>NW_024081473.1:550350-859015 GCF_003009895.1 Hyaena hyaena | reverse complement strand
ATTTTATCTTCCCCGGTTCGCACTCACGTTAGAAGGCTCTCTCAGTGGATTCTGCGTCTTTTTTCTCCCAATCTCTCATGTTTTGTAAGGTTTCCAATGGCTTCAGATCTCTTCTGTGTGATGTATGGGCGCGAAGCAAGTACGGAGCTCCTTACTTCTCCGCCATCTTGCCCCGGACTCTGTATATATTACCTTTAAATAAGTTATTTCACCATGAGACAACATAGGAGATGAGCACTTGCTCTTCATTTTCTATGCTCAGCTTTGAGAAAGAAATAAATTTACTCACATAAGTGGACTTAAAAAAGTAAATGATATGAAGGAATGATTTATAAAATGTAAACATGAAGGTGGATTTAAAACCATTTGGAGTAGGTGCATTTTCATAGCAGTGTTCAATTAGCGATTCGGTATGATGGTAGGTGAAAAGAGTGCTAAGAGCACGTGTTACTGTTGCTGGCGTGAGGCTACAATCATAGATAATCATTAAGTGTGGTCACCAACATTATTGTTGAAAATGGCCACTCTCCCTACCCAGTACTAAAGGTCACTGACCAAAGGCCACTGGGGATATATCTGCCTTGCAAAAGTTAGGCTAATTTAGCTTGCTACAGTAAGGACAAGTACATCCCAAAGGGATTGTGGCATCATCTCAAAAGGACTGTGGGCTAGTTCCGAACTGAATATTTTCTAGAAGCGAAGGAAACTCAGACATTGTGTATTTTAAACACTTTAAGAGGAAGGAACATAAACTCAGGGCTAAGATGGCCAACTGGTAAAGAAGGCAAGGGTCATGCATGTCAATCAAAAACTAGGTTTGTTCAGTCATTGTTGGGTTGTGGGGTGGTTCATCCATGTCTTTTTCCAAACATGCTTGCAATATGGCCTTTTGGAATGTTGGTTATATGCAACTGGACCTGTTCTGACTACAGCAATACTGTTTATAATTTTCCCAGAAGTGATAATGCATCTCTTCCAAATTGATATCAGGTTGGCCGTGAGCCTTGCTTTGATCAATGGGCTATGACTCGAAGTCCTGTGTGTCACTTGTGAGGAAAAATCTCTATGACCACCATGTTTTCTGCCTTCTCTCTCTTTCCCTCTGCCCTGAGACCCATGATATTACAGATTGTTCCTCCGGGCTGGGTCC
Organism: Hyaena hyaena; assembly: GCF_003009895.1. NCBI lineage: Eukaryota > Metazoa > Chordata > Mammalia > Carnivora > Hyaenidae > Hyaena > Hyaena hyaena. The sequence goes on along the minus strand of NW_024081473.1, from coordinate 857,865 downwards.
TTGCATGAAGACAACACAGAGGAGAGAAATGGGCCCACACCAAAGGACATATAATACACGTGGGCAACTAACTTTGGAGGTGTGAGCTACTGAGGTTTTAGGGTTGTTTTGTTCGTGTTTTACTAAGCCGAAGCTGTATGACGTATAAAGTTCTCAGAGCAACTTCTTGTCTACTAATAACCATTCTATGAAAAATTGTCTAATTTACATTTTCTGTTACCTTCAAAATAGTTGCAGGCTAGCAACCGAATTGTCAGTGTACTGATTATAGATTCATCTCTCATGTGCATAATCTGTAAATAATATACAAAACTAGATTTCCAGCATTTTAATTTACGATGATAAATATCGCATTACTAGAACATTCTCTCAAAAATGTGGATCATTTTCAGAGAAGTGTGTCTGCCAAGAGGCAAAAAACAAACAAACAAACACACAAACAAAAAATAAAACCCAAGCCCTCCAACTCCTTGAGATGTGCAGATATTGCTGTTAGAGGCAAATCTACCAGAGAAGATGAGGAACTGTATGCAAAGCATGGAATTATTACACAATAATTTAGGTACATCAAATCCTTATTTGCATTAAACTAAGAGGCCGTAATCTTTAATATCAAATGACCTCAGGAGGAATGGAACACTCAATGCTGATTGCTTCTCTCTCCTCTGGATGGCTCATGGTTGGCTATCGACCTTAACATTTGCACCGATATAAGACATTATGATGTGCCACAAATCCCCAGCTACCTACTCATATCTTTATGCACCTGTATGAAAATCTGGAGGCACAGATCCTAACTTTCCATTCAACATTCTGATGGTAACATATATGTTTTCACACTATTGGAAACATATTTCCTTAATGCCTTCTTGATGAATTGCTAATTTTCTTAATAGTGGCATTAAACCCTCAAAAAGTGATTGCGTGTCTGTCACCATCTCCTTCTTTTGCACATGCAGCTATGGGACTATTGACCATGGACGCATCGTGAAATGCAGCCTTTCAGTCAGGCAGTTAAAAAAAATTATTGCCACCCTAGCAGATGGAACATCAGGAATTTAGTACTAATCAGCTCAACTGGTTTTACCTAATTTCTGCCTTTAATGTTCTGTGCCTTCTTTGCGTATGATTTACATCTAAACCAAGCACAGCTTCAAAGACTGGTGGATAGCTGGCTGATGCTGTCTCCTGGCCATTCATCGTCCCATTCAAGTCTGGCTATAGAAAGAGCATGCCCATACACTGATTTTCCCTTCTAGAAGCCAGACTAAGAATTAGCAGGAAAAAAAATGGTGCACTATGTGTTTTAGACCACTAAGTCACCATGCCATTATTCCCTCAGCCATCGGGAAGAAGTGAGATAGATATAGAACATTTGCAGATAGAGGCATGTTTATGTAAGACAAAAGCACCAGAAACTCAGATTGGTTGAGCCATGGATTGCCTATGCACCTACTCATTACCTAAAGTTTTAATAGGGTAGAGCCTTGGAGTTGTTTCAAAAGTTTCTGAAAAATTACTTAGCGATGGAAGTCATTCAAAAATAATATGACTTAAACTGGGTGCTAGGCATTGGGGGAAGGAGCTGTTTTATGTTTTTGTAGCTTCATTTCAAGATGTTGTATTCCCCAACGTGATTACACTGAGCAGATGTTCAATAGTTTATCCAGTTTCTTTTAAATGCCTGAATTGAAACACTTTATCCACACTAAACTTCTCTAATTTCCTTTCAACTCCAAAAGTGGAATTGGCATTAAGTAGAATCCCAAAGGAATGCGGTGCCCGTGATCTAATGCCATGTTGTTTTTGTTTAATTTAGCCACCGTTCTTCAAGGCATGGGAGCAGCATCTAGGATGTTGATTCATAAATGTTAAGGAGCATAAAATGCCTTACTTTTTTTTTTTTCAGTTTTACTTCAGTAAGCCCTCTCTAAAGGGAAATGGAGTTGAATTACTTCTAAACAAACACCAGCAAAAACTATAACTTGGAGGTAATCTGATATCCATCTGATAAAAAGACACAAGCCAACTCCTTCATTTGTTGATAGATGGGATACAATTAATTTTAGAATTAAATCCAGTGTAGAATGTGGCAATTATCTCAAGAAATATCTGTTGTTGTTTTTCTTTTTTTTATAAGAATGGGAATAAACACTTTCTGTGCAAGCTGTTTACAAATGATTTTCTTGTGTTACTTTTCACTGTTGATCTGATACCCATGCTTAAATGCCTGTCAAATAGAAGGATTCAACTTTCTTTTGGCTTGGAATTTTACCTATGTATCATTGGATGCCAAAGTGTAGCTGTGAGATTTCCTAAGAAACAGTAGCCAGGAAACTTTCTTCTATAGAAATAAAAACAACACCTTCACTTTATTTTAAAGGGATGAGGGGTGGGAGAAAGGAATCTTGAACTGTATTAACTTATTTTTCTTTGGATAATGATTATGCTGAAATACTGTATTTGCATTTCACCATGGTTAAGGAAAAGTCACTGCTGTACAAAAATGCTGGCAATATATCCATGGGGTCAGAAAGGAGGACTTCATTTTTAATAGATTCCTAAATCTTCTACACTCAAATATAAACAGACTATATTCGATCACTATACAATAAATATGTTTGAAAATGTTTTAATATGGAAAAGCCAACATGTATGTTAAAATAGAAACATAGATATAATAGAAAGACTATATAATGAACCTAGATATACTCATCAACCTGCATCAAAGACTTTATGCTATCCAGTATCATTCATTGACACTTCCATCCACCTGAGGAGAATCCATATACATTCAGAACAAATCCAAGTATCATTTTCATTCTATTTTAAACAATTACAATATCTGTTTTGAAGAGATGAAGTTTTTTATCAAACACATAACCAGCATAGCGTTATTATTCTTTTCAAAAATCCCTTAAAAGCACTAATTATCTGGTCAGTATTCAAATTGCCGAACTTGTCCCATAAATGATTTTGTTTCACAGTTTGTTTGTTCGAATCAGGATTTCAGATGTGACATGCTGTAAGTGGTTAATACATCATGAGTCTGTTTTAATCTGTATTTTTTTCCATGTTGTTCACTTTTTCCTTGTGCAATGCATTGGTAAATGATACTGAGTAACAATCCCATACAACTCTCCATGGCCTATATATTTCTGCTTTCCTCTAGTGGTATCATATTTCATGTTCTCTGTCCTCTGTAAATTGGTAGATACTTGGGGTAAGAGTAAAATTTGAATTATTTGTTTTGGAAAGGGTATTCTATCACTGATTATATACTTCCTGATGGAAATACTTTACTGATGACAAGATGATGATTTTTTTGGTATCTGCTTGATTCAGCTAATACTGCCAAACCTGTAGAAACTTTGTTTTTCAGCCTGGAAAGTCTCACCAACAGAAGTGATAGCCATTCAAACAATTAGTTAATTCATTCGAAATCAGTTGAGTGCCTATCAAGTACTATGGACTATTCTCTTAAAACAGGACAGGATTGGGACACAACGTAGTCCCTGCCCTCAGGGAGCACACATCACTTGTAGGAAGATATGTATAAACAATAACTACAGAATTATACAGCATCTGTGAGATGTATGAGTCCAGAGAATATGAGTATTTCTTGGTCTGGGGAAGAATTGGGAGCAGAGACCTACTCCAGGGGGAAAGATCTTCCTGAAATGGGAAACAAGAGAGCAGGGTACTGTTGGTGTGACTGAATGATCGTTTCTATGCCAACCACTGCATTAGGAATCTGTCTCGGAGGTTAGAGAGCAATAGTAGTTTGCATGTTTCAGAAAGAAAACTCTGTTGTGGAAATGCCAGAATATTTAAATTGAGAGAGAATTGGCAACTGAAATGAGACAAACTATTTAAGAAATTACTCAATATAACCACTGAGTAAGAGAGTGTTAGAAGTATACAATCCAATGGAAGGCATCTGAATTCAAGTACAAGTTCCATCTATGTCTTGGACTCTGTCCTATGCTACATGATCTCAAACAAACCACTTCTCAGCATGTGAATTTTCTTACCTTTAAACTGGCTACCAAATCAGGAGGGATTATGTTTCAAGTTACAACAAACCCGACTCAAGCTTGCATAAAGGTGAAGGAGTTCATTACTTCATGGGAAATAATATTCCAGGGAATACTCGAAGTGATGTAATCCAGGGACTCAACATGTCACCAGAAACTGACATTTTCCACCTCAGCCCTATTGACTTCTATGTAAGCATTATCCCTGAAATAGTAACAACTACGTAGCAGATTCTAGAGTCCCAAGATTCCGTCCTCATCCCCAGATCTAATAGAAAAGGAAGAGATACTATTCCGTGAGTATATAGGGCTGAGACTGAATCCCACTGGCCCAAATGGGATTCACTGCATCTCCCTAGACTAATCCCTTTGGCTGGGATATGGGGATATACTAATTGACTTATACTACAACCACCTTCGAAATCAAAGTTGGGTCATGAGATAAATGAGGAAAAAATATTGGAAAATAAAGTATCAAATGTCCACTAACAGACAATGAAAAAGTCAATTAAGTCACCACTTTCTTATTTTGTCATATACTCTGGACCCACGTTTTGGTTCTGGCTATCCCTAGGGCAACACAGAAGTCTAGGTTTGTCCTTTTTTTTTTTTTTAATATTTTTATTTATTTCTAGGAGAGAGAGAGAGAGAGAGAGAGAGAGAGACAGACTCCGAAGCAGGCTCCAGGCTCTGAGCTGGCAGTCAGCACAGAGCCCGACGCAGGGCTCGAACCCACGAACCGCGAGATCATGACCTAAGCGAAAGTCTGACGCTTAACCGACTAAGCCACCAGGCGCCCTGAAGTCAAGGTACGTCCTGACAGCCTCTCACCTGAGCTGTTCTAAGTATCTTTTACTTCCACCTCAGCGATTGTGGCAGACACAGACATATGCTCACCTTCTCCCCAGGGAAGAATCACTGCCCAGGTGCAAAGAGAGGGTTAGCTTACAGATTCCACCAGGAAATTCTTTCAGGGTCCACTTCAGCCTTTTCTGCAAAGTGACACGATTCTTCATGGGACCCCTGGTCAATATCTTTTAAAATTTCTCAGACTCCAAATATAAGAGCAGAGAGTATAGGTGTTTGTGTACATTCATGCGTTTGGTCTACCTAGGTACATACAGTGGGAGAATAGAAATTAAAAATGCTCTTAAAATGGTTGTAGAAAGAATGGAAGCAATGAAACATCAAGGCGGATTGTAAAGTCAGGCAGAGAAGTAACAGACAGTGACTGAGGTAGAGTAGATTAAAAATCTATAAGGCCAGGTATGATGCTCTCAGTCTACTAATTATAACTCAGATATTGGCTGAGATTATGAGAAAATTAAATAAGGTCTACGGAGATTTGGGATTTTGTAGAAGTCAGTGGCAAATAAGCTTCAAGATTAAGTCAGTTAAGAAAAATGGATGTCAAAGAGAGATTTTGCAGGATACATGAGAAATTTAAAAGTCTGCATTAAAAAGCTTTGAAAACAAGCTTGCTACACCCTCTCTGGAAATATAGCTAATATTAGAAAATGAGCAGATTTAACTCAAAGAGGTTGGGGTAGAAGTAGTATTCTCAGGGGAGATAATTAAGTCAATGAGGGAGAGGAAATTCTCTGATGAAATGAAGAAGCAGTAAAAGCTAAAAGCAATTTTATAAAAATGTTTGTAAGAATATTAGCTGTAATGTTTTAGTCAATGTCAAAGATTGAAAGAATAGAATAGAACAACAAAAGAAAAAGAAAGAAAGATTTTAAATTTTACCCAAAGACATCAAGGATAGAAACACGGATGGAGCTCTCTGCCCTTGAGATTCTAGATGGGATTGTGATGCATATACATATACATATAAAGCAAAGTCCTTGACACTATATCATTCTTCTCTGAATTTTCTTCACTCCAGAATTTGTTGAGAAATCTAATAGAGAAGCAATGTCAATTTTCTCAAATATCATTTCCTTTTTGTTTTATTTAGTAATAAACTCTGGCAAGCTAGAAAATATCTTTAGTTTTGTTAATATCATACATATATTTAATATAATCAATATATGTCTGCATATATACATACATGCAGTAATATATGTAAACATTTTATATATGTGCACACATATGTATAAAACTGATATGCCAAACTTTCAAAATGTGTTTTTAGGACACTTTAAAATTATTGCTATTCTAAATAAAGCATAAATATCAATTTTGTATCAGTGCTGTTTAAAATTAGTATGCAAATGGCAATTTCTGCATATACTTTTCCCCAATATTTTAATTGCCATAAGTTTAAAATCTATATGTGGGGCACCTGTGTGGCTTAGTTTATTGAATGACTGACTCTTGATTTTGACTCAGGTCATGATTCCAGAGTCGTGGGGTTAGGCCTCATGTGGGGCTTTGCACTGAGTGTGAAGCCTGCTTAAGATTCTCTCTCCCTCTCCCTCTGCCCTTCTCCTCTGCTTATTATCTTTCTCTCTCTCAAATAATAATAATTAATAATAATAATAACAATAAAATCTATTGGATTAGTACGTTTTCAGCACTGACTAAGCAATAAGACAATTAAAGCTGATAAAAATGATAATATAGTAATACTTATTGATGGCCTAATTTTACCAGCCACTCGGGTAGCCAAATTATATTAAATCTTCCATTTGGTCTTTGTAACAAGCCTATTGCATGGTACTCTTAATAGCAATATTTCAAAGATTTATTTATTTATTTATTTCATTAAGGTCCATGCATTGAGCAACAACTATGTGTCATTGAACAAAATGTATAAAGATCCTTACTCTGTTGGAGTGTATTTTCTACCTGGGAGAGATAGACAATAAACAATGAAACTAATAAATTAATTCACAAATAAATTATACGGGCTGTTGGGAAGGATAAGCACAATGGGGCTTGGACAACCAAGGACATATAGCAGGGGAACAGGGATTGGGTTGATCTGGATGGAGCAGAGATCAGAAAGCAGGATTACATAGCGAGTGAATGTGAGCTTCATTGCAAAAGGGGATATTTGAGCAAGGGAAGTGTTGAGTCTAATGGACATAGCAAAGCAGATATTTGGGAAAAGTATTCCCAGCAGAAGAAACCAGGGCTTTTACTGAGTAAGGTGGGGAAAAGTAGAGGGGAAGACCAGGGAAGGAAGTTTCTGCACAAAAGTGTGACGTGACCTGATTTAAGTTTTTAAAGGATTGTTCTGGCCTAGAAGAGATTGTGTAGAGTAAGGATAGAGTCGAGGGTACCTGTTCAAAGACTGTTAACATAATATAGGGTAGAAATAATATTGTTCAGACTATGGGAGAAGACGTCATGGCTGTGAGATGGATCAGATTCTGATACATTGGGAAGGAAGAATTACCTGGATTTCTTTGTCAGAGTGAATGTCAGTTGTGAGATAAATGAGCAGTTGAGGTTAACTCAATGCGCTTGACCCATGGAAATGTTAGAATAGAGGCCATCAACATAATTGGGGACAGTTGTGGGTAAAGCAGGTTTGGAGAAAATCAGACATTCATCTTGGACGTGTTGAGATTAAGGTTAGACATCCTGGGGGAGATGTATTTGCCAGTGTACATGTTAATCTAAAGTTTTCAAGGAAATCTGGGATAGAAAAATAAATTTGGAAGTCATTGCTATATAAATAAAATTTCAAGCCATGGGCTAGGGGAGATCACCAGGGAAGTAAGAGTAGGTAGGCAAGGGAATGTCTCCATCACAAAGAGAAACGCCAGTAAAGAAGACAGATGTGTACTGAATGAGGAAAGTGGAAACAAGAGGCAAAAGACATCTTTGGAAGGAAATTTTAAAAAATGTTTTTTCTTGAAGGAATAATCAATTGTATCACATGCCTGAAATTCACCACTAGATTCAATGATATAGTCATTAGCGATGTTAAGTCTTGTTGGGATGGTAGAAACCAATGTGTATTGGAGAATTTTGAAAATGGATGGAAAGAAATTGGAAACAGCAATGCAGACAACCACTGTTAGTAGTTTCAAAAGGGGCAGGGGCACCTGGGTGACTCAGTTGGTTAAGCGTTTGACTTCAGCTCAGGTCATGATCTCCTGGTTTGTGGGTTGGAGCCGCGTATCAGGCTCTGGGCTGACAGCTCAGAGCCTGGATCCTGCTTTGGAATCTGTGTCTCCCTTTCTCTCTGTCCCTCCCCTGCTCATGCTCTGTCTCTCAAAAACAAATAAACATTAAAAAAATAAAATAAAAACAGAGGAGGAGCAAAGTAATGGCTTCTTGAGATGCCAATGGGATGGTGCATTAATTTGCAAAGAATAGATGGTATGGGGATAGTGGACAATCACTAAAATTATGTCCTATAATAAGGGGGAAAAACAGGAGTTGAGCCGAAGTGGAGAGGGTCCCTGTATTTGCGCTTACAAAGGCTCATTTCTGGTAAGAGGCAGGACCACAGAATTAGAGTGCAGATGCTACTCGTTGGGTAGATGTGCATGGCTCTTTAGTCTAGGTAACCAGCTAAACGTGACGTTGGAAAAGAAGGCATTATAGCTTGAAAGAAGCAGAGAGATTGAAGTGCTACCTTCCAATGGGGGAGAACAAATGTTTAGGAATCTCAGAAGGAGTGTGATTGGCTGGTAAGATTGAGAGCACACTTGAGGTGCGTTGTTACCGATTGAAAGGAAGGCCAGTCACCCATGCTTATGCCTCTTTCCCAGCTGCATATGTGTACTGTGGAGTAGACAGAAGTTTGGATTTAATCAAGGTTTTGTATCTGCCAAATGGGGGTGGGGGAAGAGAAACAGAGACAGAGACAGAAAGAGAAAGAGAGAGAGGAAGTAAATAAATAAGTTATGACTGTAAGGGAAGGGAGTGGTTATAAAAACATGGATTTAAGTAGGGTAAGGAGGAGAGCATAGACATCACAAAAACAATGGGCATTAAAAATTTGGTAGACTCCATGAGCTGGAGGTCCTGCTGGAGTTGAAAAGTTTATAAATGATGGTACCAGACTGAGAAAGCTGGAAAGGAAGCAGGGAGTGACCAGAGAGACGTGTGTGACATTTAGATTGGGTGGTGGCCATCACTGATAATGACAAAGTCTAGCTATGATGTTGAAGCTGACTGAAATTTAGATAAATGGAGATTCAGAGTAATTGCATTTTAGAAAGTTAAGTAGGCTAGTGCCAAGATAGCCTAGATAGCTGCAGACCCAAGATATCCAACCACAGGGCTCCTACAATAGAGTTTCCAATTTCTTATTTTACTATCGAGTAATATTAACTACTTGGTAACTTCCATTGGTCTGTGTTGCTGCCATGAAAATGTACCCTATTTTGGCCCTAATGAGGTTTACCTTTCCATTTGTTCTGAGAAAATTCTGGTGGGTTTTAACTCCAGGGGGTCCTTGAATGACACATCCCCAGCACCTGCTGGAGTCAGGGTAGGGACCCCCCCACCCCATCTTATTCATTGTAACAGCACTCCAAGTAGCTTGCGGTGAGGGCCTGGCTGAGAGCTAAGTTGCCTTTTAGGATTTTACTTCTTAACCTTTCTTTTATTCCCCTAAGTTCTAGGAAATGTTCTTCCCTTTCACATCACTCTCAAATTTTCAATGCCCCTATTACTCTTGGCATTGTTTATTTCTGTCTGTATCCTTAATGCAGATCTGTCTCATTGACTGACTCTGAAATTCCTGCAGCACAAGGGCTGTTTGTATTTAAAATACTTGTTATTTTTTATAACTCAGGGCGAGATGTATATCACTCAATAAATGGCATTGATATTCATAGTTATTTTCATTCCTTAAGGATGAACATCATATTTATAATTACTGACTCATAAATGACAGGGCAGGGGTGAGCATAGGAAAGAGGGAAAATGTTTATTTATATGAATGCTACACACCAGTCCACAAAAAAATAAGGCTTTGTAATATTATGCAAGTAAAGATCATGGGACTCTTTTCTTCTGAGTTTTCTGAATAGAGATTTAGAGCCAAGCCAAATATTGGTGAGTGTGACCATGAATACCAATCATGTAATCTGCCTCTTTCTTATAACTTCTGGAACTATATTTTAGACAAGTCTTTTACTGTTATAAAGCAAAGGGGGAAAAGCTCCCTAAGAGATTAATATTATCCTACCACCTGTTTCATAATGAATAAGATGCTAATTTAAAGAAGTTAACAATTATCTAAACTGGCCAGAAGAAGTTACATTTCTTAAAATTGTTCCCTATTATGACAAAAAATTGAAGACAGCTTCTTAAATTTTATTTTAGAGAGAGAACACACAAGCAGGTGAAGGGGCAGAGGGAGGGAGAGAGAGAAAGAGAGAGAGAGAGAAAGAGAGAGAGATAGAGAGAATCTCAAGCCGGCTCCATGCTCATCACTGAACATACAGCGGGTTTAATCCCATTACCCCGTGAGGTCATGATCTGAGCTGAAATCAAGAGTTGGATGCTCAATCGACTGAGCTACTCAGGGGTCCCAAAGACAGCTCTCTATCAAAAAATAATAATCTAGAATAGCACTTTTCTTCATAAATGTGGGCTTATTTAGAATAATCAATTACAGACATCTAAAAATATTTGCCAACTTTCTTATATTCAGTTATATTTCACACCGCACTTAGTGCTTCATGCAAAGATAGATTTGTAAAGTTTTAGGGATCCATAAACCTGTTTAGTTGAAGAAAATTTGATATTTTGAGGTTGGATCACATGCCTGAGCACTCTATTCCCAGGCTCTGAAGAAAATGACAAAGCATGAAAGAAAGAAAGAAAGAAAGAAAGAAAGAAAGAAAGAAAGAAAGAAAGAAGAGAAAAGAGAGAGGGAAGAGGAGGGAGGCGACAGAAGAGGAGGAGACTGGATGGAGGAAGAAACATCATTACAGCAAATTGATGGACAACACCAGACATAAGTGGAAATAAAATAATATAGAGTTTATACAGAATCCCCAACCATTGAAAGAATGATTCCAGGCATCTGTGGAGATTGAGAGAAACCCACTCGGGTAGAGAACTGAATACAGATTCGGGTCTGGTGGCTTAACAAAGACAAACCTAGAGGTAGAGTCGTTGCTTTCAGGAGCTCGTTGTCGTGCACAGAAAGCTTCCACAGAAGACTTTGGAAAGCAACAAGCAATGTGTGTAGCAGGGGTTTTATCCAATGGCTGAAAAGGGGGGAGGAGGAGGAGGTAATCTGTGAGAACGTGCTAAAGTCTACCAAAGGATCAATGCAAAGAACAAGAAAGAAAATAAGAAAATTAAATTCATATAATTCAATTAAAACCAGAAACTCTACTCCAAGAAACATGAAAAATAATAAAAATACCACTTCATTTCTCAATTTTATTATAGAGGATGTTATTTAAAATGTAAATACAAAATTATGAAGATGTAATATGGCAGTCAAATAACTGAAAATCAGGGTATGACTTGTAAGTCCTATGTTCCAGAAACAGGGAAGATAGATTGTAGTTTGGAAAATTTACATATACAATCCTAAACAGATGAGCTTTATTTTGTAGGAGAGGGTGGGTATAAAACCAAATGGTAGAGAAATTATTTAAGGAATCCATGGAGATCAAGTAAGAACAAAAACTATACACCTTGCCAACAGGTTACATGGGGTTTGAAAGCATAATTAAATGCTCTGATTTACTGAGAGACAAAAACACTAGTGATGTGGATGAGGCTCAGATAGTCTAAACGTAGTGCTGAGCACAGATAGAGACTCAAAATGAGGAAACTATGGCTCATATATGATTAGGATGTAAAATAGTTAACTTGTGAAAATCAGGAGGCAAATCCAGTTCTTCATGAGTACGATTTCCATGTTCTTTCCTGTTATAATAGACTGAGTGACATTTACATACAGGAGAAAACATATCAAAACATGGAAGGCCAAAAAAACCAAAACCAAAACCAAAAACAAAAACCTTTATAGTATAAGCTATATGAATTAAACACTTCCTGATCATGATGTCTCTCCTGTCAGGTAAGTGAGTATGTATTAAAAACTTAAAATGGAAAAATCTATGGTGGGAAGAAGCTGACGTGCTAAATTGTTGATTTCCTCTTTGCCCTGGAGGTTTTACCTGAAGGACTTGGTGTCATGTGGACAAAGTTCAAGACTGATGCATTTTCATAAAACACATTAGTTAGAGCCAGGATAATAAGACAGACAATGACAACAATGTCTCATATCATCCAATACATTTTACAGGAACAAAGTTACTATTGTATTGTCATTGGCACTGGCATTTGGCATAAATGTGTCTCAAAAATGCACCAGTGGCCTCAAGATCTGTGTGAATAGTTCTGTCACCCCTGGTCACAATTTTATTTAACTGGTTTTCAAGGCATACACATTTTTGTTCATTTAAACATCTTAATTTTCCTGTTACAAGGTATTATGCTAATAGTGATAACAAGTATGTCAAGCCTTTCCTAGTGGTAAGAAGAAATTTAGAGCAAATGCCTTAAAAGTTTGTAAATGATTCCCTAGAGATTGAAGATAATGTATATAAAATGGCACATCTGAGCTCAATTGCATCAAGCAAGGACCATGAAAATGATCCTGATTATATTCGGGTTAGATATTTCTGCATTTGGCTTTCACTTTTCAGCTCTTTACCCTTTGCCATTACTTTGAACCCCTTAAAAGTCTTTTATAATTTGCTTTACAACTTTAAATGTCATTAATTATTTCTGCAGCATCACTTATGTTTCTCTTGATTTTATTTTTTATAGGACCCCACTTCATTACGCTATTATTAATCTATACTGACAAACATTAAGGATTTCCCACTTAGAAACAAATAAACAGAAAGAAACCCCTTTATTAGGCAAAGTTTATATCGAACCACCGGACTGCTTTTATTATTACTGTTATATTTTTGAATATTATTACCATTTTTTTAAATTACAAAAGAGCAGATGAGACTGTCAGGGGATTTATTTCGCTTCCCCAAAACATGCCATTCCATTAAAATAATTCGTCAATTTTATGAGATTTCATCCAGGATCTAGCATTTACTCAAGCTACTTATGCTGTCTTAGACCATCAATAATGGGGATAATCAACAGATTCATTTTTCACCGCATCAGAGTGCTGTATAAACTTCATAAAACAATAAAATTAAAACAGCCTAACACATAGAAATCATCACAGTACTCACAACTTTATTATTCCCTCTCTCACCCTCGATGCATATCACTGCTCCTAGGAGACTTTATAAGGTTGACTTCTTACAATTGTATCCTTGAATGACAATCTTCTCATGCTGTCTTAAATTTTTCGCTCATGGTCTTCAAAATAAGCCTCAGTGTTGAGATTTAATATAGAGTTTGTGATTCTGATCTCTTAAAAAAAAAAAAAAAACTTACCCTTTTCAGGATCAACGTTCTATCAAGTCCAACAATGGGTTGCTGTCATCTCATCTATTTCCAATTGGTGGTCAATTTGGGGGACACAACAGCCTGGCGGTTAAGGTGAGTCAAGGAAAATTAAGAAAAGTAATTAAGGAATGTCAAGGGTAAGTATATGTGACATAAAAATAGCCTGGCTTTCCTGCTGGGCCAGCGACTGTTGTGGAGTCTGGTAAGCAGCCTCATTAATGAGGGTAATTATCTCCTCCTGCTTTTTAACTATTGTTAATTTTTGAAAGTTCCTCTAGAAAGAGCTTGCTGGAAATTGTAATGATACCACAAACAAGGTCATTAAGTAGCTCTTGAGCATCTTGGGGTGAGATGCACATTTAGAATATCATTTTTAAAACTTTCATTTATTTGAGATTTTAGGCATTCCTGAAGGTAACAGAGTATTTTTCAGGGTGGTGTTTTTTTTGTTGTTGTTGTTGTTGTTTTTGTTTTTGTTTTTGTCAAATGTAGATGAAAGCACTGTAAGATTTAAAATGATTGGACTGCCTAAAAGGTGATCAAAAGGAAAGAATATTTTGGAATTTCTCCATCTTTTAGTTGTTAGTGCTTGTGGATGTTAAAGAGTTGGAGACTAGTGTATAGTGATTCTCATGACCTTCTGTGACACTGTGATTTATATTTAAGAAATATGTATTCGGTCTTTCTCACCACTTCTGACACAGATCCTAAAACTCTTGGATTTCCTAAGTGATTAGGGCAGCAAAGTGACTCTTGGAAAGTGTCAGAGGATGAGGCTGGTCCTCAGAGGTGTCAACCAAGTGGCTACATGGTTAGAACTTTCAGTCCTGCACCTTGAACTCCAGGGAGGGAAAGTGGCTGGAAGTTGAATCCATCACCAGTGGTCAATGATTTAATCAGTTATGCCTAAGCAATGAAGCCTCCATAGAATTTTCAAAGAACAGGGCTTGGAATGCTTCTGGGCTGGTGGGAAGTGGTGGGAGAAGAGCGTTCCTAGAAAGGGCATAGAAACTCCACGCCTTCTCGCATACCTCGCCCTATATATCTTTTCCGTCTATTTGTTCCTGAGGTATATTGCTTTTATAATAAGCTGTTATCTAGTAAGTTGAACCTTTCTCTGAGTTTTGTGGGTCACTCTAGCAAATTCATTGAACCCAAGAAGGGGCTGGTGGGAACTTCTGATGTATGGCTAGTTTGCTAGAAGCACAGGTAAGCACCTGGGTTGGACTGAGGTTTAAAGTCCAAAGAGGGTTTTGGGGACCCCCAATCTCCAGATGGTGGGTCAGACGCACAGGTGATAATAAGCAGGGCTTGTAACTGGCCCCTTATTGGTGGTGGGGTCAAGAGAAGAGCAGCCTGGTAGGAATACACCCTCCACCTTAGAATCTGTTGTTCTCTCCCTATGGGACATAGCATCAGAACTGAGCTGCATTGTGCGACTCCCTCCTGGTGCCCAAGAACTGCATGGATGCTTGGGAAAGCCCCTCTACATGTAGGAAATTGGGGGCCCAGACCTTAATTAACTTTCCAACGCATCGACTTTGGTCGGTCCATCTCTATCCCAAGATCTTATAATATTTGGAAACAGAAATTTGACACTCTTAAACACTTGAGTATAACTCACATTTAGTCCTGAGAAGCAACTGAATTGAATGAAACATCTTCCCTCTTCTAAATCACTGAGGTTCTATGGGAGATTTCAACTAAGTGGATTGTTGGAGTCCATTCTAAGTATCGGCTAAGCTTCACATTAGATCACTGATTTTTAGAAACATGCTGGTTGGTGTCATATTGTCATAGCATCTCCTCTGGGTTCCCCCCAACCCATGTGTGTGTATTTTCATTTCCGTTCATGGGAATCATCATTCCATCTCTTTTTGCTATAGCTCTGATTCAGGTTCACATGTTTTCATCTAGAGCTATTATGTAAATAAGGCACTACCTTAAATATGCAAATGAAGATATAACATGGGCAGCAAGGTGGTCCCTTTTTTTATAAAAGAGCTTCAGGATTTAGGAAAATATTTCACATGTCCATTCCCTTTTTAATGAAGACTTGACCCTTAAAATATAGGAACTAAAAGCGTGATAATGGATAATAGACTCACTTTTTCTAAGTTTGAAGATGTGTAAAGCTTCTGTTCCTAGAAATAACCTAAAAACAACAGAAGAACTACAACCAAAAAGAAACATTTATTTGTAAAGAAAGCTAGGAGAAAATTAGAGCCTCCATGTAAGGACCAATTGGAAGAACTTCCAAGATATGTAGACAGACCATAAAATCATAAGAAACGTGTCAATGAAAAAGGACCCAGATAGAGATGATCCAAAAAGGACCTGACCAAATACGGTTTTCAAGGGTTAGGTGCAAAACCCAAAGCATCAGCGAACTGCTAGCAGAGAGCCATACAAATTCTGTTTCGTGTCCGAAAGTGACTCTGCAGAATAAGGAATCACATGGAAAATCTATTTTTTGTAGGGTACGCCTATCTCTGCAGAAGGGGAGAAAAGCAGCCTTTGCAGTTTGGACTGTTAAAGAAAATTCCAGAAAGACTGTCTTGCTTTTGCTTTCTTGCTCCACCTCCCCCCCCCCCCACCAAAAACACACACACGGATCTGTGTGTATATTTTATATATAATCCAGGAAAATCATGCCTGTATAAAGCTGGGAAGAGAAAAGAAACAAGGAAATAATCTATTAATTTGAAGTTAGGAGTCCTTTAATTCCAAGTAGATAAGAGTACTTGGCGATAGCGACTGAGACTGAGGAAACAACTAGAAAAGATGGAGGGAAATGGTAAATCGTCTTTTGGAGGGTGCAGAATGATGTAGAAATTAATAGAGGCCGAGGAGCTAGGAATCTGGGGGTTAGGGGATTTTGTTCGCCTGAGTGACCTGCAGAAAATTCTCTCCAGCTGACTCTGTGAGGGGGGAGTGTGCTTCAGATGTCACATCCCAAGAATGACAGCAAGAGGCTGGCTGGGCAGGGGTGAAGGCGGGGGTGGGGGGGGAAGCAGAGCTTTGGCAGAGATGTGTGGGCTTCAAACACCCCGCGGGTCTCCCCTTAAATATCTACCAATAGTGGGGCAGGGAGCATGCTTCCAACCCAAGCAGAAAGGCTTTGAAAAGCAGCCTGGAAGTCCGTGCAGCCTGGTGAGACATGACTGGAGGTGCCTGAGGTAAGACTCGTTGTCAGAATACACGAGACTGTCACCGAGAAACCCTGAATGGTCAGGGACAAACCCTAGGCAGCGTTGTTTCCGAATGAATTACTGTGATCAGCCTGACTCCATATACGCCCTTCCAAGAAAACTGCACAGCCTTATAGATGAAAGACATCAGGACGCTTTTTCCAGAGAGGAGCCCAGGAAAGAACCAGATGAGTCTAGAATACGCCATTGTGACACAGATCAGGGAATTGCTCTGAGAATCTTAATGACAGGTCAAGTGGAGAGAAGGTCATCTACTTTAAAGGACTCTCCGTGGGGCAAATTCCGGAGAATGTGACCATCAAAATTAGTAATTCTGATACTATAACCAGTTAAATGAAATATAAAATCTGAGTCCATTGATAGGTAAACAGATAAATCAAAAACTTTAAACTTTCACAAGGATCGGAGTACTTACATAGTATTAAAGTACTTCCCATCCGTCTTATTAATTCTAAAGAGGAACAAATACTTTGATTGACAAGTACGTTACTGAGCTGTCACCGCGAACATCATCAGGCGGTGGGCAAATTGAAGTCGTGCTCTACCCAATAAAATGCGATCAGAGAAACACAGCATCACTTTCCAGCAAAGATGCTTAACTTGAATCTAAACACAAGTCAATAATAAACAAACCAAACTCTAAGCCAGGGATGCTACAAAATAAAGGTCCTGGAATCATTATAAATGTTAAAGGCATGACTGGTAGGTAAGAGACCTGCGACTTTTCCAAAGTAAGACTCCAGAGCAAGGGTAAAACCAAACGGAATGATTCTGAACCGAACCCTTTTGTCACAAAGATATTATTGAGATGTTTGGTGAGACATGAATGAGGTCTAAGGACTAGATGACAGTGGTGTATTAATGTTAATTTGTTGATTTTGTTAGTGGCATTGGTCACGGGAGGCTGTTTTCGTAGAAATTAACATTCGATTATTGCAGGTTGATGGGGCGTCGGGAAGACAATTTAGTCTCAAGTGATTCAGAAAAAAATAAATTAGCATCTTATGCCTGCAAGGTTTTTGCACATGTGTGACTGTTTCAAAATAAAACTTTTGAAATCAAACAAGCTACATAAAATGAGCATTATTGTAATGATTTATATATTATCCCATTTTTCTTGCTTTGACATTAACCATTAACAACGACTTAACTTTTTCATAGGAAGGCAGTCTGTGTGGAAAACAAAACATTCAATTACAGAAAATGGAGTATATACTTCAAATCAATCAAGATAATTTTAACCAGTGAAATAATAGAAGCCCTGAAATTTGAGCCAGCTAATCACAATAAAAATAATGGAAACGTTTATCCTTAAGAAAACACATTCCTATGAAACTATAAGACAAACAATACTATCTTAATTAGAAAAGAAAAAAAAATGGGAATAAGAGGCTCTGTTTTCTTTTTGCTTAGCTGTTACATTCTTGACCAAAAAGAAAGAACATCCGCTGCAAAGAAATGTAGTTTGTAATGTCTTCTGGAAAGCAGATTCTCGCGTTTTTGCTACTTCAACGCACACAGCATGAAGGCATGATGTGGGATCCGTCTGCGGAGGGTCATTTGTGGTAAACATGTATGTATTTTCAATTACAGAAATAACTGTGATGTAGAATAACAATTTACATAAGAGACTTTCAAATGTGACACAAACGTTTCCGGCTTTGTTAAAAAATGAATATATGCATTAGATCCCTTTCGGTATTTATATCTGAACAACTGAAGAGCCTTATAGTAAGCCTGCTTTATCTTGTGGGTTTTTAAGGTTGAAATGGGTGTGGAGAAAGAAAACGGAGATTTTGAAAGAAGAGTCGAACGTTGTGGGCTCCACTCTGTCTCCCGCGTTGCCCGGCTGGTGGGAGGCCACCACTGTGATCTAGGGCATGGGCTCCACAGTCAGACCACCCAGCACCTACAGACACTTGACACTGAGAAATTTGCAAAGCATTTTTTCCTTCCCACAGTTTTCTCATCTCTGAAATGGGGCCGATCAAAGTAGCTGCTTCGTAGACTTGTGCTCAGGGACTGGGATATAAATGAGCTGGTGATTCTCAGATACTATTCCTCTGGTCCCAGACCTCAGGACTAGAGAATTTCAGTTTTAAGGACTTTCAGAATGTCATTACTGATGTTGATAGTTAAGTATCTTTTCAATGTTTACCCTACGATGATCCAGTGGCTCATGGAAGCTCTTTTTTATGAAAGACATATTTTTAAGCATGAGTTGTAATGAATTGTCATTTTGTAATTGCTATTTTAGAAGATGAGGTTTGGATTCTGTCTGTCTGCATGGAGTTGTACCAGGATGGTGGATCTCAGTAAAATAATTGATGATTCCCAGCAATTCAGTGGTAACTATCTCAGAGGGTAGATCATGGCTTTGTCTCCTGGGACCCCATAAAATGATGAATTTATATGTAATCCATATAGGATACTCACAAACACCTTTTTATGGTTTGCTAGCTATAAATACTGGCGAAGTAATAATATAAGGCAGCAAAGAAATTTTTCTGAGGTTCATTTTGTTTTCTCCTTTGGGGAAATGTCTCTTTGCTAAGCTGCTTCATTCAGTTAAACTTCTATCAGATTTTTTTTTCTCTTTTAATGTTTGCTTTAGATTCTGTTCAGCTTCCCTTGCTGTGGTTGTAGGCTATAACTCTCTAAGGTGTTTGTGTGTACAGCTCACATGGGATAAGCTATGACAAATAATGCTACCTCTGTGACCGTGCTTATAAGGGAATTTTCAAGTCATATTAAGATTGACAGGAAAAGCCACCCTTCGTATGATAGCACATAGCTTGGCAAAAGTAATGATATTCTCACTTTATGCAACTATCTGTAGCCTTTTCTTCCCCTCTGATGCCCTTCCATGCACTCAAGGAAAATCAGTGAAACAAACATTTGACTCCCCTTTGACCTGAGTGCAGCAGGATGGAATTTCTGGTAACTGCACGACTACAGGGAAAATTGGAGGTGCACGCACCACATTTTTTGGAAACAAAGTAACCATTTTGTATTTGATCTCAATAGAGCTGGGGATAACTGATGCTTATCCGCTGGGGTCTCAGGGAGCTGTTTACCATTATTCTCTGGGCACCGAGTTCACTTGGACAATATCCTGAGAAAAGACTTATTCATCAGAGAATCGCAGTCCGTGGGGAAAACCTTCCCCCGATCGCCCTTGGGACAGCTTTTCTATCTCACACTTCACTTCCACTCTCAGATGAAATCCGCATGACACCGAATCTCTTCCAAGGGGTTGGGTTCTAAAATCAGCATGGGAAGTGAAAATGTATATCATCAAGATAACATAATCAGTGAACAGAGGCGACGGCTCTGCGAGAGGCAGACAGAGATGAAGCCTTCCCGAGAGCAGAGTGGAGCAGAGCAGAGCAAAAGTCTCCTCTTGCTATGTCATGCTTCTCTGCAGGGCTTCTACAACGCCACTGATACGGTGCGTGGTAATTTAAAAGCACTGCCGCATAGATCATCCGATTGCATTTGTATGTGACCTACATGGGGTAGCATCCCTATTTGTAACTTCTTTTTAAAGGGCTCGATCTAACTGACTTGCCTGAAGACCCTCACTTCGGACTCGCATTTCATATTAGCTCAATTGTGGTTCTAACTTCTTTGCACCACGACACAGTAGTGTTGTGCTGTGGTTGTTACTGTGGGTTCACACCCGCTTGAAGCTACGCTGATTGTGGACCTCCAGCTTCAGGCTTCTATTTGTTCGTTGCATCTCTGTCTCAGTATTCTTCACAGATCTTTAGTTCTTACGTGTTCTAGAAAGGGGATCGGTCCATTCCTCAATGTCGCCCTTCCCCATTACCCAGATAGCAGATGTTCCGGGATTATAAGTCGCTGTGCCCTGCTTCTGTGGCCATAAAATTGAAAAAGTTACATGAGTTACCCATTCATTCTCAGCTTGTTTGTTCCTTCAGTTTAAATGTCTACAGGCCAGAATCGATGAGGGGAGAGTAAACAACACTTCTAATCTTTTTTGTTGCTTTCGTCCTATCATTTCAGGCTTGAAATGTAACATCATTTTTTCCCTTCTTTCTTTTCCTCTTTAATAAAATCTTGACAGTACAAGCAATGTGCTACATAACCTCAGAAATAGATTAAAAACTATCTTTTGCCACTTAGTCTTTCCTAATCTTCATCTGCATGCAACACTGTCACTTATCCTTCTGACAGGTTTTACTGTTCTTCATTTTTATGTAAAAAAAATTTGAACATTTCTTTGAATGCACACTTCTATTTAAAATATTCTGGTGAGTTACAATGGCGTTTGCCAAAATAACTTATTAAAAGAGATAAATTGATTCCTGTTCACGAATGGGGTATTTGATCACTTAGAAGGGGGCATCTTTGTTATTGCAAATATTTCAAACATGTATCAAGTGAGGTAAAACTACCTTAATCGTAAACAACTCACATGATAATAAACTTCCTGGGGAGCAAAAATTGTACATTTCATAAAATCTGATTTAATTACCAATGATCAATTATGAATTATACATGATGAAATAAGTGTATTTTTATTTGTTGAGAGTATACATGTTTATGCTAGTTTTTGTGTTGTTTTTTATTACATAATTATAATACAAGTATATGAACCATCCATGAGATAGATTATCAAGGTAGCAATCAGCCTTCTTTATGATTTTAAAGTATATCCATTCAGTTAATAACACCCACACTCTAAATTCTCTCTCACAAATGTAAAGAATAGGTAAATACTTTTATTTGATAACAAAAAAAGAATTTTTAGGGTTTTTTCCCCTACTGGAATTATTTGAATTGTCATAAATAAAATGTGTATCTCCTCAATGATTTTTTTTACCCTCATTGCTGTTTTTCAGTTTATTCTTGATTTTAGGAAATGATATAGGGTTTCTTATTAGTATTTTAGTTGTTGGGAATTATGAGTTGGATTTAATTCATTCTTGCTTGGTTTAATCAGATGACAAAATGTGGAGGATTTAGACTGACCTGGATTTATTCTTTAATTCTCAATAATTTCTTGACATGACTAAAGGGCAAATTTGTTGGAGTCATATAGAATCTCTGTGACAGCTATTTATTGCCTCTGAGGTTTTAAATGTGAGATATGTACGTGCCTGGACCTGAGTCCTTATGAGCATACATTCCCTGGGAGGGAGAGGGCAAGGGAAAATTTTATGAAAATCAACCCATATATTCCATGGTGATATGATTCAATACATTTGCATTCTTAGCGTGACTAATGCGGAAAAGTTTTTGATATAAAAAGATTCTCAAATATGTTTACCGAAATCAGATTGCATTGTTGATATTGTACCCAAGAGGGAATTTTCCATGAAGCTAAAGGAAGAGAAGCTTCAGGGACACCCCCCTCACCCTACCTCCCACCCCTCACTCTCACAGACCTTCCCAAAGCCCCGGATAAGCGATATGTTCACATCGTTTGTGTGTTGACATATGCTTGTAAAATCTGCAAAGGTGAGATGCTTAGCAAGGATCACTCTTTCTTTCTATTCAATTTTTTTCCTATCGCCTTTTCTCTTCAGTGACTGGAATAACTACTAGTGGCTGCTAAGTGGAAGCTGAGTGAGGACACTGTTAATGGATATAGTGTGTGGTTCACCTCACTTCCTCATATAGCTCACTATTGCCAGCTGTCCTGGTGTGGAAATTGCTTCCAAGAATGCACCTGCTTCTTCCACTTTGCCTCACTGTTTCTCTCTCTCTCTCTCTCTTTTTAAAATTTTTAACATTTATTTATATTTGAGAGACAGAGAAAGACAAAGCATGAGCAGGGGAGGGCAGAGAGAGAGGGAAACACAGAATCCAAAGCAGGCTCCAGGCTCTGAGCTGCCAGCACAGAACCCGATATAGGAGCCTGAACCCACGGACAGTGAGATCATGACCTGAACTGAAGTCGGACACTAAAACGACTGAGCCCCCCAGGAGCCCCTCATCACACTGTTTCTCAACTGGAACACCCAGGACCTATATTCACATTGTGCATGAAGCGTTCTACACACACACCTTCAAAGTGGTGTGTCCTTTAAAGTCACGGAGGAAAATCAAAGTCAACAATGTATGGAGCCAGAATTAAATCTGTAGAATTCTCAAGGCATCATATGGAGACTATTATTACTGTGGGCATGGAATCCTTATTGGATGAACGCTCTTTCTTGTCTTCATAATGCATTGTATAAAATTATAAACTGATCTTACATTTTATTTTTTTCTCTAATGAGTATCATGCAAAATGGAATTTTTCAGAATTTTTATATTTTCACAGCAAAACCTGCAGCAGCACTACAAAAAAATAGATACATTTGGAACAGCTCAGATGGAGAAGAATCTGTCCAAAATTTCCCCAAATTTGAAAAAAGTCCTACAGTTGAAAGGAACGTCTCTAAACAATCAAAAATATAAAGCAAATTTTGAGTAGTCAAGCTGAAAGAAAGATAAATGTATCATCTTATCTCTACAGAAATTATTGTATGATATTTTGTCATAGAAAGCTGCTCAGAGTCTATGTAGCTAAATATTAGGGGAGTGTTACAGAGTTCTCAAGCAGTCAGCTAATAAGAATCTATAGAATTTGTCTTTTGAGGTATTTTTCATCATTTATTATTTGTTGAGCTTTTTTAAAAAATTGAATGTGTTCATCTTTTTTTTTTTTTTTTTTTTTTTTGAGAGAGAGAGACAGCGTGAGCAGGAGAGGGTCAGAGAGAGAGGGAGACACAATCTGAAACAGGCTCCAGGCTTGAGCTACTATTAGCACAGAGCCCGATGCGGGGCTCGAATCCACAAACCGTGAGATCGTGACCTGAGCCGAAGTCGGATACCCAACCGACTGAGCCACCCAGGTGCCCCGTTCATCTTTTTTAAAAATGTTTTATTTATTTCTGAAAGAGAGAGAGAAAGAGACAGAGAGAGAGAGAGAGAGAGAGCATGAACAGGTGAACAGGGGAGGGTCAGAGAGAGAGAGGGAGACACAGAATCCGAAACAGGCTCCAGGCTCTGAGCTGGCTGTCAGCACAGAGCCCAACGTGGGGCTCGAACCCATGAACCGGGAGATCATGACCTGAGTGGAAGTCAGATAGCTTAACTGACTGAGCCACCCAGGTGCCCTGAATGTGTTCATTTTTAACAATTTATTGAGACACTTTTGACATATAAAAGTTGTATATATTTAGAATATAAAGCTCGATGTTCGATATATGTGTACATTGTGAAAAGGTCATCACAATCAAAGTAAATAACATATGCATCACCTCACATAGTTACTGTGTGTGTGTGTGTGTGTGTATGTTTGTGCAGGTATTGAGATTTAAGACATATCCTCTTAGCAAATTCCAAGTATACAGTATAGTAGTGTTAACTATTATCACTTTGCTGGACATTAGAAGTCCTTCTTCCCATACATTTTTATTTATTAGTTAGTATCATCATTTTTAAAAAATGGAACTTCAAATTATATATAAAGCAGACCCTACAGAACTCTGTTTACACCTGAATTTATTTTTTATTTTCTTTCTATCTTTCCCTCTCTCTCTCTCTCTCTCTCTGGTCTCCGTTTTTGAGATTTTATTTTTTAAGTAATCTCTACCCCCAATACAGGGTTTGAACTCACAACCTCAAGATCAAGAGTCGTATGCTCTACTGACTGAGCCAGTCAGGCAGCCCATTTCTCACTGTCTCTCTCTCTGTCTCTCCTTTTTTTTGGTTGTTATTTTCAAGATAGAGTTTTTTAATTTCACAAATAAAATTATATGGTTCTAATATTCTTTTTTCTAATTTTAAGATTCTTATGATTTCTTAAGACTCAGATTCTAATGTTATGTTGGCATATTGAATAAGGACAGCAAATTTATTTTTTGGAAAAATAATAATGCAAAGAAATTAAAAAGAATTATTTCGGTATCCTGATTGACTAAACACTACAAAGTATTTACTAAAAGTTATCTCTTATTAATGTTTTCTGAAGAGAATCAACATATTCTATATTTTGATTTGTTAATAAATTTCAAATAAATTTTAAATCATCACAAAATTTTTAATACATTTTAATTATATCTTATAATTTAAGAAAAGACATAATTGTGGAAAAGGTACCAAAATTATAAAGGCAAAACATATCCATTTTATTACATCCACTGTGTATGTAACACGAATTTTGTAAAACTTTTATTAAATGTAGATTAATTAGATCTCTGTGCACTTTGAATTTTCCAAGGGGTAAAAAGTAGTCATTGCAGATTATTTATGTTTACACTCAATCATCATGATTACCCCATTAGAATACAATAAGCAATTTTTATTTTCATTGTGTGTCTAAAATTCCAAACACTCTGCATTATTGTCATTTGGGATTTCTGAATCCCTGCTATTTATAGAACATGCCCAAGTTCTTTCCCTCATTTTATTAGGTTGCAGGCGATGTGCTTTCACATCCTGTGAAGGAATAAAACATTTTAAAAGGAGATTATTTAGAAAAACTCATGCAAAAGATCTTAAGAACGATAACAGGATGAGAACGTCAAAATAAAATTTCCGTTAACATGATCTGCTTTTCCTCCAGATTTTTGCTTTCAGATTTAAGAGCGCGCAACTCCAGGCGGGAAAGCTGCATTGGAAACACAGGGTCTGGAAAGAACCGTGGCAAACAGCCCCAGAATTCCTACCGCGGGAAACTTGGGGCCGGGGGGCCCCGTCTCCCTGTAAAGTCGGCCTCGTACCGGTGACACTGCACTGCGGGAAAAGTGCTTCTGAATTGTACGTGCACATTTAAAAATAAAACTTGGGGAGTTCTTCTCTGTAGAAACCGTAACCATCGGAGCTGTCAGTTTAGCTAACCTTTGTTTGCCTGTCACTGAGTTCCCGTGATTAAATGTGAAGATTATAATCATCACCCGTGCCGCGGGTTCACTGTGGGAGGAATCTGATGTGCGGGTGACATTCTGTTTACACGATGAAGTCAAAATCAGACTTCATTTTTTCTAGCTCAGCACCCAGAGGTCTCTGGGTTAGCTACCGAGGGCCAGCGCTCGTGTTTCCTGGCTGTGCACAAACGTCGCCTTCCCATCTGCTGCGTAGGGTGTCCGTCCCTGCACCCTGGGACGCAGGCACCCCCTTTTACGGAGACACATGGCGAGGGCAACGTAACTTGATCATTTTCATCCGTTTGGAAGTATTATTTTTTTACACATTTTGGCCATTATGCAATTTTAATGACTGTGTTCGCTTCTCATGTTAGCTTATTGCTATAAATGGTGTAACAAGGATGTCAAATATTGCTGGCGTTACTCAGCTATGCATGCTAAGGGAGCAGGGACAGGTGTGGTAGGCTAAGGGACAAAGTGATTTTTCCAAGAGTATGCCAGTTTTGAGTACTTTTCTCTAGATACCACTATGTGTAATAACTTTAAATGTGTTTAGGTTATTGCCTATGTGTGAGAAAAAGTTAGTAATCACAATGGTAAGCAATCTAAATGCAAATCAAGTTCTTCCTTTTGTTGTTGTTTTTTTTTTTTTTGGTTTGTTTTTTTCAGGTTGACATAAACTCCATTCGAGAAGACCACAAAAACAGCCTGCACTTTTGGCCAAGATTTAACAATTGAAGAATGATAAGTTGAAGATATATATTTATATTCATATTATTTTACTCTCTACTGCTGTTATTCTCTTGCTTGTTAAAGATTGTGAGCATATTTGTAATGCATTTTTTGGGGGGAGGTAGATTTGTTATTTGTCATTTTTACTCCCTATAATAGATTAAAGCTTTTTGCTAAATATGTAAATTTGTCATTCAACTTCCTTCAAAAGGTACATCTTTGGCAACTGATTCAAACTGTTAAGATCCATTGATTTACTGACTACCTAAGTTTCTGAGACACAGTGAATACAATCATTGAATGAGTCATGTTTCAGAGAATAAGGAAAGGTCCTCAATAAAACACTTATAATTTAAAATCACTTTCCTAGATTCTGTTAGGCTTTAATAATTGATTCAGTAAATAAAATTAGAAATAACCAAAATTGAATTGCATATTAATAACTTTTCCTTTAATTGCTAATCAGGGAAAATATTGTTTACCATTAGAATGTAACCGGTCAACTTCAAATAGCATCTTAAACATCTTTGGAAGTAATGAGTTTCACATGAAAAGTAATTAAGCATTCAGGCTGTATGATGCCAAAGAACTGTGGAGATCAATGTCTCCTCAATGAAACTGATGCCCTTTGCCACATATACATTGATCACTACTTCGTTTCGGAGAATATGTTCTTTTTTTAAAAATATTTGAAATCATAACCTAAGTGTGATTGTGAAAGTGTTGAATTGAAATGAAATATGTTTGGGGTGCCTGGGTGGCTCAGTCGGTTGAGCACCCCAACTCTTGATTTCAGCTCAGGTCATGATGCCAGGGCTCCTTAGCTAGAGCCCCATGTTGGGCTCTGCGCTGATGGCGTGGAGCCTACTTGGGATTCTCTCTCTCTCTGCTCCTGCCCTGCTTGTGCATGCTCTCTCTCCTTCTCTCTCTCTCTCTCTGTCTCTCCCCTTCCCTCAAAACAAACTTAAAAAAATGCAACATGTTTATTTTGAATTCATATAATCATCAAGGCAAAAACAATTGAAAAAGTAGTGATAATATTTGAAACAGGGTCAATTATGGCCATGATGCACTAGTGAAAACCATAGATGAATCCTAAGTGAAGACAACTTGACTCCGGCATTTAGAGGACTTCTCAGGCTATGCGTCCTGTGGCTAGCCTGCTGGTAAATC
The DNA here is from genome assembly GCF_003009895.1 of Hyaena hyaena. Classification (NCBI taxonomy): domain Eukaryota; kingdom Metazoa; phylum Chordata; class Mammalia; order Carnivora; family Hyaenidae; genus Hyaena; species Hyaena hyaena. The sequence goes on along the minus strand of NW_024081473.1, from coordinate 830,466 downwards.
TTTTCTGACCTTTGTTATTTCCGTTCATGTTACTACGATTTTCCTGTTGCTCTCATGCATGTTGTAATGATCTCTGCAGTGGGACTTCTTTCTTCCCTCCTAGTCATCCATGCGGTGGGGGAGGGGAGCAAGGAGGATGACCACTGCTCTTGTAAAGGCTCTGCAGGTGCTCCTCAATACTGCCCTTTGGGGTAAACTTGCAAGAGAAGTCAGGGTCAAGGGAGACACTGTGGAGAATGCTTATAACTGAGACAGGTGCATTCCTGTGAAAAGAAAATCGACTCTAAGACAGAATCTCCTGGGGTGATAGTTATTCCACATAACTTTGATGGACACAAGTAATACACCCTCCTCCCCCCACCACCTGAATGTATATGGTACATCATAAAAGAGATCTGTACGAACATGGGGCAAGGCCAACTGGAAGTCCCACATGGTTCTAGAACCAAGAATGAAATAGTAACAACACTAGTGCTTACAGTAATAGTAATAAACAATGAGTTCTCTTGTGCTGAGTGCTTATTGTGTGTCAGACATGATTCAAATTGCTTTACATGTATTAACCAATTTAATTCCCTAACCACTCCATAAGGTTTACTTTTATCCCTATTTATAGATGTTGAAACCAGAACAGAGAGGTATAGTGACTGCCCGGTATCACACATATAGAAAAGTAAATAAATAATAAGCAGAACACAGATGTGAGCAAGTAAAAACAAAACAGAGCCCAACAAATAAAAACACCGTGTCTACAATGAAGGCACATGTGTGATTTGTCCATGTTCCTGAAAGTCATACATGTTGGGATTGTCACCACACCCATGGTGGCCATTTCAAAATGTCAGGACATCTGGTGGGAATTTTCTTCATCTATTGATCTTTCCTTTCATTTACTTTTAATAATGACCCTGTGGTCATATTTTTACTGGAAACTTTAGTCTAGATGTCTCAGCTAGAAATTTAAGATCCTGGTCCTGGAAAATAGATTCAAGACAATGTTGCAGCTCTCATTCTTGCTAGATTCAGGGTTCTAAACACATGACTTCTCAGTTTGGAAACACAAGCCCAGAAGACTCAATACTTAACTGGCCTAGTGGGATTCCTACCCTATGTCGGTTACAAAAGTCCACAGATTTCATGAAGAATGCAAGTGACTCCTTAAAAGAATAGTTAAGTAATCCCTTACCGTGAGCTACCAAATTAAGTAAATGTTTGCCAATAATTTAAACAGGAATTGTATTCAGACAACAACCCCTCCATGAACATATAGGTTGTCCTTTTCCCTTAGGCTGGGGTACATGCCATGAAGGTCTTTAAGCCTCTTGAGTGTCATCCTGCCCATGTCTCATACTTGGCTAGTTTCTTATTTCTGCCGATCCTCTAATCTGCCGCGGACTTGACCTCGTTGATTGCCTGGAGTTCTAGCACCTGGTCAATATGGCCTCCACTCTTTGCTGCCCATTACTTCATCCCACCGTCTTCCTGTCCCACAGATCCAGATCTTCTGTCTGTCTGCACCTGCACTCATTTCCCCAGGGTCCCTCTCTCCTCTGCACTGACCAGATTTTTTTCACCTTTTCTGAGGCAGAGCCATTGTGTTCTGAAATCCATGCCTTCAGGGTCTGGTTTCCCATTCAAGTAGCTTATTAAAGTTTTTCTAAAACTTGTTTTTCTCCTAAGGAGAAATATTGATGCCTATTTAAAATTTTTTCCTCCATTACCTAAACATATTATAAAGGAAAAGTACATTAAGTCATCTTATTGCCTTTTTTTTGTTTAATTCTCTCACCAAGTATCTTATTCTGTTAATTGGTTCCTTTGCTCTAATCTGTCCCCAAGACACCAATACCAGAATGATCTTCCTAAATCACCACTGTGATCATTTTATTCACTCCTTCAAGGCTCCCTATCATCTAACTAACAAAGCTCAACTTCCCGTACGCCAGACTTGTCCACACAGGCAGGTTTACTTCTCAGAATATCCAGCCCACACCTTCCATGACGGTCATCCTCAACTACTTGTATTTTTGCCGAAGGTGTCCGTGCCTGTCTCCTGACCCCCGTGCTCCCCGTGACATATTCCCCTGGACTTTTCGCAACCAACTTTTTCACAGGGTAACAATTAACATTATTCACTTAGAGCTTAATATCTCCATTAAAGGTCATTACATCATCCCACGCTGAATGAGCCTCTCTCTTCTTGTGTTCATTGAATCACCTATGGTTCTAAAATACAGCTTACAAAACACATTTCTACTTCTTATCTGCATATCTCTGTTTACTCAACCCAATCGGAGGCATTTTTCAACTCGACAATTCACAATCCTATCTAACATCTCATAAACAATAAACATTAAATGAGTGAATGACTTTACAGTTTAGCGATAATGTGAAATGTTTAAATTCGAAACTATTCATAAATATGAAAAAACTGTGACACACCACAACTGAACACTTTTAACAGCCCTCATAAACCATTAACCAAAAAGTCAATAGAGTCTTGCTTTGTCATAATATAGAATTTGCATAACATTATAATGCTATGTATTAGAGCATTAATGTATATAGAGCATCAGAAGTTACTGAAACTTCTTGCAAACAACACTTTACAAACTTAAGCTTTTCATATGCAGGTATCTTATTTCACTGACATGCCTTAACAATAAATGTCTATGCTATCTGTGTCAAAATTTTAGACTATTATTTCTAACATCAGATCTGCTCAAATAATAGCCTGATATTTGAAATCAGAATTATCCTGAAAAAAATCCAGGGCGTACTCTTTCATTTTGGGGGGAGTTAGCTCTTTCTTTTCTGAAACCCTGATCTGGGGGCTGGAAGTAGGAGACTCGATTCTGCTTTCAACACACCAGCCTTGCCCAAATCAGAAGATGAGATGCTAATTGAGGGTGTGCAGGTAATTCACCAAGCTATTTTTAGTGCACGTCTCAATGTGATTTTTTTTTTTTTTTTTTTTTTTTGGTCATTCTTAGACTGGTCACAGTCTGGCCATGTCTGAGTCATTTAATCCCCCACCTCTGCCTGGGAGCAGGCAGCTGGCCTTTCCAGAAGAGACCCCAGCAGGTGCTTCGCATTTGTGGAGTTAACCCTCATTGTATTTCAATTCTGTCTGGCTCATTCCACATCTGGAATTCCGGTCCTCGCTTCCATTTATTCCCGGTGTTCCTCCAGGAGAGAGTTTTAGTTTATTTAGTGCTTCTTAGACTTTAATGTGGATAAGCATCACCTGGAGATCTTGTTTAAATTCGGATTCTGATTCTGTGGCGCCGCGTGGGGTTAGGAGAGTTTTCACTCCCAACAAGCTCCCAGACGTGGACGCTGCCGGTTCTGTGTCACAGATCATTTTGTGTCGCAAGAATGTAGTGCACAAAGCATGGATTATTGGAGTGATTATATGGTAAGTTTGTTTAGACTTTGGACTCTGGTTTCACTATTTACTAGCAGGGGAACCTTGGGTAACCTGTATAAACACTCTCAGCCTCAAGGAACGTTTCCTATAAAATGTCCTATTGATACTTCAGAGGGTTCATGGGAAGACGGGATAATATACGTAAATGTCCGGTGCCTCCTAAATGGGAGGTTACTCCTAATGTAAATGTCCTTCTTTGCTTCTCCCTGTCCCCTTGATCTTTCAGCCTGATTCATTTATTGAGAGAGTTTGTCACTCATTCTTGCCTGCTACTACTTACTTGCTCTTTTTCTGGCTTTTAGATGCATCTCTGGTGCTGTGATCTATTCAATGATCATTCACTAATGATCTTTCATACCCACATCTCTCTTCATACATAGACTCTCCTGAGATCATGGGGACCCACAATGGTGAAGCTTTGCTAATGTGATACTTAATGCCAAAAGAAAGCTTTTCTTTTTCAGATCGATCATTAGCCTTCTTCTAGTAAATACTGTGAAATTCATTAACGACAGTGAAATTCGATGAGAATTTTTACTGGGCTATCTACTTTGAGGGGCTCAGTAAAGTTCACCCCTTCCACCTTACAGATTTCTCTCCTAATAGATGGGCATTTAGTAAAGACCCATTTTGCTAGTGTGCATAATTGCATATGTGGTTTTCCTGAACTGAGTTGGATGGAAAAGTTTGATGTTAATATAAAGATAAGTTTATTATTTATATGATCCAGAATGATCCATTTCAGTTAATTATTATTTTAAAAATGTTTAATGTTTAAAATGTTTAAACAGTGTTGCAGTGTCAATTAAAAGAAGCTATAGAACCCAGAATAGAAATTGCCATCATCATTGTTGCATTTAGTGTATAAACAATTAAATGCATTTGATCCTGAAATTAAGCAAGCAAGGATATATTTGAACAAATATACTGCAAACCAAAATAACATGACAGATATGATTTATGCATGAAGGCTACGGGAGGTGACATATTTTTAAACTGTCTATCATGATGTTGTGTGAAATAAAAACATGTTATTTGTAGTATTTGAATCAATTATACATTTTATTCCAACATTTGTTTTGATGCTATTCACTTCCACTCAAAGATATAAGCTGTCTACCCACAGGGGTGTACCAAACCTTAGATGGATATCACACCGTCTTACATTTCCTGAAATTCTCTGATGCAATGGGAAAAGTTATGTTGAGCATTGCATTAGAGTCTTTCTGACATGGTTAGTCTGGTAGAATAAGAAATATTTTCATGCTAAATTTTTATCCTCGTGTAAAACATGGTAAATTAAGCTTCACTTGCAAGTGGTTTTACTCCAGTTAAAATTTTTGATCCAATTGCCTAACTTAACTAAAATAGTAGATTTAAAAACTGTGGATGACCTAGTACTCTTTTATGAATAAGCTTATAATCTGTTTGCCTTGCATCAAAATGCACACATGGGTGCACACATCTGCACTGTAATATGTGGGCCCTTTGTGTCTATCAGACACCTGTGTCCATTCAGGGGTCCCTCTTGTCAAGTTTTACATTTCAAATCCCATGATTCTAAGCAAGAAATTTTTGATTTTACTAGTGTGCTAAATATGAAATAGTTAAGAGACAAATCACTGGGTTCTACTAAGGAAACAAAGACTACACCATATGTTAACTAACTTGAATTAAATGAAGAAAGACAGACAGACAGACAGACAGAAAGAAGGAAGGAAGGAAGGAAGGAAGGAAGGAAGGAAGGAAGGAAGGAAGGAAAACTAAGGTGAGGACTCATGTAATTAAAAAAAAAAAAAAAAAGAGATATCTATTATATAAAATACGGTTTTCCATGTTTTCCAAGCTTTCATGCCCATGGAGTTTTTACTTTTATTTTTTTAATGAATCATCCAATAAGCCTATAGAACATACTAGCATTTGAATTAAATGAACCCAGTTTTGCATCCTGGTTCTAAACTTCAGTTACAAGGAAATTTCTTACTATCATTCAACACTAGCATTTTCTAAGGAAAGGGAAACTGAAAATGGACTTTATCGTCTCAAGTCGATGCAGAAATTAAGTGAAATAATACATATAAACTGTTTAATATTGTTGGTTTCACTAGAAATTGATTAATACATTTCAGCCATTGTGGTCATTAATCTAGTTTCTTTTCATTATATTTGAAACAATCATATCTGAGAGACTTCCCAAGTCATTTTAGAATCCATTTACCCCCAAATTCTTCCCATATTCTTTCCTGCTAAATGAAATATGGTGTTCCCTTCTGGCATTAATATGTACCTGAACTGGCCCCCATCAAATAACTAATCAAAAAAGAAACATCACATTTGTTATGGGTTTTCTTTCTCTCGGTCCTGATTTCACAGGACAAATGGAAACAGAACTGGGTACGTGGGTGGATAGATAAATGTCAGTCTTCGAATAGTGATATTAATCATGCTACATGAACAGATTCATTACCCAAAATATACATTTATTAAAAATTGTTTGGAGAAATAGATCCAATCGCAATCCCTCTTCTTGGAATTAGATGATCATGATTTCCAAACTCAGACTGCACTATCTCCTTCTCAAGGTGGAAAAATCACCCAAATCCACAAAGACCTAACATTCTACATATTCTAAGATTAACATTTATACTCAGTGACCTAATAAGAGGATTCAAATTTTAATGTAGTAGCAACTAATATTCCTTAATCTGGTTGCCTAGGTTAAATATTAATCATAATAGATTCAGTGAATATACCTACTTTTGTTTCCTAATTTTGCATCTCAAGGAGCCATCAAGAATGAGCACAGTGTTTTAATTTCAATTACTTTAGCCAAATGTTCACCAATGAAATATAACAAAAGTAAAATCATGCAATAATTAATATATTTTATGACCACACGCAATCATGAATATATGTGGCCCATCTGTATCAAAATTATAATTCTATTAGATTATATAAATATGATATTTCTATTGAGTTTGTGTTTGGATGCCACTAATTTTATACTTATCAAAATAATATTCATGGAGAAATCAACTAGATTAAATGTCTATCACAATAGAAGCATATATAAAATGAGACCAGTAAGTTTATTGAATGAATTAGATGTAAATTTCCAAACAATTGTTTCAGTTCTAAAGATTACGTCTCTGTCCAGATTTCTTTTAGTAAAGTCTATATCCAGAAAACCCATCTTGTAAAGAACACATTTATCAAAATTCATAGTGGGCTTTACTGTGAAATATTCAGAGTTATGACCACTAGCATTCTTATTCAATACACAAGTCTGTACTGAAAGAGTTTAGATTTTATAATACTACAAACTTCAATACAAGAGCTTGTGAAATATAAGAAATATTTAATTTCATAGCAAATAGCTCTACTTTTTTCTGTATACCTATGTATTTTTTAATTATTGAACTTACCAGTAAGTACAAACACGTTTCCAGAGCTTCAAACGTGTTTTAAGTGTAATATTACCCAAAGCATACCTAAATTCTGTAATTAAACACACACACACACACACACACACACACACACACACTTCACATGGACATAAGCCCTTAATGTGCCAGATATCTATAGGCAAAATTAAGGCATCTGTCCATAGCATACATCCATAGAATTCCTAACTAATTCTTGTATGGTAGAGATTTATTTTGAATTTATGTCTTTGTCATTTTTTTCTGTTGCTTTTTAATATGTCTAAGTCTTAAGATTAATACAATTATTGAATTTCTCATTTATAATAATTACTTTAATTATAGTTTCTGAAACTAGAGACCACTTTCCATAGCTGCAAAACTCCATTTTCAAATCCTTACCAATCACGACCTCTCCTTGCTCCTCTCTCTCCAGAGTTACGGACCTCCTCAGAATTCCACCTGATATTTTACATTGCTAATCTATGCATGTTAGAAAGTATACACTAGAAACTATTGTATACATTATACTTTATCTTTTGCTTCCTAGACCCTCTTCCGTAAATACTTAGTTACCTGAAGACACGTTCCTCCTTCATAAGCCCAGATGAATGAGAGAATATTCCATTCAATCATGCTTGCCATTTCCCTCCTCATGGAAATTACCTAATGACCTCCCCATATTCCTTTCCTGGTGTTAACTTTAGCATGAGGTGCACTGTTTCCCCATTGGTTTTTTCCTTGTCATTCTTTGAAACCACAACACCCACAACGATGATCCACCCAATATATCACCATCAGTCCAGGACCTCTTTTGTCCTATCTTTCTTTCTCAAATGTACCCAATAATCCTTCTGTGCATCTCTGCATGATCAGTATCTGTATTATCTTTACATCTTGGTCTCAAATATTTGCTTTTGATTCACCTGTCTCTGGCTTTTCCAGCTGACCTACATAACTGTCGATTGCGATCTCCGAGGAATGCATTGATTCTACCTCATTTTTACTATATCTTTTGTTAGTTTATTGATTTTGAGAGAGAGAGAGAGGGAATGAGAATCCCGAGCAGGCTCTGCTGACAATGTGGGGCTTCCACTCATGAACCATGAAATCATGACCTGAGTCAAAACCAAGAGTTGGATGCTTAACCAACTGAGACACCTAGATGCCCCTCCTTTTTTCCTATAACTTGACTCTCTTGACTGCCCCAACTTCATTTTTGCCCTTAGCATGGTAATCACTCTCTTGCAAATGTCATTAACTTCCTAGCCCCCCCTGAATTTGGGGCCCACCCACCTGTAGAAATACCACTGTCCAGAAGCCCTGCCCCTCCCCACTCCCCACGCCCCCAAGCAGGGGAATGTTGCTTGATAAAATTTCGACAAACTTGTGAGCTGGACTCACATCAGGTTTATGACCACTGATCTCAGTCCCTCAACCATGGGGAAATGCAGCCCCATTTCTCTAGTAAATTATCTTCTCCACCCGCTGGGAGGACAGTCTCATTTCTTCTCAAAACAGCAACTCTTCTACCACTGGACTCACAGCATAGGAATGAAACAATGGAAACCGGTCAAGAATCACCTCCGTCTCCAATCACCCCTTTGGCAAGTCTGGATCCATAAACTCGACGGAGCACCCGTGGACATACATGAAGGAATAGTCACTGTTCAAGGGTAAGCTCAACACCTATGTCTCTGATGAGTTTCTCTTCTGCCTTTGTCCTGACTTCCCTTCCTTCATGGCTCGATTTCTCCAGAAGTTTTCTGTCATCTTGACCTCATTTTCTCATCTCCCAATTTGTCCTCCACCTTCTCTGAGCAGACCACCCAGACCCCCATTCCAGAGCGCCTCCTGTACAGTTTGTCAAACCTGAAGGTCACTTCTCTGTCTTCCTATGTATTACATCTTTGTGGCACTTGACACTCTCTTTTTTATGAAGTTTTCTTTTCTCCACATTCCTGACATTTTACTCAAGCACTGGTGATGTGCTCTGGTTTCTGTTGTTAGTAAGTTTTTCTACATTATCAATGCACTGAATACAGCTGTGCTCTATGGTTCCCTACTCACCTCTAGTCTCTGTATCTGCACTCCCTTCTGAGGCTACCTTATCTGCCTCATGACTGCAAATAACATCCATACACTGACTCAAATGTACATGCACAGCCCTATTCTGTGACCATCAGATGCCTACATCTGACTGCCTACTTGCTGTCTTCACTAAGACACGCACTGAGTTTAGGCAAAGCAGAGAAAATGGTTTTCCTGTCTATTAATTTCTTCCTGCCCCTCCCCCTCCAGCACTCACCCTTCACCAAATGTCACGACCAGTCACCCACTCACTCAAGAGAAGACCTAGCAATAATTCTTGACTCATCCCCTTGGCTCATACCGACTCCATCCGCCTACCCTTTGGGAAGCCCCTAAGGTTCTCCTCAACCTTTAGTTTCTATTGCAAATATAACAACCAAATTAAAGGTGGTTAACAAGTTATGAGAACTTGTTTCTTCCCCTCCTCCTGAGCCACATAAAGATTGTGGGTGGTCCTGAGATCCTGTACCATGTCTGGAAGTTTTAAGAAAAACCCCATCATTTCTTGTGTGCAATATCAGACATTACGCATGTGAGGAAAACCTCAAACTACTCTACAGTCACACGTCGTGTGTGACATGTATGTAATAAAACGCTCAATCTGGTGTTTGAGGTTATTTTATCACATTTACATTTCCCAGTGACCATCCAATGAGTACAGGCAGAGGAAATCAATTGTAAGAATCTCTAAATATTAATAACAAAACACAGGCGATGTTCTATCTTTTATCAAATTTTAGAAATCTGGAATAATCCCAAGCCCTCCCCACATAGTCTGAACTTGAACAGCTATATAAGATATCAGGGGGAAATGGCAATTTCAGGAACCTCTATTTTTATATGTTGCATTCTGTTGGCATGATCACATCGCCCAAATGTTTGAAAAATGTTTGAGATCAGACACGTTGATCACCTGCCTTAGAAGGTGGCTCATAGAACTCAGGACAGAAGATGCATCTGGTGGGTAGACCACGGACTAGACTCTGAGGGGCCGCACAGGCAATGGAGAGATTAACATATGCATTTTGAGGAAGAGGGTCAGACCCCGTGAACTCTGCTTTCTTGTTTATTTCTAAAACTTGATCCTGCATATGAACCCCATCTCTCTTCCATAATCTACACTGCACTCCGTTGAATTGAGATGTGAAAAGATAATACATGCAACTAATTGGTGACTTAAAGATCCATTTTTCCCTAACTCCTATTCTTTACATTATTTTCCCCCCAAGGTAAATTGATATTTCAGGCAAATAAGACTGCAAGAATGGTATTAGCTTCAGGATTGCCAGGTAAAAACATGAGAGTACCCTTTCAGAACTCTCTAGAGTTGGAAGATGAAAAGATAATGTATTTGCATAGATAGCAATAATGGTATATTAACAGTAAACATTTTGGGGGGAATATTTGCTGTCATTTACCTTTGAGTAAATGACAGATCGGTGTCCTGGATTTAGTTTGCTGGGCAAACTCATATACATAGATGAAAGTATCCAAAAGATCTTTAAGAGTGCAAGAGATATAATTGTTCTAATATGATAACCACCATCCTCTAAGATCAGTAATTTGCAAATAGCTTTCAAATGAGGTAACTTTGTTGTGTTGGATACTAAAGAATAGTCTTAGTTACGCTTATAGAGGTGGGTTTATTGGGGGAAAAAAAGACTATGGGGACATTTCACACATATTTTCTTATTTCCCTTATCGGCCATTTGCCTTGTATTTTCTCCCACGATAATGTTTTAAAAACACCATGCTTTCAGTGGGGAGCTCTCACGTGTGTTAGCCAATGTGTTAATCCATTTTCTGGTGGACGAGAGCCTGGGTTTTAAGGGGAAATGAAATGCTGAGTAATCTGTTTCAGAATAAAATCTTTAAGGTTGTAGTCGGAATGACTGCACTCTAGCAAAAGTGTCCTCCCCTCAATTAACGTGACACAAAGTTACTGGAGTCATTAGAAGGAATGGCAAACCCAGAGCCCCGTCCCTGAAACAATGGAGTCATGAGCCCACATTAGAGCTCCCTCTAATGCGATGTGTCAGGCCCTAATCAGCTCTGTTTCACAGCGCTTTGCCCCCTAAAAGCAGATTTGTTTAACCACAGCCTCTATTTCAGCCTGAGTGAGGATGAAGAATAAGGGACCAACCCGGCAGATCTCACGGGTTCTGTGATGGGGATAACGTGAGCCCATCATTTGCTGGCCAGGCTGAGGGAAAGTGACAGGCTCATTCATGCCTTCGAGACATTTTGAGGCCTATTGAAAATTTTCATCTGTGCACTCTAGATGAACCCCCGCACCCCCTCATTTCCAGCGTGTAGCCATGTGTGGAATCTGTCTGTCTCAGATAGGACTGGCTCGCTGCGGTAGGATACGAGCCCTCCGAGCGGCGTTCTCTAAATGCATCCTGCCTTGAACTTTACACACACATATAAGCTCCGTTTACAGAAGGATTTCAGAGTTAATTAAACGCTGAATTTGTTTCTTTAGAAATCGCATATGCCTCAGGGTTAAGGAATAGCGTTTCAGCAACTACTTTAATTTAGGATTAGGCATTCTGTACATTTTCAGAGGGAGTGTTATTTTTATAAGTACACATCGATAGAGAGGAGGGGAAATGTCCCCCCTCTGCTACTACAAAAGGTTTTTAAAATCGCTTTGGAGGAGACACCATATGCTAAAAGATGCTGCAAATCAGCAAATTCGAAATCATCTTTTGCAGAGAAAGCGTTGGAAACAGACAAAGTAAGGAGAATGCTGGTAAAATTGCTGCCTTCCTGATAAGGCCGTCGAATGACTTCCATCAAAGGCCCCTGGCTTTGAGTTTCCTCTGCTCTGGATTTGCTCTGACTTGCCACGGTAATAATCCTAGAAGCACAATATTTACAAATATTTGGGTCAAAGATGACAGGTTGGATTTTTATTATCAAACTAGCAAGTCAATGAGGAGATAGATCTTCTTACTCTCATAAAGAGTCTTATGCAGCACAGTAAATATTTTCATTCTTAATTTTCTGTCAAACTGAGTCCTTAACAGTGAACAAAAAGTGAACAAATGCAGAACAGAGCAGACCAGGGATGGGGTATCATCCTCAGAGGATTTACTTCTGAAAGACTTTGCTATAAAACGTCACGATAAATGTAGGACATTGAGTTCACCTGCACTGATATCTTTGGGCTCGCTTCGTAAGAATGTCCCATTTTAGCAAGATGCCCAATCTGTGAGGTCCTAGATTTACAAAAGCTCAGAAAATATTTTCCAAAATAAAATTTAGAAAAGTGGAAGGAGCAGTGGTGGAAAGTACATTTAATGTTTGGGAATACCCCTGACCTTTTTCTGCTTATGTTTTGTGTAAATTATTAACGAAATGGAAGCGTTCCACACAGCGTGGAGGGCTCCTTTCCTTTTCTAAGCTTTTCCATGGACCGTGAAGTTGAAGTGAAAATAATTGTTTCAGTTTTGGGGTAGAACTAGAATTAGGCAGCATTTGGTGTTTTCTGCAATCCTATGAGCATATGGACTCTCGGAGGTAAAAAGTTCAATTCATGAGGAAGAACAGAGACAATGAAGGCTAGAATGAGTACAGTAAAATAAAACAGCTTCAAAGCCCCATGGAATAAGCCCCGTCCATAAATCTTATTAATCAGGGATACATCACAATAAAGTGAGCAAGGCCGAAAAGCGTGTTCTAGTTCAGTGGCCAGATTCTTTATTACTTAAAAGAGAGGACTGAAAAAAGAAATGATTAGGGCTTTGAGAGATGCAAAAATCAAGAAACACGGAAACTTTTGTAGTCTGTAGAAGAACATAAATACAGGATATTCTGAAGAAGCCTATATGCCCATACCGTATGTGTCAAAATTTTATACCTGCATACACGCGGATTTCTGTTGGTTGTGTGAAAGGCTCTCACTGTAGGGAGACGTGCCTGTGTGTCATGTGATTTCTATTGTTTGGCCTATTCAGATAAAAATAACAGTCGTTTGAAACGTACCTCCTGTCCAAATACATTGTTGAGAGTTTTAATTCTGGCACATTTCCTGTTTCAGTTTTAATTCATTTGGAAAAGAGCTTTTTTCTTCCTGATTTCTAAAAACAGACACTGGGAAAGGAAATGAAAGAAGCAAACTAAGATGATCTAATTGTGAGTCGGTAAAGGCCTCAGAAAGCATTGTCATTTGGAAACTTTGTCTTAATATTCGAGGGAAATCTCCTATTAAAATAAATCAATGCAGATGTAATCATGAAAACATTGAAGAGAACTTAATTAGCCTGCTACTTGAAAAAATTAATGATTTTAATTGATTTAAACGATTATGGTTTGGCATTCCTGAAACAAATAATTTTATAAAGTTTCAAATCTATATATGTGGTAGAAAATCATTTTATTTTACTTTTAAGTGGTTTTTGTTTCTTCTATTATTTTTTTAATGTTTATTTATTTGTGAGAGAAAGAGAGAGAGAGACCGAGATAGATCATAGAGCGGGGGAGGCGCAGAGAGAGAGGGAGACACAGAATTCGAAGCAGGCTCCAGGCTCTGAGCTGTCTGCATAGAAACCAAAGCGGTGCTGGAACTCAGAAACGGTGAGATCATGACCTGAGCCAAAGTCAGATGATTAACCAACTTAGTCACTCAGGTGCCCTCTGTTTTTTAATTATAAAACAGCACAATGATTTTTATAAAACTTCATTGTTACTACATAGTAAAAAGGGAAAAACAACTCTATCTTAACATACTTAGAGATCCTAACATTTTGGAATATGTTTACCTTTCCTGGTTAGATTGCTCTTACTCAGTGATGCACATAAACGTAGTTATGTACATATAAAGAAACAAAAAAGTGAGATTTTGCTGCATATTTATGTGAATCCCTTTTATGCTTTCATGTAACATTATATCCTATGTACTTACCTGTCAGCAAGTATTTTCTCCAGGAACAGGAACTTAGGAAGCTTCATGATTCTCCACGCTACAGATATGGCTCAATTTAGTGGATCAATCAGATTTTTGAGGTATTTAGGTTATGTCCTGTATCCCCATATTAACGATAATCATCGCTATACTTTCTTTTTATTCAATTCAAAATTTTGAATTAGAATATTTAAATTGTCCATTTTATGGAAATACAAATTTCTTAAAATTATAAGACAAATGTATTGTCATTGTTTTAAATTGCATTTTGGACTTTTCTATGATTAGCTATTATAAATACATACGGGATTTTAAAAATTTCATATAGTATCTATTTATATGTTTTCTGATTGATATGAAGATATTTAATATATAATCACTGACCATATAATACCAATATTTTTCTTATCTTTTAAAAGGTTAATTCTTTTGCTTGTATTTAACTTCAAATATAAAATTTAAATGTAACATTTTAAATTATATTTTATGATTGTGTGTAAGTGCTTGGAAAATCTTCCCTTCACATTTTGGAAATAACCACCCATATTTACTTTATTATTTATGTATTTTTAATTTTTTAAATTATTAATTTGAGACAGAGAGAACAGGAGGGTAGGGACAGAGAGAAGGAGAAACAGAATCCCAGGCAGGCTCTATGCCATCAGTGCAGAGCCCAGTGTGGGGTTTGAACCCACAAACTGGAGATCATGACCTGAGCCAAACCAAGGGTCAGATGCTCAACTGACTGTGCGACCAGGTAGGTGCCCCTATTTTACTATTTTTAAATTTTGTTTTGAATAATAGCTCACACTATCTACCTATAATATACTTAGACATGTTGTAGAGCAGAACTAATGTATTACTTTTAATAAAAGTTACCTGACCACTATTTATTAAATAATATATTTCTTGAATTATTGTTTTTCATAGTGTAGTCTTGAGCATAAGCTGAAAAAAATATCTACATTAAGGTTTACTTTTGCATTTCGGTTCTGGTCTATTAAATTCTTTCTTTCCAATTCAAGAACACTACATTTAAATACTCTAGTTCTTTAAAATGTATTTTAATATCTGGTATAGCAAGTCCTATCATTATTATTATTAAAAATATATTGACAAATCCTCTCCTTTAACATTTCCACAACCATTTTATCATACTCTTAAGTAGCCCAGAATAATATTACACATTTATTTTTTTTCATATTTCACTAGGGATAAGTTGCAGTTTAAAAAATATCTTTAGGCTTGTTCATACAGATTTATAAAAATCCTTTGTAGATAAATGATAGATAGATGATAGATAGATAGACAGACAGATAGACAGACAGATAGATGATAGATACCTAGATGATAGAAAGAAAGAAAGGGAAATATGCAGGTTAATTTTCAGGTGATGTGCAGTTTTTTTTTTTTTTTCTTTTTTTGAGAGAGAGAAACCTTGCGCTAGTGGGAGAGGGTGAGCGGAGGGAGGGGACAGAGGATCTGAAGCAGTCAGGCAGTATCAGTGCAGAGAGCCTAACACAGGGCTTGAATTCACGAACAGTGAGATCATGATTGTAGCCGAAGATGGACACTCAAGCGATTGAGCCACCTAGGTGCCCCAAAATGATGTGCATTTTTATGGCAGATGTGAATGAAATCTTTGATGCCAGTGCTTCTTAGTTATTATTGCTATATTTTGGAAATTTTGTTTGCTTCTCTGTTTTTGCTTATGATTGAGTATAGTCGATACACAATGTTACATTAGTTTCAGGGGTACAACCTAGTGATTGGACAAGTTTACCCATGTTGAAAATTTTTGAACTGAGTTCTAGAGGTCTTAATATATCTTCATTTCATTCCCTTGGCTTATCTATGTAACACTAAATCTGCAAAGATAATTTTTCAATAGTCCTTCATCTTGGTTAAAAATATCTACAATAAAAGCAATGCCCAGTATGCCATAACCACATGTCTAAGTGACAGAAAGAAGGCACTAAAACACTACATCTGCCATTAAGGACTTTGCAGGCTTATATTTTACTATATTCACCCCTACTTTTTGATATTTCTGATTTATCTTTTTATTTTGTTGTTGTTTTTGTTTGTTTGTTTGTTTGAGACAGAGTGAGAGGAAGTGTAGAGGAGAGAAACAGAGGGAGAGAAAGAGAATCTCAAGCAGGCTCCATACTGAGCACAGAGCCTGATGCGGGGGGCTTAATCCCACGACCTCGGGATCATGACCTGAGCCAAAATCAAAAGTTGGATGCTCAACCAACTGGGACTTTTATTCTGTAATAAACTACTCTACATTATTTTTCTTTTCTTTTTTTTTTTTTTTTTAAACTTTTTTTTTTTTTAATGTTTTATTTATTTCTAGGAGAGAGAGAGCGTGAGCAGGGGAGGGTCAGAGAGAGAGGGAGTCACAGACTGAAACAGGCTCCGAGCTGGCAGTCAGCACAGAGCCCGACGTGGGGCTCGAACCCACGAACAGCGAGATCATGACCTAAGCGAAAGTCGGACGCTCAACCGACTAAGCCACCCAGGCGCCCCTCTACATTATTTTTCAATTTTACATGTTTATAATTCTTATTTTCTCTGTTATCTATGTTTTAATATATGCTTTATTCTGTATTAACATACTTTTCTGATATTTGAAATGTTTTCTTTTTTTTTTTATTTATTGAGTTGATGCCTAGTTTATTTTAACTCTGTTCAGTTGGTTGTGTCTCAATTAGGTTAGAATCTTTTATGGTGGCTTCCAGATTAGTGTTAAATTTTATGCATTGAATTTGCACTTTTTTTCATATCCATACCCTATCTTGTATAAAGATTTGCATCTTTTATAAATAGATAAATATAGATTACATCTATGTCTATATAGAGAGACTGGTAAATATGGATATAAATACAGATACAGATATAGATATAGGAGAGGTAGATCAGACCTCTGAGAGATAATAAATCTATACTTCCACAAAAGGATATGCAAAGCAAAAAAAAAAAAAAAAAAGGAATATGAATGTGTTTCAACATCCTTCCTTAGACAGAACAAATAATCCTTCTCTTTCACCCCCTCCTTTTATTTGTTTTTGGGCCAGGTGGCTGGCAGTTCACATTGCTAAAGTAAGAAGATTTGACAGGCTGTTCTCCTCTGGCTCCTTTGCCGTCATGGGAGCAGGTGTCTGTCACGCAAGAGACCTGGCACTCTCTGGTCCCCGAATCCTGGGAAAGGACAGCCTGACTTTAAGGGGCAGGCACGTAAGCCCCTGGATGCAGCCAAGCACGAAATCAGCTCTGGTTGGTAACCTTGAACAGGGACAAAAGAATTCTGTCCTTCTCAACTGGGCTGGGAATTGGCGCTAATGAATCCTTCCAAGTTCCAAGGAGTGGGGTGTGGGTACCTCAAAGTTGTAGGTAAAAACAAAAACCAACCAACTAGCCAGCCAGACAAAACCCCCAGGCATCAAATATTTCCAGTTGTGGACACATGTTCTGATTCTAAATAACATGTTTGAGCAACTGAAGTACCTTTCCATGAATTTAAGGTCGGACCTGAGACTCCTGTCCTGCAGAAGAAGGCAGAGGGAACTGGTGATCCCAGGAGCCACCTCGGGACAGCACAGGGCTCTGGATCCTCAACATTGCGCTTGGTGCAGACACGGCTTCCTCGCTGAGCCTAGGCCTTAATGAAAGTGTAAAGTTACATTCAGCCCAGTGGAAAATCCCATCTAGTGAAGGAAAAGCTGAAATCTGATAGGAGGGCTATGTTTTGCTGGTCTAGCTATTATTACGTGTTCACACTATATATTAAATTGTACGCATTTCCATTCTCATTTAGCAGATAAACTTTTTATCAATGCTTTCCTCTAGCGAGTAAGGCTTTGCTGCAATTTTGAAATTATTTTAAGGTAATTGAAAAATCGTTAGAGAAACGGTTTGAGGCCATTAGTTTGGTCTTACTACCACATGGATTTGGTGAAAAAGTTTTTTTCTTTATATTCGAAGTCAGAAGGTATTCTTGAAAGGTTTAAATCTCATCTCCACAAATGACTGATTCATATAAACCAATAGTCTATAAAGCAAAAGTGCAATTCACTTAAATGTTTGCATATGATTTTATAAAAAAAAATTCTGTGATTTGTAAGAATGCATAAATATGTATTATTAGTGGTTTCTCTTGATTCAAATTTAGATTTTTAGGCATGGATTTCATCTAGTAACTTCTGTAAGTCATACTAATAGAAATTTTTCATCTAGACACAGAAAGCCTTCTTTACTAACTTTTACATATCACATTTTTCCACATTCACTCATAATTTATTAAGACCAACGAATCTCAGGTAACTTGTCACTTCAGGGAATATTTGCTAAATATCTATATTCTATTATAGTCCATGAATCTTTCAAAATTAGAAAATATATAACTTGTGTATACACAAAAAATATATATGAAACAAATAAAAACAAAATCAATTTATCTGTCAGGGAAAATAGCAAATTTGAAGTCACAAATTACTCATTTCTTTTATATATTTTACGTCACTAATATTATTGATATTTTAGAATGTTTGAACACCGTTGCTTTTGATATTGATACATAAAAAGAACACATTATACAAAGACACAGTATGCATTTTTTACATTTGCTAAATGTGATTGAGACTCAGCAGTTGTATTTTAGAAAGGCTGAAGGCCTACCACAGAGGGCTTTGGTCGTGAGTCTGGAATACTGGACATGGGTACAAGATACTCCATAATTGGTTGTGTCACCTTACAAATCTTCGATAAAGATAAGCCATATAGGGTCCATTTCTCTACTCATTTTTACAATGAGAATGGTATGTTTAAAATGCTTAAAAATGAATTACTATAGGGACGCCTGGGTGGCTTAGTCGGTTAAGCATCCGACTTCAGCTCAGGTCATGATTTCACGGTTCATGGGTTCGAGCCCGGCGTCGGGCTCTGTGCTGACTGACAGCTCAGAGCCTAGAGCCCGTTTCAGATTCTGTATCTCCCTCTCTCTCTGACCCTCCCCTGCTCACGCTGTCTCTCACTCTCTCAAAAACAAATACAACATTAAAAAAAATTTTTTTAATGAATTACTATAATAAATGGTAGCTATTATTATCACTGGTCCTTCTATTATCTTTATAGACACACTGATGTTTAGACAACCGAGAAATATAATTATTACACAACATATAGGCAACTATGTTGAGTTGGAGAAGTTGCCTTTATTTGGTAATTTTTTTTTTTTTTTTTGGTAAATGTGGATTTTCTGGTGCTGAGCAAGAGTCAAAGATTCAAACAGACAGCTCCTTCCCTTCTTTCTCTGAAGATTTTATAAACTAGCCTCAGAGAGAGGACATATTTACAGAGGATAAAAAATGAGTATACATAAGCAAAGATACACAAGCTATTGAAAAATAATTTAAATTCATGCATACACTCAGAAGAAATGCAAATGCAAATGCAAACTGGGAGACAGTTGTTATGATCAGAGATAAATGTGGAGTCTGGAAGAGCCCAGTGGATCACTGCTACTCTCAATCATGTGGGTCTGATTTAGTTTAGTTTACTTTAGTTTTGCATTGTTTTTTATTTATTTTATTTATTTTTTTGAGAGGGAGAGAGAGAAACAGAGCAGGGAAGAGCCAGAAAGAGGGGGAGAGAGACCGAATGCCAAGAAGGCTCCACACTACCATCACTCAAACCCACAAACCTTGAGATGATGACCTGAGCCAAAATCAGGAGTCATATGCTTAACGACCTGAACCACCCCAGGGACACCCCCACATGGATCTATTTTTTGACAACATTATTATTGTATGCACTTGGAGGATCAAATAATATTTCTGAATGGATTTCATGATGAGAATATTAAGAAAGTATTCGTGCGTCTCAGTCTTCTTCTTTTTTTTTCTCCTATGATCGTTTGTTTCATTTCTTAAATTCAACATAGGTGTGAAATCATGTGGTATTTGTCCTTCTCTGACAGACTTATTTCACTTAGCATAATACCCTCTCACTCCATCCATGTCTAAATGTAGATTTATGTCTAAATGTCTAAAGGTTTAGTTTAAAAGAAAAAAATAGAGAAGAAAAAATACAGAAGAAAATTAAGTCATGATGATTGGTTATGTTAAAGGGAGAGAGGATCCATGTGAAAGAGCTCCCAATGACCAAAATCAGAATGATTTGAACCAAGTATAAATAAGACAGTATTGAGTTTTAACCAAAATTAAACTTTAATAAGTAAATTTACTATGTAAATAAATAATGAATAAATAAACAGGATGTCACATTGATGAGATTTGATGAAAATGGCCCTTTACTTCAGGGTGGCCTACCTAACCAGAAATTCTAATTCCAGTCTAATCAGGAGATGACTGAGGAACATTCTACTAAGCACCTGACCAACACTCAAAATTGTCAAACTTGCAAAAAACAAACGAAAAAATGTCTGAGAAACCCAAGTGACACCCAAGTGTAACATGACATTATAAATGGGACCCTGAACCAAAGAAAGACATTATAAATGAAAACTAAGGAACTCTGAACCAAGTATAGACTTTAGTTGATAATAATTTTAAAAAGAAATGAATATCACACCATAGATTATCTAGTTGAAATTTAAATAATAACTTTTGAAAAGGGAGGGAGGGTGTGAGAATTAATGCAGTTGTCTGTAAAAGGCCAACTCACTTCATCCCTCTTGACTTTGGGTGATGAAAACACCCAGATGAAGGAAACTATCCCTCTAGCCTTGAATTTATACCTCTACTTTGAGTTTTTTTATTTTGCTGTTCAATTCAGTTCACATAAACCTTGACATTCTCACTAATACAAGTGGTATATATGCTCTTTGCACCATTGATTTTCTAGTAGAATTTACTCAAAAACTCCCACAATCTTTTACTGTGTGGCGTCACCCAGTCTCCATGCTCCTCATTTGCCTTACAAATAAACTTTTGCTTTTCATATAGTACATTATAGACAGTAACCGAAATACATTAGCTTCCACTCAACAATTATGGCTTTGGATTTTTGTGCCGGGTATAATCTCTTGCCCCTCGTTAGTTCCCCTGAGCTTGACTTTCTATACCCATGCTGTTCTCACTGGATCAGTATAGTTGTGTCCTCTGCTGATCACCTTACAGAGGAGACCAGGAAAGGGGGTCATTTCTATAATGGTTTTCCTTCTGACTTCAGCACTTTCCCATGAGTGTTTTTTCTTCTCCATCTACAATCGCTTTCTCAGAGGCCCTATTCTGAATGTTTCTTACAGAGTTACTAACCCCACCAAGGCTAAAATGACCAGAAGTTTCTGAATCTGTCTTAATTCATTCAGGCTGCTATAATTAAAAATATAATAATACCATAGACTGGATGGTTTATAAACAATAGAAACTTATTTCTCAGGGCTCCAGAGGCTAAATCCAAGATAGACACACTGATGTGTCAGCATCTGGTAAGGACCTACCTCCTAGTTCATAGACAGATGTCTTCTGTGTGTGTCCTCACAAGGTGAAAAGGGTGAGGACGCTCTCTAGGGTCTTTTTTTATAAGACCATTGATCCCATTCATGAGGGTTTTACCTTCATGACCTCCCAAAGACCCCACCTCTAAATACTATCACTTCAGAGGGTTAGGATTTTAATGTATGCACTTTGGGAGAAGCATGAACATTCAGTCTGAAGCAACCTGATATTTTGTTGAGATATGAAAATTCATATGAAGTCTCTCATTTAGTCAAAATAAAACCGTGGTTCAAGGGCAATGGCTTGCTCTTTGTCTGATTCTAACTTTGCCAGCATCATTAGTATGATTCATCATTTTTTCAAAGATGGAGGACCCCTTTAAGGGAGAGGCAGAAATGAAAAGCTAGAGACACTCAGGTAAGAAGCCACCAGTGGTGATGATAGGAAAGCAGATCCAGTGAGACATAGGTCACTGGTGAGAAGTCCACAAGGTGGTGATTAGGAAACCCACCACATTCTGTTCTAAGGAGGGTCTGATGAGAATCTGTGACTTCTCAGAAGCCTTCTGGAAAGACCAATCCTGACCTTCAACATGAGCATAACCCTATCTTCATGGAGTTACTGACCCAATCCACAATGACTATACTGCCAACCTCTCTGTTAAAAAGCATCCCTCTCCTCAGAGATCTAGGACAGCAGGAGGTGAGCCAGCAAGCTGCCTCTGTTTCCTTGTTGGAGCTGGAGGCTTCTTGTAACGCTGAAGAGATTTGCCCATAGAAACAATATTGACACAAGGGAGGGGGGCTGACACCTCTACAGATTTGGAATCAGACTTATGTTCATTATGCATTAGGTTGGCTTTTACGGATTGCCTCAGACGCCAACCACATTTCAAACACTCTTTCCATAGAAAAAAGGTCAAGTTTAGGGCAATCAGTTGTAAAACCAGCTATTGGAACACAGCATATGCATCTGGACCATGAAGGCCTCTCTTCATTCTGCAGGAACACAGGGAAAGCACGTGACCCTACACCATTCCTTCCCTGAGCTGTGAAAACCAGGAATTTTTAAGTAAGATGGTGAGGTTATGATTTGTCCTTCAATTAGGAAAAAGAAAAAAAAAGCCTCGTCCTTTTATGTCTCTATAGATAACAAGTTGAACTAACCATTGTTTCTGTTTCACTTACAAAACCTAAGTGGTGGGTTTGCTTTTCGGGGCTTCATTACTTGAGTCTAAGCTAAGTGGTTAAGGGCATGCAAAGTTCACTCCCAGCCCACAATTTTTTAAGCATTTATTTCCTTGTCAGTGTTATAATGTAAGCAAGTATGTGTGGGTGGTAAGGGAGGCCCCGGGAGCACTAACCATTCACTTGATTAAATAAAATTCCACAAAATAATGTAAATGGAGATACAAAGGGGCCATCAATGAATCCCATGGTTCTAGGTTTCAAACTTAAAGGCTTTTTCACAAAAGATATCAGCGACTCATATGCAAATACATATGGCCAAATTTGTGACAAGTTTCAACATTTCATTACCCACAGGGAGACTTAATGCAATGGAATGCTTTGCCGTTGCATATGTTTTAGTCTGGCGAGCTGTCCTCAGTTCAGGGAATCAAAGGGCTAGGCTAGAGAGAGGAGAAACACAGATCTCCATATGTAGATTCCTCTCACATGAATATTTTGTAAGCTGGGATATTAGGTGAGTTTATTCTGAGAGATGGGTGGCGGGTTGTAAGCCTCCGGCAAACAGACACAGGTAAGCCTGTGTACAAATAGCAGTGCCTGAAGAGTGAAGCAATCCATAAGTCTACTCCCTAGGAATGCAGTGGTTCCCTGCTGTGTCCTCCTGTAGGCTCTGGTAACATCGTGACCTCTTCTAGTAAGCAAAGCTGTAAGAACAGATTGTGATTCATAAAATCACTTCCCCAGGTGAAGGTTGAAGATGGATGAAACAGGACCTTTTGATCTTAATGAAATCCTAACGGGAAAGCCAACCCAATTACGTGTTTCCGTCAGAGTATTCTTCTGCATTTATTCATATTTTCTAAGGAAAGCAGAACAATATGGAAAGTGTATTAGTCATGATACTTCTCTGGCTGAAATAATTTATTAAACAGTATCATAGTTTTCTGGAGGATTTACTAAGCCTCTTCAATTACTTAATTTTTGTAGAATAATTTTCATACTGGCAAGAGCGGAGAGGAAAAAAACACAGGAATGAAGTCATTAACTTGGAATGTTTCCGAAGCACCTGGGCAGAGAATATTGTTTTATCTCTCAGTTTACCACAAAATACTGTTTTCTACATACCCACCATTAAAAAAATCTTTACAAATGATTGGTTCACTTTGTCTTTTTTATCTTGTATATTATGGCTGCGTGGCAGAGATTAATTAATTAATTAATTTTAAGGGAGTCAATATTTTGGCACCTATTTGCGTGCCTGTGTGATAAATGTTTTACTCCAATTTGCTGATCGATCAGGCACCTGTCAAAATCACATGAATCTTTTTCAGAGTGACTTCTGCATTTTCTCTTGGTATTCTGTCTTTTCCTGCCTGTGTTATATGCTTGAACGTACTGCTTGGAGTGAGTACACACTTGTACCTGCCCCCTTGAATGTACTGTTTATGGAGCCCTTATCTCTGATGACTTTTGATCAATCAAGTGCCGTATTTTCTAATAAAATTTATGTCATGTCTTTCTAAGACGCATCTGAACAAAGGGCTTAAAAATCTAAATAATGAGTTTGTAAGCCCCAGTGCAAATATAAAATAGATTTTGTTTTTGCTGAAATCAAAGAAGTCACTAATGATTAAATATATCATTATTTTATGTACCGCTCAGAAAGCAAAAAAAAAATTTAAAAATTATAACAGATGTTTAGGAATAATGTCACACAGCCTATATATTGGTCATACCAGCGTATGGAAACTTTCAAATCTATTTAATCTGTTCCAAAGGAGATGTCATTTTTTTTCTTGTTTACATTGCAAGTAATAGACAATCACTTTGTACATGGCTCAGTTGCAAACTATAACATAATTTGATATATTTGTGTTTTTTTCCATTCCTAGGTACAATAAACACTGTGGTTTTGCTTTGCAAGAAAATCAGTGGAATTGTAGTCATTTCTCCAATGGCTCATATTTGCCAGCAGAGACTGAAAGATGTCATCAGTCCCTAGATGCATCTTGATTTTCGAGTTGACAAATCGGAGGAAAATGTGTAGGTAAAATGTAGTACTTGGGAAAGGATTCTATTCCAAAGCCATTTAATTTGTTTCCTCAAAAGAACAAATTGTCTAGGACCTCCATCCACCCGCAGTTATCAATCCCGAAGCTTCAACGGCATTAGTAAGATATTTATCAAGAGATGGACCCTGTAGGGGTGTGCTGCATATTACATGATCTGTTTCCCATTCTGATTTCCTGTATTGAAAATCCCAACAATTCATTTTTAACATTCTTACTTCACCTAAATTGTTAGTTATAAATAATGCATATTTATAAACAAATATTTGCTCTCAGAAAGATTACAAACCTACTGATAGAAAGTAATCATATGTGAAATGGTATTAAAATCGTTTCAAAATAGTGTATGAAAAGTCACATAATTCTCTACATTCTGCTGTATGAATATTACAAAATAATAGTTAGTTACACTTTATGGGTTTAAGTTTGTGACGTAATAGTTAGGACAGCGTATAGCTTTCCCCTGAACTTTTGCTAAAATTTTGAACATGTTCCTAGTGGGTGTAAAATGGTCCTACATCTGATCTGAACAATTAAATATTCAGGAATGGCTACTTGAGAACAGCATGTTTTGTAACTTCAATTTTTTATTGAAAACTATTAAAACTATGAGTATAACAATTATTTGTTATTAAGCACTCCCTTTCAGAAAACATGTGTATTCAGCAAGTTAGTACAGAAACAATGACCTAGGTAGTCTTTTCCATTTTGGTCACTAACAGGCAATAATACCTCCAGAATGTTATACTTTATCCCTTCAAAATTTAAAGAAATATCATATCATTTATATTATTTTTTCTCATTGTTTTTATGATAAAATTTTCATTACACAGGACATCTTTAAAATTTCATTTATTTATTTTAAGTTGAAATACAAACTTTTTCAAACCTGCGGCTATATGACCTGACAGTCTCCCTGTAGATTCTACTTGAAGCACTAAAGACAACAGTATATAGGTTTTGCAGTTTGATAGAGGTAGGTCCTAATCCCAGCTGCCTACCTACGTCTCTTTTCTATGAAGTGGGGAGTATAGGGCGTGAGTATGGGAAGTCAGCTTGGGCTGACATGTTCAGATCATGGCGTGTGGTCTATTAAGAGATAATGAAATACAACCCCCGCCCCCCGGCCCCAGTCATGGTTACATATCATAAGAGGAAAATATTATGTAATTATTTGTGAAAATTTGAATAGCCATGACATTTATACCAATGATAATCGTGAATACCAATATATAAGCCCAAACCATTTGTAAACTGAGAAGGAGATGGAGACAGATAATGTGTAAAAAGAAGAGAAGGGGAAGGAATTGGAAGAGATTGACCAGAGGAGGAAGGATGGAAGGAAGGAAGGAAGGAAGGAAGGAAGGAAGGAAGGAAGGCAGGCAGGAAGTAGCGAGCTACCCTCTTTCTATTGATTATAGAATTTGATGAGGTGTTAATCAGTGGTTAGGGATTTATTTCATTTGTACTTATTGGTTTGTTCTAGCATGACTGTCAATCTTAATGCCATTCATAAAGGACATGCTATTGTTTTTTTGTAATTGTTAAAATTCATGAAATGTCTCTTATGTTTTATTCACTAAGCTACACTTCGTAGATAATGTCTTTGTCAGGTATGAAACACACCAAGTGGATTTGCCCTAATTATATTTATTGTACTGATGGGAATGACATGTAGATGACTGACCTAACTGAAGTTACTTAAGAACACATAGATGCATACTCTGAACCAAAACGCTTCCTGTCAAAACTAAGCAAAGGATAGAAAGTGATTTCTCAGTAGCCAAGGACGTAATATAAAAACAAAAGTGAAGCCATCCTAAATGTCATAAACTCCCCAAAGAAACATGTGGAGTAAGTGAATGCACTGATAGATACAGAGAAACTGTGTTAATGGAGATTCCAAAACACCCAGGCTGCCCATTTGCTAGCTGGGTGATATATTTGGCAAATCTCTTAATATCTTGAAGTTAAAATTTTCCTTGTGTATAAAAAGGAAGTAATGCTACCAAATCATACATCTATAAGGAGATAAAATGAGATAGTGTACACAGTACATGGTCAAATTGATAGTATAATTATTTGCCTGTGACCTGTAAAGAATAACTGTTCTGATTATATAACAATTTGAAAATGTTTCTAATAACACTACTAAGTCAAAAAGGAGATTATAGAATCATAGTCAGTTTTTCCAACTATGAAAAGCTCTGGGCAAGCAGCAGAAGCTATAAAGAAATGAAAAGTTCCTTAAGGGGCATATTGTTATTGAATACTTTAAATGTTGTAAATGGTCCTTTTTCAATAAAACATACACAATTACAGTGTTTTAAAAGATATTATAAAATGATTAGTTGCAAGGGAATATTTAACATAGTGTGAAAACTTACCAAAGAATAAATGACCTGAATCTTGAGAATATATGCATAATATGATATATTTTGATAAAGAGACAAGTTTACGATGAATTTGCTTTAACTTTGTGTGATCAGCGTATGGAATGGTCTCCAAGGACTAAGAACACAGAATTACCACAACAGAAAAACCCCTGCAAATATTATTTGAGCATTAGTCAACAGAGAATGTGATACTTTATTTTAGAGTTTGGATTAAATAAAATATGAAAATGTGAGCCCTTTTTTGGGGAGGGGTGGGTAGAGATGAGGGAAAGTCAGGATGAAAATGGTGCCTAATCTTATATCCTAATACGTAGCTTAACCATTTGAGACAGGTAGAAATGAGAGAAGTTAATACATGATGCGGTGAGTCCAGAGACTGTAGAAATCTAAGGAAAAGAGTTGAGTCTATAAAGAACTAAATATCAAGGCGCCTGGGTGGCTTAGTCGGTTAAGCATCCGACTTTCGCTTAGGTCATGATCTCGTGGTTCGTGGGTTCGAGCCCCACGTCGGGCTCTGTGCTGACTGCCAGCTCAGAGCCTGGAGCCTATTTCAGAGTCTGTGTCTCCCTCTCTCTCTGACCCTCCCCTGCTCACGCTGTCTCTCTCTCTCTCTCCTAGAAATAAATAAAAATATTAAAAAAAAAAGAACTAAATATCACCATCAAAGGAAAGGGGGAAATAAAAAGTAACTCTATGTGACCTATTAGAAGAAGGCTAACACTATTGATATTACATTAGTCAAATATAAATTCTAAATCAGGAAGAGTGGAGATTTCATTGTGAAGATTTCACTATTACTGTTATCTGGTGTCAGCATTAATCAAACAGAAGGTGGATATTTCTTGGTCAGTCTCTCATACACTCACATTTATATTTATGACACAAAGCACATTGTTGATCTCTCCCCTAAATCACACCCAGACATGTGCTGTGTCTGTCCAGGTATATGTTAACAAAGGCAATACTTAGGCCTTGACTAGACAAGTATAAGGGGAGAAAAGTCCAGGGGCTTTCCTGTGACCAATTCTAGGTTGTTACATTAATTATATTAAAACCCTATTGAACCTTTTTTGTCTGCCAGGTATCTTAGATTTAGTTTTTATTTTTATTTGTAAAAGATAATTATTTATGTGTATATACATGTGTATACATACGTATAAATTCATACCTATGGGGGCGCTTGGGTGGTTCAATCGGTTAAGCATCCAACTTTGGCTCAGGTCATGATCTCATGGTCCATGAGTTGTGGCCCTGTGATGGGCTCTGTGCTGACAGCTCAGAACCTGGAGCCTGATTCAGATTTTGTGTCTCCCTCTGTCTCTCTGTGCTCTTCCCCCACTTGTGCTCTCTCTCTCTCTTAAAAATAAATAAATATTTTTTAAAGAATTTTAAATGTGTACCTATGCATATACTTGTAGAAATATGTAAACATATGCAGTGAGATACAGCGAGACAGATGTTCATTTTAGATTCTCAATGATATCAACTGAAACGTGCACAGAATTTACTCAGTTAGAAACTAAATTAATTTATAAATTGCCCTTGTGCTATGGAGATGCAATAAAAATCAGACCATGCTATAATGACCATGTTTTTCAGGAGGTAAGTAGGTTAACCAAAAGTCGAAGAAACTTGCCAGAAATCACATAATCACAACAGCATGGAGATCAGACAAGATCTTCAGGTTTTAAGGTTTTGTCTCTTTCTTTATGCTTTATAAAAGGTAAAAATATGAATCCATTGGTATCAATCCTCCTTAAAAAATGAAAATACTAGACTCTTATTGTGTTATTGCAGCATAATAATGATTTAAGATATGGCTTTGACTTTTGAAGTAGGAAATCTTTTACTGAAAACCATTTGAATGCATTTGGCTTTATATTATGCCTACAAAATTAAAAAAAGCATTGATTTTTCTGAGTTTAACTTAAATTTCACATTTTCTTGAAAATGTACTATACCACGTGAGAATTTGAGCTTCTATTTTAAAGAAAATATTTGTTTTATTTCATCTTGTCAGCACTTACAAGCACCGACATTATTATCATGAGTTTCAACAATCTTAAATTTTATTATATCTTAGCTGTTATAGGGTATTTATTTATCTCTCTCTTATTCAAGGCTATAAGACATGGTAAGATTACTCAGTAAGATTACCCCCTATTTGGAGAGGAAAAATACACACGTAACCCAAAATCAGAACCACTACAAAGTTTTGTACATCAACAACAGCAAAACTATCCACATACAATATGCCTAAATATTGAGAGTGTTTATTGCCATTTTATAGGTTTGGAGTTAGAAAATGTGTTCAATTGAAAATATGTTCAGAATATAAAACCATGTGATTGTATTACCATTTACCCTGAATAATTTTATCCTCTGCCTATGAAACATTTTCTGGGAAGGAATGACAGCTGAAGTGAAGATTGCTACTTTTACTTAACCATACAGATTCTGCTTTGAGAACTTTGAGAAAAATAACCTGAACACATTTTGTTTCTTTCAAAAATTGGGTTGGTAGAAACAACTAAAACAAAATACCTGAGCATTTCTCTATTATTCCTTTGCTACGATGTGAGAGCACAAGCATGGCTCTGCCTTATCTGCATTGACTTCACGGGCGCCATATTGAGTTGGTTGCATCTGTCGTACTATGTCATGTCACATTGCACGGTGTCTTATGATGGATGCTGACATGAGGTAGCGGGTGGCCCCACACCTATGAAAACAAATTCAGAATGCAAGCAGATGGTGCCTTGTTTGCTACAGTAACTATTGCGGTACAGTGTGGTAAACAAAATCTATAAATCTAATTGTGGAAACTGGTATCATATTGGAAACCTTATAGCCTGAGCTGCATCTAACATGTCCTGATATAAAGGGCAAGTGTTATTGATCTAAGGTACTCTTTTTCTTCAATCATGTGAAAAAATGGATATGAAGCTAATATTGCAGTAGTTACTAAACCAGAAGGTGTCGTGCAACTGCACTCCTCACAACCATAATTACTTAATTTGAAGAAATAAAAAGTAGTAATAGCATCAATAGTATCACCAGTGCTTTTGCATTTATGTGCAGTGACTCCAACGCTGAAATTAAAGAGTCAATTCCAGTTTTGGAGAAAGCAAGAGTAACCATTTTTTGCTGTGGCTACTTCACATTCTTAAATTGTGGCAAAGAGTTGTCAATGCAGATGTCGGCAAGCATTTCAGAGATGATAGCCATTTTAATAGGACATGGAGTGAACAGTGGCTGTTAAATATTCCTGAATTACATGAAATTTCAGGCTAGGTCAGTGAACACTGGAAATAAAACCTTATTATTTTCAGTTGAAAAGTTCAACATCACCATTATGAACTGATCTATTTTGGAAGCTCTTTAAGTTTTTTTTTTCCTTGCAATGAGTAACAGGTCATCTAAACTATATTTTTTTTAAATACTCAACAGCTGTATGCTACATCATAATTATGATTAGCAAATTCATATTTTATATTATGAATAGAACTAATTATGAGAAGAGATTTTATAATTTGGTGAATCTCCGTTTAATCATAGGATTAAGGTATTCTTTTATAATCATTATAATATTTAAAGAGACAAATAGGTCAATTAAGCCAATGAATTATATTTAACATTTCACTAATTTCTTAATTAGTTTATGTAGACTTTAAAAATTTAGTTATTCCTTATGTAGATTTGTTGCATATTCAACTTCATGAAGATATGTGTTACCTTTGGCATTAGGTAAAGAAATATTATTAAATGAAAAAATTAGTCATGTTACATATGTTGGTCCATGAGTTCTAATTTAAACCATCAAAACAAATGAACTGATTTATACTTTGCAAAACATTTTTTCCTGGACACTTGGTTGAAACATTTCAAGACTTTTTACTTTCTCTGGAACACAAGAAATCTGTATTCAAGTAGTTCTGATATATGAAAGTGTAGTGCACAATTTGAGCAGCGGGTTGACATGTTAATACTTTTATGAGGACAATAATTAAACTGACCTTAAGTTTATACTTAGATCTATATTTTTATCTCAGGACTTAGTCTCTGTCTAGTATGACATCACAGATGCCCAGGCTACTTAATATTAGGTCAGCTAATTATGGTCATTCTTTATTTAAATGTTAGTTGTAAAAGAGCATTCATTCTTGGTAGGTAGTTTGAATTCTTTTAATTGGCTCTGTCCGTATGTGTATTATCCAGTTACCTCATAAAAAGAGCAAACAGCACTATACTATCTGGATGGATTGATCAATTGATTGATCAATCAATCAATAGATCTATCTGCCCATTTGTGTATTCTATAGTTGCCTCTAAAAAGAGCAGAGAGCACTAAGCTATCTAGATAGATAGATAGATAGATAGATAGAGATAGGCAGACAATAGAGAGATAAATCTTCATATTCTTGCTGGGGAACTGCCCAGGGCTACGTTCATACTAGCTGCCATGCTCCAAGAATGATTTCTGTCTGTACTTGCTTCTTTCATTACAAACTCAGCCTCTTCTCAGTCTTCATCCTCTAGATCTCTGCTCAATATTTGAAACACTTGACAAACCCTTTCCTGCTGAAATGATCCTCTGTCTGTTTGGGTGCCCCACAAATATCTCTCTTGCTGAACAACCTCTCTTTAGGATCCCTGATTTATATTTACAGTCTCTAATGGACAGTGGTTATTCAGCTAGTCATTCGTACATTCATTGAACAAATGTTAGTCTGTCCTAGCTACATGGGCTATAGCACTAGAAAGTCAAATATAGTAGTGTCTGTCTTGTATTTAAGAAAACATTTATGGAAACATTGAATTCATGGAAGTCCATTATGAGAAAAGTATTTTCAGACATTTTGAGGGCAAGTAAAAGCAACTTTTGAATGTGATCTTGAGGGGGGGTGTGCTCAAGGAAAAGAGAAACATACTTCAAAGAGATAGTGAGTGATTCTGCTGGGGTGAGTCTTGATTCATAAGGATGCATGCTACCTGAAGTGGGTCCTTGCAGGAGAAATAACTGTGCAAAGAGAGATGTGGAGGAAACCACATGAATACTTGGGGTAAAGCACAGCATTAGGGATGGCTGAAGCAAAGACATGAGGGTTGCCAGGCACGGCTCACAGAGAGATAATTATCGAGTCTTGTTTTAGAGGCTCTGTCAGGATATATTGAACAGGTGGACATCGCTCTGAGAATGATGGAAAAATTACCGTTAGATTTTTCTGGGAAGTAAGGTGAGCAGGTGTTCATTTTACAAAGGTAACTCTTCAGAACACCCCATATGTCCTACAGAAACACTGCCCAGAACATGATATTGTTTGTCTTCCTAACTGCTTCTTTTCATTTCTTCTGATATATTTTCTGACTGGCTATCTCCGCAATGGAAACACCAGCTGTTGCCGAGTTGGTCCATTAATTTGCCCCTTAAAGCCTGCATTACTTACCATAGTAAGTCAATTCTATTTCAAAATATGTCTTCAATCCATTCCTTCCTCTCTATCACTAAGGAACTTTTTTCTATCTCAGCCTCCCAGAATCCCTCACCTAAAGCCTGTGCTATTTTTCTAATGTTACTCCTGTCTTAATCCCTTCTAATTTATCACCTACCTTATCACCAAGGTTGCTGTTTTAAATTAATTTTATCACAACCCTCCCCTGTTGGCTCATTACTGGACAAAATCCAAACTCAGCAGCACAGAGTCAAGATCCCCTTTCTGTCTGACCCCAACATTCTGGTTCTTGAACCCCAGTTTTGGCCTTGCCACAAAAGCTCCTGTAATATTAGCGGGTAGAAATGAGATTCCACACTTTATGCGTGCCTGGTACACATAAACCCTATGCAAGTGTACAGTATTTGCTGTTATAATTAACAAAAGCCAGAGATGGGGATGAAACTAAGAGATCAAATTAAATGGAGGATCAAACATAACGCTAAGATTAATGAACTGGAAAATAAATTCAGAACACGTCTACAGAATTAAGGTTTCTGAAACACATACAAATATAGGATTTATCCACAAAAAATAGGAACCCCAGAAGACCATAATGTACAGGGTAATGGATAGCACAATCATATGGCTAGAGAATTTTCTGGATTTCTTTGCTGATAGGTAATTTTGACAGATGAGTCCTGAATCAGTCTGAATGCTGCCTACACCACTCTATCACTATCTCAGGTCTTATCCTTTTCATGGGAAACCCATATTTAAGACTGAACTTTAATTGATGTTGATGACAAACAATCTATTCCTTGTAAATAGTGCAATGCCACCCTTCAGTATATTATTCTGACTAGCAATGAAAAGAGAAAACTTTGATCTACGCAGAAGGAAAAATCAGATTACGCCCTCAAGATCTAATGACAATTTCACTTGTCTTGATTTTGATCTGTTGCCAGCTAATCCATTTTGAATTTGCAGTAACCTGCACCCAGTGAAGTTTTGCTTTAACATCTCAAGCAAGTGCTGAGAGGCAGTTTTGCCCCAGCAGATGTAAGAGAGCATTTAATAGGGAGCAAATACATTATTATTAAGTCTCAGACCTTCCAATATGAGTTTTCTCAACCACATCTAAGTACTTGGCACAGGGCTGCCCACTATCCTTGGTACATATGGTTTGTTTTGGAAAAAAACCCAATTTAACTCTTGCTAAGTGCTGATCAACAAACCAGTGTCTTTCCATAATAAGATTTTATTGGTCCATATCAAAATGAAGGAAAAAAAAAAAGGTCAACTCAGTAAAAATTTCCCAAGACTTTAAATTAAGGGTTGAGATTATTTCCTTTTGGATTTTTGGTATTGAAACAACTTTCCTTTCAGGAAATGACAGGGATGAAAGATTCTACTTTGAATGGTAGAATCTAGTCTTTTGTTTTGTTTTGTTTAGCTTTTTTATATTCTTCCTAGAAAAACAAAAGTATTGCCAACCCAATTACCATTCCGCCATATATATTTTGATTTTTACAGGTGTGTGAAGTCCATATATGAATATTTTTCTAGTATACATTAATATTGGTCCTTACCCTGTCATTTTAACATCAGCCATGGCCTGCGGGGAAAGCAGCCTCTGAACTTGAGTAGCTCTCTCGTCAGATTATTCTTTGTGGCCTTGATGAATGGTACATTCTCTGGGTGGTCTCATGAAACATAATCCTTGAGTATCCCCTCAGGTATCAAATAATATATCTATTCTTGCATGCCTACCCCCTTCAGCCTCTTTATAACTTCCTCTACTAACTGCTACAGCAACTCAGATTTATATACGTCACTGAACATTCATTCCCCACCTTCCCCAAGCTTCTAATAGCCATGCTATCAATGTGTTTGCCTCATGCGTAGGGTCTTTATCAGACTCTGGGTCCTAAGAAAGTGCTACCAGGGCAATGAATTCTTGCTCATCCAGTCTTCAATTCCAGCCCTCTTAAGCAAGCACACTCAAAATTGAATCCCAGGGATGTTCCCCTGGATCCAATACATGCTCACCGATTTTTGTAGTGCCTTTATTGCATCATCTCATTCCTCCTTTGTCATTCTCAGCAGGTCCCTAGCCAGGTTACGCTGAGTTTAAACCATGGTTGTCACCTCAGATGCTTTTGGAGGTGGATTTCTGTTCCCTTGTGTATTATCTTTCCTCAGAGGGGAAGGATTGCCTTCCCTAAGGAAGGGTGGGCCTCTTCTCCAACCAATGACAGCTCAAGGCATCTGCATAACCAAAATCGGCCACTGCTTCCATCTAGACGTCCTACTCATGTTTCAGATTCAGATGTTTGTTAGCAGGGTCCTAAACTTAGCCTAAAAACTGGCTTTTACGGAATATTTAAGCCTCTTTGGAGACCTGCAGCTCTCAGGTTCTGAGTCTCCTCCTCAGTTTTGTCCCCTGTCTCACTACAGATGATAAAGCCCTCTTAATAAACTTACAGAAAGAACTTCTAGTGATCATAGTTAGCTTTTCACTACTTGGTAATAGCACTCAGTGTCTCATTATCTCCCTTTAGGGAATATTGTGGACTAAATGTCTGTACCACCTTCAACTTTATATGCTAAGCCCTACTACTTGGAAGTGGGGTTTATGAAGATGTGATAAAGGTTACATGAAGTCATAAGGGTGGGGACTTATTCCAGTAGGGTTGATGCCTTTCTAAGAAGAGGAAGAGACACTGGATGACCCCCTGGTTCTCTGCCATTAGGGGACACAGCAACGACACTGCAGAAGAGAGCTCTCACCAAGAACAGTATTAGTTGGCACCTTGGTCTTGGACTTCCTAGCTTCCAAAACAGTGAGATATAAATTTCTGTTATTTAAGCTACTCAATCTGTGATATTCTTTAGGGCAACCCAAGCTGACTAAGAAAGGAAATTAATATAATTTTTAAATAACCAGTCAAATCTTTGTATACATTGTCTCCTATATATATTTTTTTAAATGTCTGAATTATGCACTTATTTATTTCTACCAGAATGTTTTCCTGGTCAGTACTGGCTGAATATTCATTAATAAGGCTGCCATCTTGTGCCAGGGATGATCTTTAACTATGTACCCTTAGCATATTGTCCTCCTTGCCTATCAAGTGACCAAGTGATGACTGTCTCAGTCAACAAACCACATCTTACTTCCTGTTTTGTTCTATTGGCATCACCTGTGTTTGGGTTCTCTGAGAAGGACACACCTAGAAGGGATTAGCCTTGTAAAGGAAATAGGAGTCCCTCATTTTATGTCCTTCATAGATGTTACACGGCATATTCATAATACCAAAGGAAGATCATGGAAGGTAGGAATCATGTCTAATATTAATTCTCGATTATCAGTGACACAGAATTGCCTAAAATGAGTGAATAAAAATGTATACTGGATTGAATGCTATAAATTGAAAATGTTCTCATTATTCGAACATTCCATGGAGTATTTCAGGGGTCAATAGCACTGAAGAGTGTAAAGAGGGCTACTCTTTGATCAAGAAGTTCCAAGTAACAAGATCTAAAGTCTGTGGAGTGTTATGTCAACGTTTTTTTTTTTTCTTCCAGATCAAGTATGCTATAGCTCTCCTAACTTTCCTCATACCATCCAAACAGAACTATAAAGTAATACTTTGTGATCTTGGTTTTCTTATGATCTTTTGTCTCCATTTCTTTCTCTTTGTACACAGAATGAAAATAAATTGCTATAATTTTATGCAGTTAATGATGCCCTTGGGACCTGGGTGGGCAGATTAGAGAGGTGGGTGTGATCCAAGCTCCTAAATATTTAGCTAAATTGGATATTTTCTAAAGGCAAGTGATCATTTAGAGAAATAGAAGATATATCATAGGATAAATATCAGACATTATGAAGCAGGGAGTCACCAGATAATCTAATAAGTTGTTTCTTTTTAAAACCAATACGTTTTAGTGATTAACATTTTTTTAGAGGGAATGGGAAGAAATTTATTCTTATTGATACATATTGCTTTAAATTTATTTCTTAATCACTAATTCTTCTATCACTATATGTGCATGAATTATTTCACAATATATTTTAACTCCAAAGAAAAATAGATTATTTTACTCATTTTTTACTAAAAGTATAGACAATGATTTAACAAAAAATGGTAAACCTATCTCTATTTTTACCTACTTATTTTCTTGCCGGTTTGCTTTTCTGATTTTTTTCCCCTAAAATGGACTACTTATTATGATACCTATGAAGGATTCAAAATTTAAATTCATAAATATACTATATTCTGAGGAGGTAGCATCAGGATCTGCATTCCTCTGTTTCAGAATGTTAAACCATTAGGACTGCACTGTTTGTCTGTAAAATATCCCATAGGTTTAGGTGTGTATGCCCAAGAGTGCTTATTCGGGACTGATTTGTGTTTCATCAATGTATTGGTGTAATGTTTCAGGATTCCCTACAAATTGGCTGCCTGCTCTTATATCTCATGATGTGATGCTCTATGATCCTGGTTGTGAAGAAAGATGTAGAAGAAACTTTCACTGGGAATAGGAGTGGGTATTGTAAAATGTTGCAAATAGATAAGGTTTTGTTTCTTCAATTTCTTATAATACATAAAATGTCACCTTCTGCAGCTAGGTGAGGACAACAGTAATAACAATAATAATAAGAAAAACAAACACAAAAACTCCATGACCTAACTTCCAGGATGCAACAGACACAGTGAGATTAATAAAATATATTTTTTGATACTTTAAGCCAGACACAAAACAACTAATGATAGCCAGTATCAAACATAAGGCTTTGGAAATGCCCATGAGAACTGGCATGCCAGAATTTTTAAAGACAGCAAATTAACTTGTTGGTTTTCAAATTGCAAAAAGCCATGCACGGTTTGGTTTAATTGAGTCAAGAAGTTCAAGAGAGAACTGTTTATACTGGATCTCATAGGGGCATGTTACAATGGCCTCAGTGCATATGGGTAGTACCACATGATAGAATATTCTGTTATATATAATTCTTTATATATAAAGTCATAAAGTCCAATCATAAATGTATAATATTCTGTTAAATACATGCTTTAGTGTCATGAAATCCAATAATAAGTGAATTTCAGATGACTCCCATTGATTTTTTTTAATCCTTCACTTTTGTTAATTTGCTCAATTAACAGCTACAATTTCAGTCTTACGCTTCTCTTTCATGGCCCAAATTCAGCCCCATTATATTTATATTTACAATAATTCTTTGTCACCTACATGGCTGAAACAATAGAAGCCATCAAATATGACATCCCTCAGCTTCCTGCAGTTCCAAAAGTTCCTAGGATTCTTATTTATCTTTTGTTATTTCCCATTGGTCTCAGAGTAAGAGATGTTTCTCTTTTTGTCCATAGGAATTCCTTAGTCTCTGCTTGGATCTGACTTCCTTTAAACTTCTCTTAATAACTAAAAGAAATAGGAAGGAAGGAAGGAAGGAAGGAAGGAAGGAAGGAAGGAAGAAAAAGGAAAAGGAAAAGGAAAAAAATACATAGTTGCATAATTTTCCAGAGAAAATTTACTTCCTCCATTTCATTTTTACTTACCTAATGGATGATTCTAGAAGTGATGTCCATCTACACTCTCACATCTTATTTCATCCACAGTCAACTAACATCTTACTCACAACCAAGGTTGCCAGTGATTGCCCAAATGAAAAAACAAAAAACCTCAACCAATATTTTCAGGCATGATTTACCTAGTTTCCATGAAACATTTAATAATGTTGATTATGCATAACACAGAGGATCTTATTGTCAAATCAGACTAATAGAATGAGAAAGTTTGCTGATTGTGGAGCTTTACTAATAATTTTAGTGCTCAGTTGAAGCAGAGAAACTTTGCTTGTCAATTCTTTTCTATGTGCTTCTTATAATTATCTACTTCAGTGTCCTCACATCCTTAAAAGAATTATTATTATATCAGTTTTTATATGTAGAAATTGAAGCTGAAAAGCTTTAAATGACTTATGCAAAGTCTGTCAGTAACTGGACAAGCAAGACCATAAACAAAACTAGTTCTATGGGAGCTCATATCCATGATTGCCATCAGAGCTACATTCAGGTGAATTTCTCCTTCTAAAAATAAAGAGGCATGAGCAGAAAGATGCTGAAGCTTCAGAAGGCTGGTTTCTGAACTTTGGACAGGTCTGTGTATTTTTGAAAGCCTAGAGTAAGCTGCAGGGTGAGTATGAGGTGGAAATGCCACCCAGGGGCTCTGTGACTCAGAGGGATGAAGAGAGGGATACAGGTACCTCTGTGTTAGTCAGGGTTCAAGAGAATAATCTTTGAGCTCTTCAATTGGAACACACTGAAAATCCAACAAGTTACCTAAAATCAAAGTTTGTTCCCATCCCAGGTCCATCCCTGAACTGTGCAGAAGGGTGAGATTTCTCTGCCTTTCTCAATATCTTTCTTCCATTCCTGGGTCCATATTAGTAATTCCAGTATTTGTCGCTTCCTAGACAATAGGAATAGGAAAAAAGAAAATGAAGAGCAGATAACTCTCTTTTTAAAAATACAGACAAGAAGTGAACAGATCGCCTTTACATCCTACCTCTGCAAATTCAATCTCTTGTTTTTACTGAAAGAAGAAAGGGGGGAAATCTGGTTCTCTATGCCATACTCATCTATACAGAGAAAGCAACAACCAAAATCACATGACCTTGGAAATACAAACTGACTTGCTCAGACACTTATAGGCTCAGGTATCTGGGCCATTCTAATTCCATGTGTGTCCTTGACAGGTCACCTTCCATACCTTCCCCTGGGGAAGCTTAGCTGGAGAGTGTAGCCTGTACACACTAAAACTCCAAACTTGATTCTATGCTTATTCTCTCTTGACACAGGGATGCTTCTGTCAGAGACATAAATATATATATATATATAAATATATATAAAGTGTCCACCTTTTAAGGGGACACTTTATATACTCCAAGCCAATAATGCCTAAATAGACCGTCCATTCCATATGCCTTTTTCCTGAGCTTTATCTGGATGCTACCCAAATACCACATATATAAGTATCCAGACAACTTGTATAAGCCATCACTGTTGTTTTAAAATGTGTTAAAATGGACAGACCATAGGTATTTTGAGACAATTTGTGAGAATTGTACGTATTTCTGACCACTTGTTTGCTTAATAAATTTCCATCAGTCTTAAATTAATGTTCTTTTGCTGCATAAGAAGACTTAATGCTGCATTACCAGACTTAGCAACTTTATGGCCTCAACAGTTTCC
This sequence comes from Hyaena hyaena, assembly GCF_003009895.1. Lineage (NCBI taxonomy): Eukaryota > Metazoa > Chordata > Mammalia > Carnivora > Hyaenidae > Hyaena > Hyaena hyaena. Next base: position 790,784 of record NW_024081473.1, on the reverse strand, counting down.
ATGGGTGAGAAGTCAGGCATAGGTTCAGGGTCTCCTCAAGGCTGTAATCAGGGGCCATGGGAGGCAGTACTTCCATTTGGAGGCTTGTCTGTGAGACATCAGCTCTCAAGCTCATTCAGATTGCTGGCAGAATTCATTTCATGGGCCTGTACAATCAAGGTCCCCTTTTGTTTGCCAGCTGTCAGTTGACAACTGCTCTCAGCTCTTGAAAGCTGCCCAGATGTCCTTTCAAAACATGGTGGCTTACTTCTGTCAAGGCCTACTGGAAAATCTCTCTTGTTCAAGTCCACTAAAGCAGTCTCAGAGAATGAAGTCTGTGTGTAATTATCCCACCATCTTTACCATGTTAGATAATCAAGAGAGTAACTACCCCATTACCATTCCATCCACTGTTGGCCAAGAACAAGTCACAGGTCTATTCATGCTCATGGTCATGGGGAGGGGGTTAGACAAAAGTGGGGATCATTTCAGATCATCTTAGAATTCTGGCTACCACAAATCTTCAAATATTGTTTTATTTATGTCTCCAACTTAATACTGTAAAAAAGTGCATGAAACTAGTTGTAATAATTTTATGAGCTTGTGGATGGGTCACAATATCAATCTTCCAAGGGAATCTTATTATAAGGCAGTCTGATATTGTATTAAATCTTATGTGTATATATATATGTATAACCATGCACACATATGTTTATGTATAATATATATGCATGCACACATGTATACATTCTTCTTCTTCTTAAACTGTGTGGTTTTTTATTGTATTATCATGCTTCATCATATACATACATTACCTAGAACACCAATATGGAATTAAATAAATAGAAATCATTAATAATTTGTAGAAGTGGAAATTAATGTCAACCCAAGAATAACTGAACCAAATACCTCTAACTCTATTTTGTACGTTTTTCTTCCATATTTTAGTATGTTAAAGTATATCTTAGTCTACTGATAAAGCATTTCTATGCAAATCCCAATAAATCAATACATGAGTGAATCTCTAAATAGAAATAAGTATATATTCAAAACATGGAAAGAGCCAAAAGTCCATCAACGGATGAATGGATTGAGAAGATGTGGTTTATGTATACGATGGAATACTACATGGCAATGAAGAAGAATGAAATCTGGCCATGTGTAGCAACATGGATGGACCTTGAGGGTGTTATGCTGAGCGAAATAAGTCAGGCAGAGAAGGACAAATACCATATGGTTGCATGTATAGGAGGATTAGGAGGAACTTAACAGAGGACCGTGGGGGAGAAGAAGGGGGGGAAATAGTGGGGGAGAGGGAGGGAGGGAAACCATGAGAGACTCTTGAATGCTGAGAACAAACTGAAGACTGATGGGTGTGGGGGGGAGGGGGGAGATGGGCATGGAGGAGGGCACTTGAGGGGATGAGCACTGGGTGTTATATGGAATCCAACTTGATAATAAACTATTTATAAAATAAAATAAAATAATAAAATAAAATAAAATAAAATAAAATACCCATTACATGGGTGTTCTGTTTTGGTGAGGAGTGCCTGTCTGTGTCTGGTATGCAAGCGATATCAAACGTGGACTTGGAACTGACCACCTAATTCTCACCCTTTGTGGCTACTCTGTAGGGACACCTTATGCTCTCTGACTCACGGTTATATTCTGGATTCATTCAGAGGTACATGGATGGAGAAAGACAGAGGTATGCCTGGGCAAGTTCTATGCACAAAGGTATTTCAAGAAAGCGTAGGGCTCTGATTTGCTCATAATCTGTTTTGTGGCAGAAATGGCAAACATTTAAAGAAATCTACATACATATTTTCTCAAATTGAGGCTCAAGGGGAAGGGGTGGCTAATGTGTCCTTCCCTTCTAATTCTGTAGTGGAAACATTCAGATATTAAGCAGGCCCAACTTCTGGATGGAGAATGATACTATAGGAGTTTTGCAGAGTATTGCATGTTTCCATTTTCTTCCCTTCTTGGAATAGTATATATTATGTAAAGATGGAGTGTTAGAGCCTTGACCTACCAACCTTCAGGAAAAAAAACATGATGGTTAATTAAATCCATCTGTTCCCAGGGAAAGGCAACTGTATGCATGACTGATATCTATCATCCAGCCTCAAAAAGCTCCTTCCTAGCTCCTGAAGTGCCTTAGTGATTGACTTAATTAACCCAACACCCCCCGACCCAAGTAATGTTCTCTTAGCCTTGATTCCCTCACCTTTTTAGAATATTCTTTTAAATATATATCACTTTTGTATGTATTTAATAGGGAAAGGGATAAGCCATCATGAAAAATGATGTAAGGGAAAGGACAGAAAAATGAAGAGAGGAGGCAAAAAGGTGGAGAGCAAGAAGGAGGGAGAGAGAGAAGAAAAGTGAATGATACAGAGAGATTTATAGGAAGAGATGAATGAGAGGGTAGAGACATGGCTTGGCTTTTCAGGTGAACCCGGGACTCAGATTCAGGTTGGAATGTGTATGAACGGACATGCTAACGGTGTTTTAGTCTTGGCAAGCCCAACAGGATTCTTCATGACATCAGCATTTGCAATGTTCCCTGAGAACTTCTTTTCTTCTCATTATCTTACTCTAAATCCCCCATAAAAATAGTCTGTCCTCACTTGCTCACAGTCTGGCACGTCTTCTATACTTAGGAATTTGACTTTAGCCTGCAGCATGCTTCTGAACCTGCCTTTTCGAATTTGACCTCCTAATGGTTCAATGTGATGTCTTTTTCATTTTATTTCCCCTCTTTTTCCCCCAGTTCATCACTTACTAGAGCTCTCTGTCATCTTTAAAACTTTTTTAAATGTATTTTTATTTTTTGAGGTGGAGAGAGAAAGTGTGCATGCACGCGTGAGCAGGGGAGGGGCAGAGGGAGAGGAAGAGAGAATCTCACGCATGTTCCATCATCAGTGCAAAGCTCGATGTGGGACTCAGTCCCATGACCCTGGAATCATGACCTGAGCAGAATTCAAGAGTCAGATGCTCAACCAACAGAGCTACCCTATCCGTCATCTTTTTCGTAAATCTGACTGTAAAGTTCTGTTCCTTTGGTATCCACCATAGCCCTTCAGTAATGGTTAAGGCTTTCCAACTGTTTCTTCCAGGCGAGTTCCTGAGCTCCTCCCTCTCAACTCCTTCTGGAACTCACAGGGTGGTGTTCTCAATATTCCACTCTCCCCTCCTTCCTGCCGTCCCTAGACCATCCCACCTGTGTACAGGAGTCAAACACCACATTTCTGCTCAAGTCTGACAAGTCTCTGTCCCCAAGTCCAGGTAGCTCCTTTGAGTCCCAGGTCATGTCCCAAATGTGTGCTGAGCATAGCCCTTGGTGTAAATATCTCCCGTTTCCTATAGTCTTCCTATAGTCTGAACCCAGACTCATCCTCTTCCTGAGTAAATCTTCTCCTCTTCCTTTCTATATCTCCTATATCCAGTGAAGAACCTAGAAGCATTTATCACCTAACCGACCATATCCAGTCCATCTCTAACTTCTATGATACTTCATGAGGTCTAACAGATTGACCCTTATTCTCTATCCTCATTAATGGTAGCTGTAACTTATTCTCTCATCTTATTTCTGTGCTTTATTATAAAATGCTTCATGAAGGATCATCCTGCATTAAAAAGTCTCTCTAATGTACTGTTTGCATATACACTCAAGATTCATGTAAGCTGTAAAGCTTTCGACATTACTTACATTCCCAAACCTTCCACAACCTGTCATAATCAAGAGAACACAGTCTAAACTTCTTAAAATGGCATATAGTCTCTCAGACTCTCTCTCCCTTTTTAGCATTAGGTCTTAGTGTTTTTCCCCCCTCAGAATTTAAACTCTAACAATCTCAATCTGTTTATGGTTCCCTTGATCACAAAATGCTGTTCTCCATGCAGACCTTCCCATATACTCTACCTTCTCCTTGGGAATTCCCCTTCCCCTTGGAATCCCAAGTTTTATTTTTAAAATAAATTTCTAAAGAGAATTTTCCCTTACTGCTAGAGATTGGGGTACATGGCGCCCTCCTCTGCACTACCCTCATATTCAACCTGTTATTGCTATGAAAACATTGCATTGCAATTGTGTACCTGTGTCTACCGCTGGAGCTTAGATACATGAAGAGCTGGGAATTACTGTGCCCTTGTAGCTAGGAAAATGGAGGTCAAACTATAATGTAGCAAATTCCCTTAAAACCATAAATCTTAAAATCTTAAAGATTTAAAAAAAACCATAAAACTGAAATCTTAAGGTCATCAAATATCTCCAAATCTGGAGAGAGAGACACACACCCTTTCAGGAAGAAACAGGTTAGGAGTATTTGCTTATCTGGAAGAAATACTCTGATTACATAAAAGCAGGTAAGATTCTGGAAATGTACCCTGCATTACAAAAGGCCAACTGTGGGCTGTTCAGAGAGGATTAAGTCCTTGAAGGTTCACACTGAGAAAGGTTTGCACCTCTTGCAGACTTTACACAGGGGATCACAGGGAAGATTGGGGGGGGGCAGAATTCTGAGAAAGCTCCCCCTTTGTAATGTCCAGGGTTGGGGACAGTTGCCAGAGCCTAAATATACCCAGACCTACTTTCCCTCTGCCTTACAGGAAGAAAAAAAAAAAAGTACTTAATATGCAAGAGAAAGATAAGAAAAACTGCAGCCTGAGGGCGTAAACTGATTGTCACATCACTCAAGTTTATTCTGTTAAAAAATGAAGAAGTAAAATTTGACTTTGTATTCCAAATATTTATATCTAAGAAAACACATGGTCTTAAAATGCCAAGGAATTGGAACCCAAAGACTGAAACTGTAACTTAATTATAATTGGTTGTACGACTTTCCGAGTTAACTGCCTCATAACATGGACCTTGCATTGATTATAAAGCGATGTTTAATTAGTAGGTGGTTGTACATTTCATTATTTTAAATATTGATAGCATAAATGAGGAACTAATTTTCCCCTGGGGAACTATCTCTCCCAGAAGTAACTGAGAGAAAGACATAGGTCAACATCTCCTGTCTCTTTACTTCTGGTCTTTATTTAGCACAGGAAAGCATTTTCCCCACATGCCATGCTGTCCTACTAAGGGAAGTTGCCACTTGAGTTTTGAGGTGTTTGGCACACCAAGGCAACTGCTCCAGAGTTGGCTGTCCTATTTCAAACAGATTCTGATCTTCAAAATCTAAATTATGGGCCATAGCCCATGGCAACTAAAATTGGGAGAGCAGGGGCTCCGGGGTAGCTCAGTCCATTGAACATCCAACTCTTAAGTTCAGCTCAGGTCATCATCCCAGGGTCATGGAATTGAGCCCCACGTCCAGCTCTGCACTAAGTGTGGAGCCTGCTTAAGATTCTCTCTCTCTCTCTCTCTCTCTCTCTCTCCCTCTCTCTCAGGGAGCCAGGGTGGTTCAGCCAGTTAAGTGTCCAAATTTGGCTCAGGCCATGATCTCATGCTTTCTGGGCTCAAGCCCAGTGTTGGGCTCTGTGCTGACAGCTCAGAGCCGGAAGCCTGCTTCCGATTCTGTCTCCCTCCCCTGCTTGTGCACGCTCTATCTCAAAAGGAAATAAACATTAAAAAGTAATTAAAAAAAGAGATTCTCTCTCTCCCTCTCCTGCACTCTCTCTCGCTTTCAAATAAAAATAAAATAAAATAAAACATAAAATTGTGAGAGCAGAAGGGAATAACTAGCCACACATATCTGTTAGGATGGGAAAGTAGCAAAATGGCTTTGAAAATAGTTCCTTCCAGGCTCCAACTGTGACTCAACTTTGATTAACCCCTTACCTCTTGCAAAAATGATCAACTTCCTTCAGATCCAGTCCCCACAATTGTAAAAAAGGGAAGAGTTACTGTGAGGTTTAATAGTATCATGTCTTCAGTGTAACCTGACTATTCCATAAAGAAATCTGCCATTATTATTATTATTCAAGTTGTTTTTATTTTTTAAATAAATAACATCAGTTTTATGATTTTGTTCTATTTGACTAAATGGATCCCCTACCTTGCATACCTATACGTATACAAGAAAAATTTGGCATTTCTAGTACCGCTTTATTTCTGCTGCAGCCTTTAAATTAGAAGAGGGAATGCACGTATTTTGACTAGGAGAGCCTTGTCCTAGGTGAAATAGTTCACAGTTTATCATATGTTAAAGCCCATTAAGAGTTCTTTCAAAGAATAACTGTCTAAACTCGCAAACTGCCGATGCAAGAGTTGATGCGCGTATAATGGACTTGCTGTACATGACATTTCATCAGCCATTCAATGAGCTAAATTTAGAGCAGCAGCTAGCATAATGGTACCATGGAGTCAAATAAAATCAGTGCTGGGATGGCAATGTGCAGAATTCAAAGGCGTTGGAATGTTAATGCATCTGATTTATTAATCTTTTCTATTCAGCATTTTATTCGTTTTTAAATGGTCAATATTTAGCATCACATTTCTTTAGAGAAAACGAATCCCTGTCACATGCTAAATTTAAAATAAAAGGCTTATACTTGGTGACTAGAACTGACCCTATTTACATTCGTTATGGATGAGTCAAACACAGTATGGAGACCATTTTCCCCGTCATTGAATTCACTGGAGATGGAGACATTTTTAGATGTGTGTGTGTGTGTGTGTGTGTGTGTGTGTGTGTGTGTGTGTGTTTCTGTGTGAAATCCAGTACCTCATAAGTATGGTCTGGGAAGAGCCAGGTAATCTAATCTCTGGGGGGAAAAAGACTATATTCCTGTCTTACCTTACACACGTGCACACACATGCCTTGATTAACAGAATGCTGTGCCGAGTGATAGGATATATTTGGGCAAAATGGGCATGGAACACCAATAATCCTGATTTATCCTCCTGAATTTAGAGAGCTTTCATTTCCATCCTCCCTCCTGCTTTTATATATTCCCGTTCTCTTTCACAAAGAAATCACAAGGCCTCTGAGCACTCCTTTACTTCGGAGAAGCAACGCTTGCAAATGAAAAGATTTGTATTTTAATCAAGTTGATATTTGATATCACCTGCTTTTCTTGTATTTTGTGTGTTTACAAAACTAATTGCTGTGTGTAGGTGTTCCCACGGTATACTTAAGTAAACAGTGTAAGAACAAACATTTTAATGTAGCTGTTGAATAAATAAGTTACTAAAAAGCAAAAACCCTACTTTTAAAAATTGCAAATCCTGTCTTTTTCTTTCCTCAGTAGATAAAACTGATTTCGCCTGACATGTACAGAAATAGCATAAATATTTTTTAATTACTAAAAAAAATAAATCTACGATTGTAATACTTAGGACTAAAATGTTCTAAAATATTTTGCTTTATGCTCATTCAATAGCATGATTCCATTACCCTGTGAAAATCTAGGCTTTATCTCCTTTGAGGTCTTAAATGGCATGTGATTTGCAGAGAACTCAGGAAACATTGTGTATATATACACACATGTAGTAGTTTCTTCAGTTATTAATCAATCCAGAACAAGGTGTCAATATATCTGAGACATATTGATAAATATTAATATTTAGTACCATAATGTTCTAGAAATCCACACTTTCTAAAAGCAATCAAGCAAATTATAACCAGAATATGAAAACATATAATAAAATTGGGTCTCAGAAGTTGAAAATGTGTCAGATATTATATACTTACAAACCATGACCTTGAAGAAGTAAGTGAACATTTCTCTGGGTTCTCCAGTCCCTGCTAGAACTATTCCCTGAATAGCCCAGTGTTAGCGATGCTAATACATATTAATTGCAGTATATTTAAATCAAAGTACAATGTGTTGCATCACATTTACCAAGATTATGCCACACTTTCATTTCAAAAACTCTCTATAAAAAGAGAATGGACCACATTCATTTCCTTAAATCTATCAGAATTTATCTCTGGAGAAATAGCCTGAACTTTCCCCTACACAGGTCACGAGTGGATACCTAAACAGATTTGAGGACTTGTCAGAGAAAAGAACAAGAATTATCAGGAAAGTAACCTATAGTGTTTATTACAACATCCATACAATTAAATAGAATTCATAGTCATTAACATGATATTTTTTATTCTTAGCAATGATGGTGAATGTTTATAGAAACAGAAGTAACAGCATGTTATATAGTTAACTGACAAAATTCAGATTATAGGATGGTCCGTGCTAAGGTCTGTTTCATTCTCATTTAGTAAGCCAGATGATATATAGATAGATGGATAGTTAGTAAGATGATGTTAGAAAGATATAGATAGATGATAGATAGATAGATAGATAGATAGATAATAAATGGATGGATGGACAGATGGAAGGAAGGAAGGAAGGAAGGAAGGAAGGAAGGAAGGAAGGAAGGAAGGAAGGACGGAAGGAAAAAAAGAAGGAAGAAAGGAAGGGAGGGAGGAAGAATGGAAGGAAGGAAGAAAACAAGAAAGGAAAGGAAGAGGAATATATAGAAAATATGCCCACATTTACACTGTAGTAGGGTTTGGTCATGCATATATACTAAACTGTCAGCAATGCAAAATAACTTTTGAATAAGATTGTCTTCATGAAATACTTAGGATTCTTATCCTGTTCCCTTTTTATTTTACAAATTTGTACCTTTGGAAAAATTTAAATTATTCAAAGCACTCAACTTTATAATTCCTATAATATAGCTACTGTTAGTCAAATAAGCAACCGAAATTTTAACGGCATAAGACTTCATAAGAGAAATCAAGTCTGAGGCCCAATGAACAATAATAAACCATTGATCACAGGTTATTTTTAAAATCCTATTTCCTGTTTGAAAATACAAAACTCCCTATTCCCCACGTTCGATCATGCAGTGATTTCTTCTGAGGGGCCTTCCTAAAGTTCCTGCTGAGTGTTTTAGAAAAGATTAGATGACAAATTCAGTGCAGCTGAATTGCAAAAAGATATGTATGTCACACTGAGGGTTTAAACTATTTATTTTCTTTTTCATCTCACATCGTTTTTGATTGTTGCTTTTAGATGGGATTAAAATTATAGCAGTTGAACGTCAGTGCTATTGAAATAAATATAAAATATTATCCATCATACGAATCTAAGAAGTTGCCTCAATTTCTACAGGAATCTTACAAAGGCCAACAATGAAACACAAAAAGCATACTAGAAAGAGGAAAAATAAGCTGTAGATAATTTGCATGCAGCTATAATTTAAATGATCAAAACCCTATCCCAGGCTGGTACAACCATTCAAAGGAAGCTCTATAGACAATAAGGATTTAGCAAAAGAAGGGCAAATCTAATTTAAAGGTATTATAAGTGAACCATTAAGATTGCTTTAGTCAGAATAATCATTGGCTTGTAAGGAGAGTCTAAAACAATTCTTTTCTTTTCACCTGTAATGTTTTTGTATACATTTTTAGATTGAGTTTGGATGATAGGGATGCCTAATGCCATTGAGACACCACATATGGTACCGTCATCTGTACAATTATCAGCCTTTCTAGATAGATATGTAGAATAACATAAAGAATGTAAACTGATTTGTTTCATACCATATGTTATTTCTATCAGCTAAACAATGATAACTTTGATTATAGAGTAGATCAGTTATTTGTTTATCCAGAGGAATGTTCCAAACTCCTTACAGTCTCAAAGTAGATTGAGAATGTATTTTTTTAAAGAAACAGAATATTTATTGGTCCACTCACGTAAGATGAGAAAAAAAAGATACATTTTTATTCAGAGATGATACAGCCATAACAGTAGCCAGCAAGCAGTGGAGGGTTCCTCTAAACCAGGGGTCTCCACATTGGGGTGCATATTCAAGCAAATGTATTGCCACACAGGAAGGAAATATTACATATCTTACTTAAGTACTTACATACTGATGAAAGAATTACTATTTACTAGTAGATCATACTTGGCAGTAACATATTACAAATGAGTTTGTAAACATACAGATATTGTTCAGATTTTTATTTATTGATAGTGGAGGGCCATGTTGTTTTAGTTTATGAAATGCCTCAGAGAACCAGAAATGAGTTCTGAGACCACTTCTTTAAGGAATGGGAAGGAGCATAGAGTTAATATTCCAGTGGGCACCTTGTCTGAAACTTGCCTTCAGTAGTGCTTTTTAAGTTTTTTGATGTACTGTAGTGCATCTCCCGCTGTCGTATCTATGAGCAGAGCTTTGCCGCAGAAATGTTTCCGGTCACACAGTAGAAAAAACATCTTCTACACTTAAAAGATCTACAAAATTCTGTGGGTCAACAAAACCAATAAAAAAAAAAACCCAAAACAATGCATATCAAGACAAAATGTCGGATAATAAACATTAAGTAATTTAATTAGATAATAAAGTGAGTTCTGCAAAGAACCCAGTACAGTAATGTTTGGTACATAGTATATACAGTCGGTCTTCCCTTCTGCAATTTAACATTTAAAATTCATGCTAGCAGAGCCAGAGCATGGCCATCAGCTTAAGTAGACTGACTGAAGAGGCCATGAAGAAAGGTTGATGGCGTGGGACATGGAAGAGGTCAACGAGGAGGCTGGTGGTGGGAAAGAGGTTCTGTAAACACTCAGAAGTATTTCTCCATCCACACCTAGTAGATGTTACCAACGCCGCTGTACAGAATTATCAGCATTATGGTATATGCTCATATATCAAATACGTTATACATAATTAGTATATGATACATATTACATATGAAAACCTAAACATAATCATAAAATATAAATATACGTATTTTGTGTTTATATTTATATTTTTAATGTTGGGAAAGGCAATCTCCTGCATGCAGTCTTTCAACCACTGACACTGAGCTGCTTACAAATGGGCCTTGGCCCCGGACCCTTCCCTACCAAGAGATAAAGAACCCAGACAAATTGTGGGCTTATCACTTTGTGTGGGAACATCTTGTTTCAATTCAGACTCAGCGAGTACTCTTTTGTCTCTCCTTCCTGTATGTGCATCCTATGGCACCTGGCCAACTCTACTGCTCTATCTGTCCTCCACAGGGACGAGACAGGGTCCTTCAATTGCCGCGGCACAGAAAGGGTGGATATAAGCTAGTTCTGTTGGTCCGCAGGAGAGACCCCTGGTTTTGGGGGACTGATATTCACCACCAAGGCTGATCTTGGTCTGTCTCTTTTCTATGTGAGGAAGTTGCTGTTTCATCCAGCATTTGTCTGCATTGTGCTTTCCTTTGTGACTCGGTTCCCAGGTGCAATGGGCAGCAGTGGAGGACTTCGTTTCCTGCCGATTGGCATAGTGATAATCTTTCCTATCTTAATGCATTTGGAGCCTTCCTCTGCCATTAGTAACTGGTACACAGTACTCTGTTCAATGTATTAAATATATGTATGTATATTATGTAATATAATATATATGTATATTTATTATACAATTGTATATTATGTAATATTATATATATATACATACAATTACAATGTTAACTTGGAAAATCTATGTTTTTATTAGTGCTTGTAATTATTTACACCAAAGTTAACTTTGGTTAATTGATCATAATTCTTTTCACAGCATAAATTAATTTCCTCTCAAGTAATCAATTTGATATCTTAAAGCTTTCAAGTCAAGAACAGTTTCAATTTTTCTTGGATATGGAATCAGCCTGACCACAATGTCTATGTGATCAGAATTAAAAGCAAATAAAAGCAGCACCATGGCCATATCCCTCAAGAAACCAACTGCTAACCGCCATGCTTCATGAATGTCTTAGATCCTTGCTTTAACAATGCAGACAACCATGACCCCTCCCCCCCTTAATACCATAATTTAACCAAATTTAGTAAAATAGCACCACTACTAGGAAGCCCTGGAAATTCACATGTTCAGCAGTCCACCCTAGATGTTCCTGGTCAGGCTGAGATTTGAACCTCAATGTTTACTGATGGGTAGCTGAAAATAGCTTATTCATATTTGTTATGCCCCTCATGACACCCATATGTAAAACTGTGTTTGTAATTTTCAGTGTTTTTCATTAGTCTCTGTGGAAGTCCATCTTAACCATCAGAATTATATATTGATGCTTTAGTTTCAACTATGTCCTACTACAAAGAGTTTAAATTGCTATGTACATGAAGCATTTAAGTTTACTAAAAGGGTATCCTGCTGATAGAAATATGATAAATTCTCTTTAGGTTTGTTCTTTGCTACATGAATAAAATTTTCTTTTCCTTCTTTATTTTCTCCTCCCCTAGTTTTCTTGACAGAGTTTATAGCCAGGAGTTTATCATAAAAGAGATAGAAAAGGAAAGATCATAATGTCAATTCTAGACTGTTGTGTCTACATATTAAGCTTTGTGCCATGTTTTTAAAGATAGTATGCAATTGCCTAAGGATTTATAACACCTATAACGTAATTAGCCAATAAAATTTGAAAAATAGATAAAAACTCAAAATAATCATATATTGTCTGTATAATTTTTATGTTTGGAGGATATTTGAAATGGCTTGAATTTTAGTCCATTTACATTTATAATTCTTGATAAAATAGAATTCATGTCTCCATTTTGCTATTAGGTCTTTGGTTCATCTATTTCTCCATTGTTGTATCCTCTTACGTTAAATAGATATTTTCTAGCATGCCATTATAATTCCATTGTCATTTATTTTACTATATTTTGGAGTTATTTTCTTAGTTATTGTCATGGACATACAGCACACTTTTTAGTTATAGCAATCTACCTTGGATTAATAACAACTTAATTTTAATAGTATATAAAAACACTTCTATATTACTCTGGACATTCACCTTTCATTTGTGCTGTTATTATCATACAAATTACATTTTTATTATTGTGTGTCCAACAGCACAAATTTATAATTATGATTTTATGCAGTTGTCTTTTAAATAAAGTGGGAGAAAAAAGTTATGAATAGAAAAATATACTCATATCATGTTTTATATTTACCTATGTGGTTACAATTAATGGTGCTTTTTATTTCCTTTTGTGCACTTGAATTACTGTCTAGTGTCCATTTCTTTAGGCCAGAAAGACTCCCTTTACTATTTCTTATATTTCTCAGTTGTATCTGGGAATGTTGTTATTTATTAATTTCTTGTTTTTTGAAGAATGGTTTTGCTGTGTTTTCAATTTTTCTGCCAGTGTATTTCTTTCATTGGTTTGAATATATAGCCCCATTAGCTGCTGGCCTTCATTGTTTCTGATAAGTCACCAGCTATTAAGCTTATTAGTATCTCTTATATATGATGAGGATGTTTTCTCTTGTTCTTTTCTTGTCTTTTGACAGTTCGGTTATGATGTGTCCAGCTGCAAATCTCTGAGTTCATCCAGCATTCAGTTTGTTGAGCTTATAGGATATATAGATTGCTATTTCTCTTCAAATTTGGGAAGTTGTTGACCTATATTCCTTCAAATATTCTTTCTGACACTTTCTCTCTCTCCTCTCCTTCTTAGACTCCCATTATGAGTATAATTGCAAATTGGCAGATATAAATTATATTTCATAGATTAGCTAATGATGTCCACTGTTCTCTGAAATTCTGTCTATTTGTATGTCATTCTTTTCACTTTCTATTCTGACTAGAGAAGCTCAATCATGTATCTTCATTTATGGATTAATTTATACTGGCTCAAGTCTGCTATGGATCTTCACTACTTTAGTTTTCTTTATAATTATTATGCCTTTCAACTCCACAATTTCTATGATTCTTTTTCATAATTTCTTGTCTTTTTTGGTATTCCCTACCGAGTGAAACTTCTCATTTGTCTTTTCTTTCTTTGGAGATTATTTCTTTAGGGTTTTTGGACATATTTAAAACTGCTGATTTATTGTCTTCGTCTGGTACATACAATATTTGGACTTCCACAAGGAGAGTCTTATTAATTGCTTTTATTCCAGCATATAGATATACTTTTTTATTTCTTTGCAAGCCTCATAATTTTTTTTTTTTTGTAAAACTGGATGTTTCAAATACTATAAGGTGACATCTCTGAAAATCAGATCTTTCCCATTCCCAGCATTTATTATTGGTGGTAATGGTGTCTGTTTGTTTAGTGACTTTTCTGAACGAACCATAAAGTGTGTGTTTTTTATCATGTATGGCCAAGAAGCCCCTGGTTACCTTAGCGGTCAGCTAATTATTGGTCACCTATCTCCTACATGCTTGAAACCATTCCTCTGTCAATTTTATCAGCACGTTCTTTGTGCATCAACACTCAACCCCACAATTCACAACTCTGCTTCCAGTCTTGCTTCCATTGGGCCTCAAGACCAGCCAGAGGTGAGAGATGGGTCCCTTTTCAAGTCTTTCTGGCATGGGCACAGCTCTGTGCAAGCTTATTGTCTTCTAGATTCTCAGTAGTATGTAATTATTCAAGGCCCTTATGGATATCTCATTCCTCAGTTTTTCTCCTTAAGCTTTGTTATTAACCTGTTCCTTTCCTCGACTTTTATCTATTATCCTGGGCAGCTGGAAATTAAACAGTTGCATCTAATTGTTTTTGACAAAAATCCCTAGAGAAATGGCTTTTGTACTGGGTGAGCTCTGAGTCAGCTGAAGCATTCTTTCAAGTGGAGTCTTCAGGGAACCTCCAGACAGGTTAAATAATAACACTTTCCTTGAAGTACTGAAAGAGTTCCATATTTATTCTGCTCCCACTTCTGGATGATATGCAACTAACTTTGGCCATGACTGTATTTGGTGGTTTTGAAGGCTACTGCACAGCTGCAAAGGGGAATATGGACATAGCATAAGTAAGAATGCCACAAGGTTCACTATTCTTACTAAAATTCAATCATTTTACTTGAATGTATATTCCTCAGATTGCTGCAAGCATTTTGTTACCATCTTGAGTTCTAAAATGTTGATTCTGGCCATTTTTGCCAGTCTCCTTATGGCTGTTGTATTGGAGAGAATTTTTGGAGGTCCTTACTCCATCGCTTTGTTTTGTTCTTTTAATTTAAAAAAAAATTTTTTTAATTTATTTATGAGAGAGAGAGACATACAACGTGAGCAGGGGAGGGTCAGAAAGAGAGAGAGATACAGAATCTGAAGCAGGCTCCAGTCTCTGAGCTAGCTCTCAGCACAGAGCCAGATGTGGGGCTCAAACCCACAAACCGTGAGATCATGACCTGAGCTGAAGTTGGACTCTTAACCAACTGAGCCACCCAGCCACCCCTCCCTCGCTTTCAATGATATCACTAGCTCTTTTTAGTTTAAACTATATTTAGTTGACCCATGCAAAAATCTAATTTTTTGAAGTTAAAGACATGACTGTCATTCTGATATAAACATATACTAAGCTTTTCCTAGCCCATTAGTTAGGTCATAAATAGGATGGTAATTCTGGTTCAAAGATACCTTAAGAGACTGAGTATCAATATTCAAACAGTCAAAGAAATACAAAAACAAACTTGCTAATATATCAAAAACTGGTTAATGCCTTATAGGGCAACAAGACTGTGACTTTTGTTGTCATTGTCCTTACAGGACAGAAATCAATTGCATCTCTGTTGGAGAAAATATACACAAGCTGATGGATAACTGTACAATGCCTGTGTCTTAATCAAGTGTTCATAGTAAGCCAAACTGAAATTCATCAGCTAGAATATTAAATAATCCTCTTGAAGACCCATTATCTAATGCTTCAACATAGCAGTTAAAGAATATGCAATCCTCAATTTGCCTTATTTATCAATTTTGGAAACTTAAATTATTTTACCACTTGATATATTCATTAGTTTTCACTTCAAAGTAAATCACCCTAAAGCTTAGGGTCTTAAAAACAACTGCCAGTCATTATACCTCTCAGTTTGTAATTTGAGCATGGTTAGGTGGTACTTCATAGAACATCAGCTGAGAAACTCCCCTAAAGGGTGAAGGTATCTGTTTCCAAGATGGTCCATTTCTCACATGTCTGTCAGTTTTGGCCCAGCCGTTAACCAGGAGATCAGCTAAAGATGAGGTCTAAGATGTAGGTTATTCTCTCAGGGGACTTTCTTGTTAATCCTGAACTTTACAATGGATAAGAGAAATCCCTTTTTTGGGGTCTAATTTTATTATTTGTTTCTTATTCCACCGGTTGTAGTGATCCCTAAGATGCACCCAATTCCAGGGGATGAGGCAGAGATTCTACCACTCGATGGAGAAGTAGCAAGATTCTGGAGGTGAAAGTGTGATGACAAATGATAAAGAGGACATTTTTGAAAACTATACTCACCCACTTCGATTTGGGGAGTTTTGTTTTTTGTTTTTTATATATATGTATCACTAGGTGGTGAGTATTTCATTTCCTAACAGGTGACAAAGGCTAAGTCAGCCTTATGAATAGAAAGGTGTAAAATATGTTGGTCCAATTATTTCAAGAAAGTTAGAATTATAAGTAACCTACAAATGTCCCTTAAATAATTAGTGATTTTCATATTTGTGGCTTTACTATGATACAAGTGAAATAGGGTGCAAAGACTAGATCCGAACATTTTCAGTTATAAATACAGCATTAGGGCCATCTCTTTATAAGTCCATAAAAAAGAAAAACTTCATGATGTGGGCACTTAAAAAGTACATGGGGTGATTGCTCCAATGGCCATACATTTTTAAATAATGACTACACCTAACACAAGTCAAATTACTTCAAATGTGAAAATCGCAGTGAATTAACTAACTGGTTTTTATTTTGGTTCATCATTAACATACTAAAATGTTTCTCTTTGTTCCTTATTTAGTCTTGGGTGTAATGATGTAGTCTGGTGTCACAGTGACCCAAACCAAGGTCTTGAGAATGTGTTCGTGTATGTTGGGGGCCAGTGCTTACATAAGCATTGATGTCCTAATTCCCAGGACTTTGGATCCCACCTTTTATAACTGTAAGAACTCCGTAGTAGTGATCCTTGTTTGTTTCACATGATCTTCTCTGGAGTTCCTGGGAATATTTCTATGTATTTCCAAAGATTTTCACACAGTATCATTTGCTCCAGTGGCTGCATTGAGGCACCTTACTCGGTCTCTGTTAGGAATTTATTATGAGCCCTCAGATTATCCAAATTCATGGAACACGATAGCAATGTATCTGACGTGGAGGGAGGAAACATATCTCAACTCATATTTGCATTTCACTAGTTCCTATAGTCTCAACTGTAGTAGATTCTGAAAAGTTTTTATGATTAAAGTTACTATTAAAACAATTACTTAGCTTCTGATTCTAACACCACTGTGGTTAATTTTATGTGTCACCTTGACTCACCATGAAATGCCCAGGGTAAACATTATTTCTAGTTGTGCTCATGAAGGCACTTGGATTGGCAGACCCAGCAAAGTGCCCTCCCCACTATAGGTGAGCATCATCTAATTCTTTCAGGGCCTGACTAGAACTAAAGGCAGAGCAAGGAGGATTTTATTCTTTTTGGCTTCCTACCTCCTTGCTTGAATTGTGACTTCTCATCTCATGATTAGACTCCCCTGGTTCTCATGCCTT
This sequence comes from Hyaena hyaena, assembly GCF_003009895.1. Classification (NCBI taxonomy): domain Eukaryota; kingdom Metazoa; phylum Chordata; class Mammalia; order Carnivora; family Hyaenidae; genus Hyaena; species Hyaena hyaena. The sequence goes on along the minus strand of NW_024081473.1, from coordinate 773,384 downwards.
TGGACTTGAACAGAATTACACCAGTGGTTTCCCTGGGTCTCTTCCTTGCAGACAGCAGTTCACAAAACTTCTCAGTCTCCAAAAATCCGTGTGCCGATTCTCTGGCAAGCCCTAACACAGCACTCTCGCTATAGAGCTGTCTCAAAAGTAGTCTACCATAGTGGACAGTCAGAAACCATTCTATCATTTCCTTGTTTTCTCTCTGTCTCTGCTTCTCTCTCTTTGTCTGCCCTCCCCCACCCTGTGTATCTCCACTCTTGTGCATGTCTCCCTCTGTTTCCTCCCTTAAATCCTAAGAACACCCCCAAAAACTTGGAGCAACTCATGAAAATATGTGTCAGAGAGAGGAACAACCTACCAATTTCACAAACATTCAAACAGAATATCGGTATGAAATCAGCTGGGACACTGCTACATCCACAGCATGGAGAGGGGAGCCTGAAATTAAAGAATCACTTTTTTAAATCAAAGATGCTTGTTTAGAGCTGTTTGAATCTATCAAATGACAAATTAGGAAAATGTAATGACAAGTGATCTTTAAAGTATCAGGAGAACATGAATCATTTTAAAAGCCAGAATGAAATTCAAAGATGCTGAACGAATTATCCCTGTGTCTACTGTAGAAATAATCCTCCAGAGGCTCTTTGCTGATCAAAGGAAGACACATTGCATTTATCTTTCACATAGTGAAAATGTGTATGTTCTTCCAAATGTGCAGTTTCCTTTTGATTTGTTTCTGAAAATTTATAGAACTTTTTTCTAATAATGGGACTCAGTAAAGGAAGGTTTATCTATAGACTAGAGTATAGATCAGAAGAAACAACAGATTCTAGAATTTTCAATTGTGCCCCCACATGCAGATTCTTCTCTTCGAAAAATAAAATGAAGGACATGGAAGAATTTTGAACAAAAATAAAGGCATTTTGTATTGTTGTATGTGTCCTAAGATGGAACACTTCAAGGACCTCGCATACAACAGGATGTGGTTACTTACCTGACACTTTCTCAGAGAGGCCTTTACTCACTCTAGAAACTAAATTAGATGCTCTCCATATTTCCTGTTTCAAGCTGTCATCTTTAAAAAATGTATAGTTCTTATGAAAACCAGAAATTCTATATTTATCTAAGCCCCGATTTCCTTATTGTTGTCCCCTTCACTGAGCTGTAACAGGAGTCATACTTATTTTGTGCGTTCATCGTGGTGCTTGATACAGAGTAAGTACTTCATAATATATGGAAATTGAGCAAACGATACCATCGGCACATACCGCAGTATTATTAATGATTCAGTGTTACACTTTAGAAACCTTACTTGCTAAGAGACACTCCTCTATGAGCTCTCTCGCTCTTATCCATCTTTCTGCCTATCCCAGAAGTGCAAGGCCCTGACCGCCCTTTGCCCTAGCTGTATCTCAGGATTGGGTTCATGGCAAAGCCAGCTTAAACCAAACCACATCGTCACAGTGGCACACACATGCAATGATCTGTATTAGGTAAAAACACATCCTTTGGCCAATTAGGACATGGTCACTAATGGAGCAAAGCAGACGATCAGAGCTCAGGCTAAATTCCAGCAATGCATGACAATTACTCTAAGTCTGGAAAAACGAGTCAGCTATGGGGCATATGGGTTGGTTGAGTGTGGAACACTTGATTTTGGCTCAGGTCAATATTCCAAGGTTGTGAGATTGAGCCTTGCACCAGGCTCTGTGGAGCCTGCCTGTGATTCTTTCTCTGTTTCTCTATGCATCTTTCCTCTTCTCATGCTCTCTCTCTCTAAAATAACAATAAAAAATAAATTAATTAATTAACAAAACAGTCACCTATTGCTAGGAAGAGATAGAAGTAATATCTGCCTTCTGTTGAGTATTTATGATGGGCTGGTACTGTGATTTGTTATTATAACTCTACTAAATATATAGCTATATTCAATATATCTAATACAGATATATAGATATATTTCTATTGATTTAAAAAATTAAGTTATCAGCACATTTCATTATCCCACCTCCTAAATATTCAATCTTTCCATTTTTACATTACAGATGACTTTGTCATCTCTCCCATGAAGTACTCCCATGAAGTACTCCTTGACTACTACCTCACATCTCCCTAAGCAGGGTTAGTTTCAACAACCTTTGAGGGTGGCATTCACCCCAGAGCATTATCATCTATCACTATATACCTCCTGGACACCAGATTCGTTTAGGATAAAGATGAGAACTAAGGTCACAATCTGTGAAAATCTCTAGTGCTTAGTAGATACTTAAATAAATATCCCTTATTAGATAACTTGGCAAAGTTTCTCTGTAGGAAGGAGTTTATTCTTTATTGACAGAAGAGTATTAGACACCTGCTCTGGTGATAGTTAAAAAATAAAGTGAATTCTATTTCATCATGGCCTTCAATTCTTGGATTTTGAGTAATTTCATATTGACAGTCAGTATTATAGTTCTAAGAGAAACTCTAAGTTCATAGTAGATTACTTTTGGGATTTTGTTTTATGAAAAGATAGAATTGTGTATTTTTTATTGTTCCTAGGTTATGAAAACTCTGTAGGTTTTAACTGTATAAGTCACCCTTCTTATCATACCATCAAAGGAGAGCATTTGATTTGATAATTCAAAAGGAAGATTAGAACGGTGAATCATAAAAAGGACATACATATGCATTCAATATTATATTTAACTCAAAACATAGACACACATGAGTTCTCTCATCAGTTGTTGTGTGAGCCAACCTATAATCTGAATCATGAACTCTGGACCCTTGTATTGTGGGTTCTCATCTGGTAATGGACCATGATACTTATCAGGTGTATAAATTAGAGAAATGTATTCATTTCTCTTTTTCTTAATTCTCCTCCTGTAAAGTTGGGAAAAAAGAATATTTAATGAGTTCACTTTTTAAAAACTCCTAGAAACCTGCCTGGCTCCTTTTACATGTACTTGTTAAAATAGAAAGTATAGAATAATGGATTACAGTGATGGAAATGTTCCTACATCTTGACAGTGATGGTGGCCACACAAATCTATACATGTGGCAACATTGCATATAGCTAAGTGCACACACACAAAAGAGTGTCTGTGTAACCAGTGAAGTCTGACTCGGGTGACTGGATTGTGTCAAAATCCTGATTGTCATCCGCTTCCATAATTGTGCAAGATATCACAACATGTAAAGCACATTGGAATCTCTCTGCATTCTGTTATACAGGGCATATAAATCTACTATTATCTCAAAACAACAGTTTGACAAAAAAATAATGTGGAATGTTGATCATGTGGGAGGCAATGTGTGTACAAGGACAGGCTATACAGGAAATTTGTACTTTCTGCTTAATTTTGCAAACTCTAAAACTACTCTGAAAATACAGTCACAGACAAATTAGCAAATAAATAACCAGTGCAATTTTTTTGGAAGGGGTGCAACTAATTCACAGATTTTGCATACATTTTTTTTCCTGATTATCTTCCTGATGGCTTTTTAGTTGGATCCGCTCTATCATGCATGCTCTGTAATTCAGTGTTTCTATTCTTTAGAGTAAGAAGAATTTGATGACATTTGAAGATCTGTGAGGGTATAAAAGCTTACTGGATTTTGTGATTTTCCCACATCTTTTATAATTGCCTCTTAAATACCTAATTCAGTGGAAGCTTTTGGTTGCCACTTTTTAGAGATGCAACTTCTTCAAATCTCACCGAATATGTCAGCTTATTTTTGGAAACATCAATTTCCTTTCTTTTCACATGTACGTTTTATCAGATTATTACATTTTATTAAATTACACAAGTACAATGACAACCGGCTTAGCCTTAGACATTTGGAAAACATGGGTGAAAAATTCAAGTAGTGTGAAAAGGCATACAAAAGGGGGTCACCCCCCAGTAAAGACTGGAGTGCCAGGGTTTCCCAAGGCTCAGCATGGAGGGGACGTGGGAAGGGCAGTGAATTCAGCCAGGACCCTATGGGGGCACCAAACCACTTGGGCTTGCCAGCTGCAATCCGCTGAACTCAGTGCCTCATAGCTACCACTCTGCCTGGTCAGATTATTTTCTGATTTCTCCTGGTCTCTGCCATGTTTCTCTGGTTCTGTTTTAGTAGAAATTGTGTAAGCCTGAAAGATGTAAAGCCATAAGGGAAGCAGAAATGTGTACATGGGAGGAAAAAGGAAGACTTCGAAGGATTAGAAAAGCTTTGGTAACCTCATCTGCTTTTTCCAATCGTAACGTTAACATCATTGTGATTAGCCATGTGTTAGATAATGTTCTAATAACTTATAGATTTTAACTCACTAATCTTCGCAGCTACCTTGTGAAATTGGTATACTATTACCATCACCCCATTTTATAAAGGAGGAAAGAAATAGAAAGATGAAGTAACTTGCTTGAGGTTATACATCTAACACATAACATGACAAAGTTTTGAGCACCAGTAAATTGGTTAGAGGGTCAGTGTAGATAATCTCACTATGGTAGTGCCTTTTGCCACATTATAGTCTCTAAATACAAATACAGATGGGTATCTGGGTCATTGTTAACTGAGGACATATTAAACCAATGTCTGTTCAATATCATTCAGTGTTTCCATTTTGTTAGAATTTCGGTGGGAGAGGCAAAGAATCAGGGAAGAGAGAGCGAGACAAGAAGATGTTAAGCACGCTCCACATTCCGCCCAGGGCCTGACGTGAGGCTCGATCTCACAACTGTGAGATTGTGACCTGAGTCAAAATAGAGTCATATCCTCAACCGACTGAGCCACCCAGGAGCCCCATAGAATTGTAACGTGCTCAATATCTAATTTCAAAATCAAAAGTAGTATCTCTTTGTAGCTTTTAACATTTCTATTAAAATGCTAAGCTATATATTAAATAAATAGGCACAGATTTATGAACATGTGTGTTCATTAGTTGTAATTTACCAAAAGTTGGATATAAGGTGAGCATGAAATAAGAAATTTTATGAATCATGAAGCGTGTACATGAACGTTGTCACCATTATGAATAAAATTGAAGAACAGAGTCTGAAAGCCTGAGAAAGTGGAAAATGTTAGTAATTTTCTTTTATCATTTCAAATGTATTTGCCAGTAGTGAGATAATATTAACTAATTAAAATGTTAACACCGCAGAACATTTATAAGCATCTGACATTTACAAAAGAAAACTGGGCTATTATAATTTTAACAATAGACATTACCTGTGTCTGGGGGAGGGGAGGAAGCCCTGTGACTTTTGCTGTAGAGCCAAGTGTTTAGAACTTCCAATTCATGTGCCCTCTTTTCTGATTAGAATTCTACAGAGGGGTGCTTACAAGGTGATATTCTATTTCCAGGAAAGACTTAAAGGAAACTTCCTAATTTGGGCATATCCTGAATTCCTCTACTCCATATCAGAAAGTTAGAGCTCCCATTTCATTTTCACCTGAAAATTACAAGTGTGGAAACACTAATAATTACAAAGCATTGTGTCAGTTTCCTTCTTATTTCATTTAAGAATTGGTGTTTTGGGCTTTTGATATTATTTTATCTCTAGCTGGATAACTGGCTCAAAATAATTTTAAGAGACTGGTGAGGTTTCATGTTCCTACAAAATAAATACATATGGTTTATTGTTTTTGGTGCCTTGACACATCTCCGTGTTTCATTTTCTCTCCTGTTTTTCAAAAGAACTGAAGGCCTTGTTAGTAACCCATTGTGCAAATATTTGTGCTTTGTGAGAGCATATCATAGGGCTTCTCCAAAACTTGGAGTTACAATTCATATGGCCTTTCCCCTCACTGGAGAAACAGTTTGGATGTTTAATAAATCCTGTGACATTTGAGTGTCTCCATTGTAGGCACCTTATGTAAACTCAAGGCTTCGGGGGGTACTTGTGTGGTTCAATTGATTAAGCATCCGATGCTTGATTAGGCTTAGGTCATGATATCATGGTGGGGGAGATCAAGCCCCCAGTTTGGCTCCTCACTGGACATGTAGCCTGCTTGAGACTCTTTCTGTCCCTCTACCCCACCCCCACTTGTGTGTGTACTTTTTCTCCCTAAAAAACAAACTGATAAACAAACAAAAAATAAACAAACAAATAAAAACACATTCAAGGGTTTTTAATGCACACACACACAAATGTTTTTCCCATAATTATAAAGGTTAATGCCACTTTCTAAACTGGCCCTTAATCCAAATTGGACTTACGAACTGCATTTTCTTCACTTTGGAGTCTACTCTGGTCATGCCAATGGGAACAAAATCTTTATGTATTTTAAGAAAAAAATAAAGCACAACACTGTGTGTTTTTCTATCTTCATTTTTTGTCCTTGGCTTTTTTCAAAACAATCGAGTCTAACGACTTTAACTTTATATCAGTGCTTTTTCTTTAATACCACTAATTCTAAGCAGACCACTACATTTAAAAAAAATAATTCTTGCATAGAGCAGATAGCACTATGACATATAGACATAATTTGATAAGCTATTTTTGATGACAAAAAATAACTGACTTTAATTTCAATATGAGTATTTTGCTTCCTTTATGCTGAAACAGCGCTATTTAAGGGAGTTATGAGAAAGGTGATTCATCGATTAATTGATAGATCTTTGTAACTGTTTCAAAGACATCATCCCTAAGATGAAATATCATAATGTAGAATTGTGAAAAATAATTAATGAGGAATCAGATATTTTGCCTACTATGTGAACTCTTCATTTGTCTGTGAATATTGTTCCTTAAATGCAAAGTAGATGAGAAATGTTCTTATGTTCCTTCTTTATCGTATTGTACATTCTCTTCCAAAATATTTACTAAAAACATACTGTGTGCATTGCTCTGCATTATATGCTACAATTAAGGAAATAAACTTAATATATTATGAGTTATTATGACCTGCTATCTATAGTAGTTGTGTTTGAGTCTAAGCCAGAGTGGAAAAGATGCTATTTTGACCATTGTTCTTCACATCTCTATTGTTTTAATGTATATTTCTAAGTTAATACCATTATTAAAATAATGAAAATCTAGTTTCTGCAGAAGGATTTTATTTTAATCAAATATACATAGCACACATGAGCCTAAAGAAGGGGTAGGTGGTAATGAGGTGTAATCTGTGCCTACCCAGACTACTTATTTCTATATTAATTGATAGGAATTTTTAGTACTTTGAGCCTTTGGAAGGAAATGATTTAATTTCAAATCAAGGGAAGTTCTCACAACCCCGAAATACAGTCTTATGAAGAAGTTTGTCAGTAGCGATTGTTCAAATTATGCACTGTCACTAATTAGCACTTTCTTCATGTAGTGAAGATCTGAGAAAAATCTTACATTTGCTCCTGCACTTTTTCTGGAGTGGTATAATACATGCTCTTTAAACAAGGGCATGTTTAATAAATAATGCTTTGTTTCCTTGAAAAATGGACTATCTGCTCTTTGAGAGGATTCAGAGACCCTTTGGGTATATCAAGGAAAATCCGACAACCATTCATTCCTCAAGGTAGAAACAAGTATTAGATGGAACCAGATGACTGCCATTTTTGATATTTATTTTGTTTTTGAGACAGAGAGAGACAGAACATGAGTGGGGGAGGGGCAGACAGAGAGGGAGACACAAAATCTGAAGCAGGCTCCAGGCTCTGAGTTATCAGCACAGAGTCTGACACAGGGCTTGAACTCATCAACCATGAGATTATGACCTGAGCCAAAGTTGGACGCTTAACCAACTGAGCTAGCCAGGCACCCTGATGACTGCCATTTTTGAAAGTCAAAAGGTTAAACATGGGCAGTTTCTTACAGTTCAAGTTATTATGTTTTGATGTTTTTCTAATTTGACAAAATTACTATTCTGCCAGCCTTGAGCTTCAACATACAACTTTTTTATTTTTTTTTATTATTATTTTTTTTTATGTTTTATTTATTTCTAGGAAAGAGAGAGACAGCGTGAACAGGGGAGGGTCAAAGAGAGAGAGGGAGTCACAGACTGAAACAGGCTCCAGGCTCCGAGCTGGCAGTCAGCACAGAGCCCGACGCGGGGCTCGGACCCACGAACCGCGAGATCATGACCTAAGCGAAAGTCGGACGCTTAACCGACTAAGCCACCCAGGCGTCCCAACATACAACTTTTTTAATATAAAAGAGTTCTTTGAGAAAGTATAAATAATTTCAAAACAATAGGCTATACAAAGTCATAAAAATGTGTGTTGACTAATGATACAAAATAAAAAGGTTAGAGATTTGAGATTCATTAATAATTCTTTTTTAAGTTTAAATAAAGGTAATTTCCTTGGTAGTTTAGATTTTCCTACTGTAACAATAAACACATTAACTGACAATAAATGCACCTAACAGAATTTTTACTAAGAAAAAGCCTTTTTTAAGATAATTGTTTAATTCATTAAATCTTTAATGACGTTTAGAATGATATGACATAGAACTTTTGGAGATAATATTTATAACATAGACTACAGTGATGATTTTATGAATGAATACTTATTTCCAAACCCATCAAGTTGTGTATAATAAATATATATAACATTTTGCCAATCATACCTCTGCAAAAATTTTTATGGCTTAAAAAATAACCCATGAGGGGGCCCCTGGGTGGCTCAGTCAGTTAAGAGTCAGATTTTGACTCAGGTTATATTTCACGATTCATGGGTTCAAGCCCCTCATCAAGCTCCATGCTGACAGCTCAGAGCCTGGAGCCTGCTTCGGATTCTGTGTGTGTGTGTCTCTCTCTCTGCCCCTCTACCATTCTATAAGATTTACAGATCTCAAATCAATGACCTCAAATTCTCCCTTAAGAAATATATTCTTTTTTTTATGTTTATTTATTTAGAGAGAGAGAGACAGAGAGAGTGAGGGAGGAGCAGAGGGAGAGGGAGAGAATTCCAAGCAGGCTTTGCACTATCAGCACTAAAAGTGGGAACAACTGATCCATCCAGGCACCCCTCCCTTAATAAACAAGAAAAAGAGAGGCAAACCAAATCAAAAGTAAATGGGAAAATAATAAGGATTAGACTGGAACTGGAATCACTGAAATAGAAAACAGAAAAAACATAAATTTGGTTCTTTGAGAAGATTAATAATACATTGATCTTTTAGAAATAGTCATAATTCCTACAAAGTAGATAAGTTAATTGGACGACATTCATGAAGGATGCAAACTACCAAATCTTCAGGAGTATATGATCATTTCAGTAACATAGAAGTAATTTCTCAAAATTTAACATCCATTATTGATAAAAACACTACACAAATTAAAAGTGTAGTGAAAATATAGTCAGTTTCCTTGTCTTCTAAATGACATCTGAGAAATAAAATCATACACAAGAATAAAAAACTGTTTTCTTTGTTAGATCAGGAACAAACTGAAAACATCCACTTCTCCATACCGTTCGGCATTGTATTGGAGGTCTAGCTGGTGAAATAAGGCACAAAAATGAAATAAAAGCTACCCAGATAGGAAATGAAGAAGTAATACTCTCTCTATTCACACACTATGATAATCCGTGTAGGAAGTCTTATGAAATCTACAAAAATCCTTGTGGGACCAAAAGGTGAATTCAGCAAGATCAGAAGGTATAAGATCAATATGCAAAAAAACCTAAGTGCATTTCTATATATAAGTAGTAAGCAATCAAATATGTAAATTAAAGGTATAATTTAAAAATATCATCAAATTATATAATATTTAGGGATCAACCTGACAACAGATAGGCAAGTCATCTTTCATGAAATCTAAACAACATTGCTAATAGAAATTAAAGTTGTAAATAAATGTTGAAATATATTGTGGTGATAGCTCAAGAAACAATGTTGCCAATTTTACCCCAAATTATCTATACCTTTGGTGTCATCCCAATCAAAATTCTAGACACATTTTGTGAAAGTTAACAAGCTCATTCCAAAATGCATGTTAAAATGTACCTAATCAAGCATGGTCAAGGCATTTGATTATGAAGAGTAAAGTCTGAGCATTGGCGAGGCCAAACATCAGGACTTTTATAAGCTACAATAATAACTAGCATTAGGTACTAGTGTCAAGAAAGACAAACAGATAATTATAAGATTTTATTTTGGTGAATATGAAAGAGCAATATAGTGGATAATCTTTTTCAAAACACCAAGAAAATAAATTTTCATCCATGTGATGTACCATACACAGGTACACACATTATCTCAATAAAATTCGAAGAGTTAAATAAAAAGTCTAAAACTCTAAAATTTCTATAGGAAGAAAATCTCTAGGACTTTGGGTTAGGCAAACATTTCTTAGATGCTACTAAAAAAAGCATGATCCATGAGAGAACATATTGATAAACTAAACGGCATTACATTTAAGAACTTCTACACGGACGTGTACAAAAAGACAATGTATAGACTGGGAGAACTTTTGCAAATAAAATACCTGGTAAAGGGCTTTCCCCCCAGGAATATACAAGGAATTCTCCAAAATATAATACAAAGAAAGCCAACAATTCAATAAAAATAAGTGGGAAGAGATTCAAAGACTTCCTCAAAATATCTAGATGACATATCAGCAATAGTAAAGAATGTTCTGGAGTGATAGAAATTTTCCATCTTTGTTATACACATTTGTGAAACTATAATAAAAAGTGAAAGCGGAGTGTGGATTATAAGTGACTATATAAGGAAACAGGAATGGCAGAATGTTGACAATTGTCTAAGATTGGTGACAGATCAATGGAGGTCTCGGTATACCTTCATTCTGTTTGTTTCATATATTTCAAAAGTATTCATATTTAAAGAATGAAAACAAACAAACAGAAAAACAGGATCACGGACGCCTTCCCCTGGTCTCCTAGGTCTGGACCGCCTACTTCTTGACCATTTTTGACATGGACGTACACTCTTAGATTGTAAACCACTGCTTTTTTAAAGTGTTACCTTAATTTTGCGCTCTCTCTCCAGCAAGAAATTATAATAATTAAATGTATTTGATGATATTTAGTTAAATTGTACATGCTTTAATCAGTCTCATAATTAAATATATTTTCTGTTATCTTAAACACACATAGATCTCTTCATCAATCTAGATACTTTACTACACTTTCTCTTTGCAAATAAATTTGAGGCATTTTGAAAACCTATTCTTTCTCTCTTTATCCCAATCCAATTCCCAAGAGTAAAGTTTTGCTGACCTGGTTTATTAGTTTTGGACTCTATTGAGGTTTCCCTTGCAGAATTTTTTAAAAGTCTTACTTAACACTTGTGTATCCATTCATTCTATTTATTATTCATTTTATATTAATGTATATTACAGAAATGTCATCTATACAGACATATTATACATAATATAAATACAGTTTTATCTCTCTATGTTTTATTGCAAAAGAACTTAACTAAATACAATCAACAAAACACTCCTTATATTTACTTTATTCGTGTGTGGCTTATAATTTGAAATTCTACCTCTCCAGAAACATTCTCTTTTTATCACCGACCCTTAATATTTATAATCTATTCATTACACCACACATATAAATGTTTCCTTATTTAGTAATTTAATCCTATATTGCTATTTCAAAAATGTTAATTGGATGCTTTTAAAAGACATTCTATATTATAACCCAAAAAGGAAAAGAAAACATTATTTTAGAAATGACACTGGTGAAAAAAATTGTGTGACTTTTGCTATGAAAACTCTATCCATCCTCTAAGTTTCTTCATTGTCTTAGAATTTCACAAGAAAAGTTATTGATTGGCAGCAAAACCAACTAGGCAAATTATCCTGGTTATTATTTAAGGCAATAGACAATACACAGCCCTTCCAACTATCCAATGTGTAAGTTCATCAGATGTCCAATGAGTTATGGAAGAAGCCATTAAGTGAGAAGAAAAGGAAGTATTGAGGATTACAGTACAGAGGATTTGGAGTTAAGAAAACATATAGGTGTGTGTGTGTGTGTGTGTGTGTGTGTGTATGTGTGTGTGTGTACCATGCTTTACTTTCTGAAGCAAATATTCAGTCGCCATTTATCTTTGTTGTATGCTCTTATATGAAGACAAAGTAAAGACTCTACTTGGCACTCTTCTTGCTTTATATAAATCATGTCACAATTAAATATGTTTTGAGATCCTCTATTGGGAAGATTCTATATGAAAATAAATGGGTTTTTATTTGCAACTTCAAAAGCAATTTTCACTAATGAGACTCTTTAAATTCATATCTATGCCTACTTACTGCACTTGGGAACTTTAAAATTGCATTTATAGACAGTGCAAGTATATAAAAATAGAAGTCAATAGAAAATAACATCAATTAAATTTCCCAATAGTGTAGATACATTTTACCCATATTTGTGTACATCGTTTTAGTTTTTTGAAAATGGGATGTTTATCATTTTCTATGGAAAGGGTGAAAGAAAATCTATGTTATAAAATAATGCAGAAAGTACTGTTCCTTTTTACATTATAATAAACCACTTAACTTGAAAAAGTTCTAATGTCTTTATGACAACCAATTTTCCAAAATTGTAACATATATTTATTTCAATGTTTGATTTCATCTTCACAAAGGCAACGTCCTAAATTATTAGGATGATAATTTATTTTTTAATGTATCGCTCCTTTCTCAGTTCATTTCTGGTACCACATGTTCCCCTAGGAAGGAGACAATACTTTGGTATCTGTAACTGACTTTTGTGGGAATTTTTGGAGAACTCTAAATTCTCGACTACAGAACTAACAGCCAGCAGACCAAACCCCTTCTGACTGCCACGACTCAGTTGTACAATCACATAAATCGTTCAACTCTCAGAGGCCTCACATATCCCTCATATAAAATGGTGCATTTGGAAAGAATGATCCTTAAGGTCATTGCCAGATCTAATACACTCTGATTAAATCCCAGTCTAAGGGTAACAAAAACACATGTGGAGGAAATAAGGCTAAAGGGGCTTTGCAAAGTGGTGAGAATGGCTACGCACATCCTCACGAATGTTCCTAGAACAAGAACAAGAATAATAATACTCCTATCTTGTTTCAATGTTGTTCAATCATCGTTTCTCCTTTGGGCAACTCGAAAGGTGCAAAATACCCTTATTAGCAATCTTACTATGTGACATGAGAAAGATTGTTTCCCACTCTCCCAAATATTTCATGGTCTCTTTTCTTCCCAATATCAAAAACAAAACAAAAACAAAAACCAACAACCATTCTCTCTCACAACTGATAACCTTGCTTCTGAATTCACTGGTATGTTGAAAGCAATCTTCTAACAACTCCATAAATATTTCACCCTTAAAACTCCAAACCTTCCTAACTTTTTGACCATATAATATAGGTCATTGTACCCATAAAAGTTCAACAGAAGCTACATCTCCTTTGGTAAAATTCCATCTTCTTGCTTACACTAGAGATCTTTTCCTATCTGGTTTACTTACAGCTCTTTCAGTTTATGCCTTATTCTTCTCGTGGGTGTGATTACAGCTCTTTCAGTTTTTGCCTTATTTTTCTAGTGGGTGTAATTTAAAATACATCCCAAATAATTATGACACAGTCACGGACCATAAGAGTGGACACCAAATGCTGAATATCAGTCCTACTCGTTCATTTAATCAAGCCCCCTCTCTCTCATACCACATTTTCTATTTATAGACTCTACATGAACTCATTCTTTTCTATGGTTTCAAATAGCCTCCCTACATTGATGATTACCAAATACATATCTCTGACATTTATCTTTCCTCTAAACTCCAAATGCATATATCCTTTCTGACATCTCCACTTGAGTGTTTCACATAAATGTCAAGTGTAACATGTCAAAATAGACCTCTTGTTCTTCTGCTCTGGCTTTGCCCTTCTCACATTCTTTCTAATCTCGGTAAATACTATTATTATCTTGTCAATTTCTTAAACCAAAAATATGTAAGTCAAGCTTTTTCTCATTCTCCATATCCAGCCTATCAGCAAATATGGCCAAGTCTCCCCCGCATATATTTTCAGTATTCATCCATCCACCCATCGCGTTCTTCAATGCCATATCCACTATCACTTTTCATTCTCACTGGTATACTGACTACCTTCTTCTTATTCTGCACATCTTATCTCACATTTTATCTGCTTGGAACAGCATCCCATGAGTACTCTGTTTAAAGTCAATCCACCTCATCAAATACCAAGTCTACACAGTTAGTTACTCCTTCTCATATAGCCAGGGGCACACAATTGCACTTTTCACCATCAGGATCTATCAGCTTTATTCACGTGCTTGTCTATTGCTTATATCCACCTTCTAGAATGTCAGCTAAAGGAAAGCGAGTATTTAATCAATAAAAATTACTTCATCAATCAACCCATAATAATGACTAATTTCTAGAGAATTACCTGCAGAGGTAGAGAACAAGCCCTCTACTTTCCGGATAAGTTAATTACTTTAGACACAAAATATGTTTTAACATTTTAAAATCTGTGCATTATTATTATTATTATTATTATTAGAACCTATCAGAAAAAAATCCTTCAGTCAGCAAGACAAGATATTACACTATACAAATAGAGAAAATCAGTACCAGAAAAATTAAGCAGCTTGTCAAAAATCGCACAATAAGCTTTGGTTTGAACAATGCCAGAATTGAGGTCTTTGATCCTTCTTACACAGTCATTGTTTACTCAAAATACTTATATTCCCCCCCCCAAAAAAAACACTGAAGATGACTTATGAATCCTATAGTATATTTGGAAGTAAATCATTTTCCTGCAATAAACATATTAGATATATTTCTAGTAGGTCCATCTGTTGCACAAGATAATGTATGTTTTGAATATGTCTACTATTTTCTTTTTTTACATTTTATTTATTTATTTTGAGAAAGAGAGAGAGAGAGAAACAGAGAGTCAGAAGGGCAGAGAGGCAGAGAGAGAGAGAGAAAAGGAGAGAGAGAGATAATTCCAAGCATATTCCACACTGTCAGTGCAGAGCTCAACGCAGGTCTAGAACTCACCAACCACGAGATCATGACCTGAGCCAAAATCAAGAGTCAAAAGCTCAACCTACCATGCCATGCAGGCATCTCTGTCTACATTTTCTTACTGACATATAATTGATTCTATAAAAGATATACACTAAGCATAATCTATTATTTTAAGTGATATTTATGAAAAAAATCTACAGATTTTTTTAAAGTAATAAAAATTGAAGTTTTTTAATGTTCATTTATTTATTTTGAGAGAGTGAGAGTAAGGGAGGAGCAGGGAGAGAAAGAGATAGAATCCCAAGCAGGCTCTGCACTGTCAGTGCAAATCCCGATGTGGGTCTTGAACCCACAAATCATGAGATCATGACCTGAGCCAAAACCAAGAATTAGATACTTAACCAGCTGAGTCATCCAGTGGTCCCAGAAAAGAAGTTTTAATGCTTTTTTTTTTAATGCTAATCTCCCATGGAAAAGGTCCCCAAGACCAAAATTGGTGGCGTTAGAAGAGTCTCTAAGAGCATAATTGTAATTCACTGTGGTAACGCCTATCCATAGAACATAGCAATTACTGGGGACTTCATTATATTAAGCAGACAAAACTCATGAGCAAAGACAGAAGGACATAACAGATATTTGGGGAAAATATAACAAATCAATGCAACTTCAATGCATGGCCATGCATCAGTCAAAGACAGGCAAATGCCCATGTGTCAAAACCAAAGCTGAATTTATAATGGGAACTGTAAATATGCATTTAAGGCAAGGAGGTCATGGTAAGTATATACAGAATAAGAATAACATAGACGTCTTCAGCTTTTGGAGCTAGAGCTCTAATGCCTGTGGGTAGGGCTTGCCTTGTGTAAAAGTGTGGAGATGAGCGACATGCATCAGACTGGAAGATGTGCATAGAGGTCTGTTATTTGAAACAGGAATTATAAAAAATGGTTCTCATCAGTCCTGAAAAGTTTTCTTTCCTCTTGTATATTACTTCATGCCCAGAACCTAAACATGATGGTTTGGGGCTACTGCAGCCATATTGGGTTATGAGTTCCATATCAATTCCTTGAATATAGAAGAGAGTAGTAAAACGGCAAAATTGACAGAAGGAGTAAGTTTCCCTAATTACCCAATGGAGCACCCATTGTACCCCTGCATTGCCATTTCTGGAACTCTTACTTGTGAGAATAAACACATATGTTTAAGGCAAGGAAGTCAGGTCTCTGCTACTAGAAGCTAGGAGTGATTGCCAACTGATAAACTGACCCCAAACCAAAAATTTAATCTCAACCATAATCAGAAGAAAGGAGTAAATCTTTCCAAGGGGAAGTCCTTAATTATTTACGGGCTGACTGATCCCACATGCTCTCCTTCAAAACTTATACAACCAAGTATTTCAAACAATACCTGATAAACTACATTACCAAATGTTCAGAATAATATTATTTTTTTCCTGACTTGTGAAAAAGTATTTTAGTTACTGATAGAGGCTTTGGAAGTAGACACAGATATTGAGAAAGATGAAACTGTAAAAGGAACTGTAAAAGATTGTCTTTAAATCATGACAGCTGAAAAAGCCATCTCAGTTCCCATTTTAGAAGAAGTATTTTAGGCGTCAAAAGCAGCACACAAAACGGTTTGAAGGAAATAAGTGACATAATAATAGACCCAGCCTAAAAAAGCATTCAGTGATTTTTGTGGAATTTATGTTCATCTTACTGTTAATTATATAATGAAGCGACAAACCCAAATGGCGTGTCTTATGATTTATGTCACAGACTGTAAATTTGCTAAAAAGTTGAGAGTAAAAACTAAAAACAGTTTCTGTTTTTAAGTTTCATTCTCCAGGACTCATCAGATGATGACCTCTATTTCTGTTTGGAAGGTAATTTTGTGTTAGCAAGCCTGATCACCTAAATTGCTGGAGTCTAATGCTTTAGATTTACTGCCATTTAACATTTCCACATTGATTCCCTTTTTTCATTGCCTCAATATTTAGAAAGTACCTACCAAGTGCCGTGTAATCTGTCTGATGCCGGGAACCATGACGGCCTCTGAGTGAAGGTTAAAGTCTTAAGTCAGGAGAGATATGAAGTAGATGTAGCTGTGGACAGCTTGTAATCCAAGGCCAAGAAGTGTGATGATTTGGGGCAAATAGATTTTGAGTAAGTCTCTGATTTGGTACTGAATTAGTTGCTACTTTGGCCAGCTGGTACACCAAACCAGACATGCAGTCGAAGATCCCTGAACAGACATTTTGGTTAATTTCAGATGTGATTACTGATAAATTGAGATTGACTGTTTTTTAAGGTAAGAGGGTGAGGGTGTTTTATAGAAAAGGCCTTGGGGACAACCTTTATTTATTTATTTTTTTAAGAGCTGAAAAACTTAAGTATCAAATAAGTTAAATGACTTCTCACTAGGCCAATCAGTAAAAAAACAAAACAAAACAAAACAAACAAACAAACAAACAAAAAAATGCAAAAAACAAAAAAACAGACAGAACCAGACCCATGGTTCCTGAGGTCACCAGCAGGTGCTTTCCCTGTTAGATGACAGCTGGTCAACCTGGCCCATTCCATGGGCCAGCAAAGCTACCGCTATGCAGTTATTGATGGAACACCTTCCCATTGCCTGCACCCTCCCAATAAAGATCAACATACCAAAAGACTAATGTTAATGGAACATTTCAGAGGGGAATATCAAGTTTCTCATTAAAGAAACGGTACACATGTATATTCTTCCCTAAAACATCTGCTTGTCATTGTGTAGACATGTGCTAGATGCAAAACAGAATTTGGATCACAATTGCAGCTCTGTGCCTGTAAAACTCCTATCGTCTAGAAGACAAAAGCTACACAAATAGTAATTAACAGAACATAGAATGAATGGTTGGCCCCACAAGAATTTCAGAAAATTAACCAATAATTTGGGAACATCATTGAAACATATTCTTATGATTTATAACCTTATATTTAACATAGAAAAATAAAATTTAAATGAATTCCTATAGGCGACATGAGAAGACTCAACTTACAAACAACAAACTTATATTCTTAAGATATATGGACTATACAATATATAACATTAGTTTTAAGGAACTAGAAGTTTAGTGGGATTTTTTCACTACTTATATGAATGAATTATTCCGGGGTTCCTGATGCTGAACTTTTTGCCTTTGGGCTTTTAGGATTCTTATCCTCTGACCAAAATGAACAAAGAGAGTCATTATGCAGAATATATAATAAACAATGGATTTAGGAGGGACCCTGAGCTCATACCACAAACTTCAAGATAGAACATCAGCAGTACTAGTGAATAAAACAAAGATTCCAGAAATCTGCACATGGATCCCCTTTGAGGAGAGCACATTATACAGCACGAAGAATATGGAGGAAATTAACAGAGGCCAAAAAAAAAAAGTATAACTAAAAACTCTTCATTGATAGCCACAAATTTGGGGAGAAAGACCAAGAATGACAGAGGGTTGCAGAAATGTAATATATTCACCTTCCCACACTTAGGCTATTACTTCCATCACAGATAAAAAATCACTGAGAATGGAAGTGAGAAATGGTTCCAGCTGAAATTCCACTCACCATTCAAGGTGGCATTATGGACTTGAGATGGAGGCAGAAAGGAAAACGGTATACTGAGAGTAGTCATTTGTTGTGTGTCTGTGGGTGGAGGATATTTGAGGCTAAAATCAGACAAGTCAAAGTACAAACAAACAGTCAAGGAATCTTCTTATTAAATAAACTCTGAAGTTGAAGAAACACTAGGATTTCAAGTGAACATAATCAGAGGTGCATTCCTTATTAGTCAGGACATTCCTAACCTGATAGTGTGGCCCTGGGACAAGAATTCTAATAACATCCATGACAGAAGACACATTATAGCCTCCCCAGGCTGTAGGTGCCTTTTATCACCTTAGGTATCTAAAGGGCTGAAAAGAAAAATTCACATCTTTGACATTGACTAACCTAGACTAAAATGTTGAGGTGAACA
The DNA here is from genome assembly GCF_003009895.1 of Hyaena hyaena. NCBI lineage: Eukaryota > Metazoa > Chordata > Mammalia > Carnivora > Hyaenidae > Hyaena > Hyaena hyaena. The sequence goes on along the minus strand of NW_024081473.1, from coordinate 754,456 downwards.
GTTGGCCAAAACAACAAAACTCCCATAAACAAAAATCCCAACTGCTTGATATTTACAAAACGAATCCCTTTTAGATGACAAATGTTGACACTGATGATGGTGGCCATGAGGATGGCTAGTCCATTTGTAGGTCTTACAACGTGGTAGGCATTGCTTCACATGCTTTGTATGCATTTATTCATCCATTTCTCTCACCCACATACTAAATACCTTCTAAATACCTTCCTTTTCTAACTGAGACAATTGAGGCATCGAGAGGTAGAGAATCTTATGAAAGGTCAGGAAGACCCAGAAAGTGGAGAACCGGCACTACAACACAGAGAGTTACAGAGGATCTAGATGGTTGCAAATCATAGTGTGAGACTAATTTGTACAGTTCTGCTCAAAGATGTTGGATCCTTGCTAATTCTAGAACATACAAGGCACACTCTTGACAAAGGGTTTTGCTCCCATCATATCTTCTGTGGGAAAAGTCTTCCACTAGCTGTTTTCTTAAACTTCCTGACCTTCATCAAACTTTCTTTTCTCCAATCTTACCTTCTCAATGAAACCACCTGAAATCTAATTTGGCGCTGCCAACGGATTCCCCCAATTCCGTCACCAATCCTCCCGATGCCCTTCAATGTGCACTAACTTTCATTTTCCTTTTAGTATGTTTCACCTTCTAACATACTCAAACATGGGTATTTTATTTATTTTTTATTTTCTCTCTCCTTTTGCCTGGTCAAAAATCAAAACCAAATCTGTTTAATGAATGCATGGATAACCAAAAAAGAAGTAAAATGCAAAGGGAAATATGACCACATATGTGGCTCAGGAAGCAATAGGTAGATGGATACACTCACAGCTTTGAGATAAATTAAAAAAAAAAAAGTTCTCTGAGAATTACTTCATACAATGCTTGTTTTGATAGAATAAACACTGACTTTTTTGAACCCTTCAGTAATCACATCTCTCTATAAATAATACATTGCAAAATACAGAGAAAGAAGGAATACCTCCTTTATTTTTAGAAATCCAGAATAATAATGAAAGAAATGTAAGTAATGAAAATACCATGGCCTTTGTTACCTGTTTTAGCATATATACTGTGTTTGTATATATGCATGTATATATAAACATAAAACACAATATCGCCATGGTGTGGGATATGGAAGTTTCTTTTCATATAGGCTTCAGATAGAGCAGCCTGGTAAGGTGCATCAAATGTAAATAAGCATACATTTTAACCCAGAAATCTTACTTTTATTATTGCAAAGAGATAATTGAACAAGGTACATAAAAATATTAATGTAAGGTTATTGATTATATTGTTTTTAAGATATCAGAATAATTAGAAACCACCTAAAATTCTATAAGTAAGTATAATTAATAAGTGAGAGATTATACTGCAAAGCCACACAAGGGGCTTGCTACGGCTACTTAGAAAAGCAACCCTATTTATTTACATTGTCATGGAGCTACACCTCTTAGTGACTGCAATAAAACATGTTTTGAAATAGCATGCATACTACTATTCTCTGTAAGTAAATTATATATAAATATATATATGTATTATATATATAGTGTGTGTGTGTACATTTGTATGTGTGTAAATGTTTGTGTGTGTTTTTTGGTGTGCATATATTTCTGTGTGTATTTGCATGTGTATGTATGTTTGTACGTGTGAGTGTAGGTTTGCGTGTGTGTTTGCATGTGTAATCATGTTTGTGTGTGTTTGCATGTGTAATCATGTTTGTGTGTGTAGGTTTGTGTGTGCATATTTGTATATATTTGTGTGCATTTGCATGTTTGTGTGTATGCACATGTGTGCATGTGTGTGTTTGCATGTGCACACATGTAAAGTGACAAAGACTGAAAGTGAAAGTTTAGTTTCTAGGATTTGAAACTAAGGGATGATTTTCTTCTTTATTCTTTTTAACTGGGATGGCATTTTCTACAGCAAGTATTAAAATCTTTGGAAATTTTTTAAAACTCCACATTATGAGAAAGAGAGAGGGAGGAAAGTTAGGAGAGAAGGCATAAGGAGGAAATGGAGGAGAAGAGAAGGAGTTACAGTCTCTGTCTAGGTCAAATATAACTAAGGTCTGCAGGGATGACGTAGCCAAGCAATGCTTTCGCATATTGCTGCTTTCCAGTGCAATCATAATTTTACAATTCTGCCGAAACCACTAGAGCTCAGTTTAGTTCTGATTACTTGATTTTCATTGCTGAATGGCTTGTGGGGCTTGGCATGAGGGAATCCCTTGCTTCCTCTGCATGAAGAGTGGTGTGTTCCTCTCTACTGAGAAGCTCCCCTGTGGATTCCTATGGGAGTAACTTTAGGAACAGACAGATCTGAATTCAATTCACTGTCTTTCTGTTACCAGCCATTTAACCTTGGTTATGTTTCTTACTGACTCTGAATCGACATCTTATCTTTAACCAGAAAAGAAAGCATTGGGATGTAGTGCACATGCAAGGAATCTAGAAACTCGTACCATGAACAATTCACACATATCTCTTCCCTTCACAACTTATTCTTTCCTCGGAATGCTTCTTGAACTGAAATTGAAAAGAAAAGAAAGGGCAACATTATTCTTCCTATAGCTGCTTTTCTTCCTATAGCTATTTCTCTTCCTATAGCTGTTTTTTTTTTTAATTTGAGAAATGATTCATTATGAACCTATATACTAGCAATATAATTCTTTCATGTTTTTAGTGTTTATTTATTTTTGAGAGAGAGACACAGAGAGAGAGCAAGCTCGCAAGGGGCAGAGAGAGAGAGAGGGAGACACAGAATCCAAAGCAGGCTCCCGGTTCTGAGCTGTCAGCACAGAGCCTGATGTGGGGCTCAAACCCATGAACTGTGAGATCTTGACCTGAGCAGAGGTTGGAAGCTTAGAAGCTTGACCAACTGAGCAACCCAGGCACCCCCTGACAATGTAATTCTTAATCCTATATTGTCAAAATAATGTTCATCTTTATATTTCTTCTTCTTTAATATCAAAGTCCTATTTCAACCTGCAATCAATTTTATTTTTTCTTGTGACTGCATCAGATATGTGAAGAGCAACAAAAAAAATCCCTTTGCTTTTGAATAATTAAAATAAGAGAACATTTAAAAAATGTTTATTTTTCAGAGAGAGAGAGAGGGAGAGAGCAAGTGCAGGTGGACCAGAGAGAGAGAGACATACACACACAGAAATCGAAGCAGGCCTCAGTCTCTGAGCTGTAAGCACAGAGCCCAAGGTGTGGCTTGAACTCAGGGACCTCGAGATCATGACCTGAGCCAAAGTTGGATGCTTAGCCAATTGAAAAAAAAGATATTTTCCATAGATTTTCCACAAAATTTGAAAACTGTACACATACTATCTTATACATCCGAATTTCTAGTAATGATTTGGTTTCAACTGCTATCCTTTATACACAAGATTCTGCAAGTGATAGTTAATAATATAAAGAAATATAGGTCTTATAAACAGGACAATTGTCATACCTTTCAGAACTCAACTATTGGCTAAATACAATAAAAATTGTCTTGCAGGTTCATTTTATTAATTTAATATTTGGTTTTTAAGGCATTTATAAAACCACATAGTATGATCAAAGTGACAAGAAATACATTTAAATGTCCCTCCTAAATTAAAATATTAATTGAAAGAGGAAGATTAGAGCCAGAAAAAATATATCAATCTTAATTTTTTAAGTTAAATATTGGACTTAATGAAAAGCAGAATAGTTATAACCAATAATGGTTTTTTTTAAATATTTTTATTTATTTCTAGGAGAGAGAGAGAGACAGCGTGAGCAGGGGAGGGTCAGAGAGAGAGGGAGACACAGAATCTAAAGCAGGCTCCACTCCACGCTTGAGCTGTCAGCACAGAGCCCAACGTGCGGCACGAACCCACAAACAGTGAGATCATGACCTGAGCTGAAGTCGGACGCCCAACCGACTGAGCCACCCAGGCGCCCCCATAACCAATAATGTTTTAACTCAACAATTGCTTATTGAACATCGACTATGCATTTCTATTAGAATGTGGGAAATAGAACAATAAAATAGCAAGGAGTCCCTTGTTATCAAAGTTCATGCAGGAGACGTTGGAGGAGATTGGGTTGGAAGGACAATGTGGGGCAGAGAGAGAATAGATCCGGACCTGGGGCACGAAGGGTTCCTGGGAGGGGATATCAGGTGAGCAGAGCAAGCACGGGGCCTGCCAGCTAGCTTAGGGTGAAGTGCTCACTTTCTCCTAAGGCCCGGGAAGACCATTCAAGACTGTTAGACAAAGGGATAATAATCTTATTTTTTACTTCTAAGACGCCTCTAGCATCTGTGTGGAGAATGGAGTCTGTGGGGGTGGGGAGGAGGTAAGAATAGAGAGAGGTGGGATAGTTAGGATGCTGCTAAAATTAGTGACAATGACCTTCACCAGGACTGGAGTGCCAGTAGGTTCATGGAGTCAGGCCGCCAAGTCCAAGAACTGCTTTGGAGGCAGACCTGGAAACACTTGGAGATGGACTGGAGATGAGGAACAGAGGAAACAAGGAGAAAAATATGGTTTCACAGAATGTCCTTTTGCGTGTGCGATATAATCAAGGCAGCCTAGATCACAGTATAACTGTTTCACCAAGGAAATGAAATGAGTACACTTACGTGACCTTTATGAAAATTATTTTAATTAATTTTTTATTTTGAAAGCAATTCAAATTTTCTTTTTTCCAGCCAACCGTCTCAAGAATTATTTTGCAGAGGGGCGTGTGGGTGGCTCAGTCCGTTAAGCGTCCGACTTCAGCTCAGGTCATGATCTCACGGTTCATGGGTTCGAGTCCCGCGTCAGGCTTTTTGCTGACAGCTCAGAGCCTGGAGCCTATTTTGGATTCTGTGTCTCCCTCTCTCTCTGACCTGACCCTCCGCTGTTCACACTGTTCTCTATCTCTCTCTCAAAAATAAATAAAGCATTTTAAAAAATTTTAAATAAAGAATTATTTTGCAGAGAGCTCTGTTGTGGCCCTTCCCTAACTGAGTTCCATAACTGAAATAAGGAGGAGGGTAATGGTGTTAATGACTGACTCACGACTAACTTCGGAGCATTGTCTTAAATGACCATTTTGTTCATTACTAGTCATTATACAAATAAATATCAATAATTTGATGATTTAATATGTAAATATTGAGTTTGGCTAATACACTTGTAAGTACTTTATTGCCAAATACATATACAGTTCTATTTTAAAGATCTGAACTATATTAGGAAGTATTCCCTAGCGAATATTGGGTGATGCTTCAAGGTACCCTTAATTTGCATTTTAATGTGGAAAGAATTTTTACCGTTGTAAAACTGATAAATCATGAATTGATTGTATAGATAAATACCAATTTTTCCATTGGGTACCCTTTGTAAAAGGAGACTCAAATTTGTTGTTACAAATTCACTATATATCATGCCTCACACGTGACAGCTAAATCCGCTTAAGTTTCTCTTTTGAAAATACTCCTACCTTTATTGTCTGTACAGTGAGGAAACTGGGAAGATTTCCACTTCCGGAGGTCATTGAGTTGCTAGCCACCTCCATTTAACAGAAAATGGGTAGGAGAAAAATTAGGGAAACCACCCCATCCCGATTTGCCTGGGAGTTCTGGATTTAGCATTCAAAGTTTCATATCTGGGAAAATCTTGCCCTCAGTCAGGACAAGCCCAGAGAGTTGGTCGCCATGAACAGAGACAAAAATGTGCAAAATCCAGAAAATACCCAAAGGATAACATTAAGTTGCTATACATAGATTATCCTATATATTGTTATCTGCATATTGTTTTAACCCAGACCGTCTATCTGTAGATTTGCAAACTAAATATGAATTTTATACGTTATTTCTGATATCATGGTGATGAGTATAGATAAACATGAAGCACAACCTAAGCGATCAGTACATGGCTGGAAGGTATAATGGAGATGATTTCATATTGTTTCATAGACTCAAGAGTCTATGAAAGAGAAACAAGGCAAAACAAAAACAAAGGACTGTTATCCCTTACCTTCTCTCCAAGGCCTCATGTGACAACAGTGTGGGGACCTGATTTCTTAAATTCATGCCCCGCCATCATAGCTGAAGTGAACGTTACCAGCACACCTACCTAGCTGCTTGGAGTTTCGTCACTTCCGGTCTGGCAGTAAATGGTCCCTACCTGCTTTGTTTTGATGACCTCATCTGTCACTTTTGGAAAATGAACTTCGCCAGTTTTGCCTAGATCTCAAAGAACTGCAAAACTACATGGCATTTCTTCTGTTGTTGGCTTTTACTTTGTTTCCTCCAAATTGAACAGGATCAAGTAAAATATGGTCCCTTTTGTTGGCCTTATTCATTGCTAGCATTGATAATAAGGAATCATTTCCGGTCACGCAGAGGCGCCACGGACAGGCCAGCCTGAAGCTGCACACGTAGACCTGTCTCAAAAAGAACAAGGAATGTAGCAGAGAAGGGCCACGTGTAACGTCAGATCTCAGGTTACAACTCAAACTGGGGCTAACGGAATACTGTGATTTGACTTATGACATCTTGAATTCTTTGGCTTAGCACACACGCAACTTCATTTTAATGGATATTTTACTATGATTAATAAATGTCGATTCAACGTGTTATCTTCACATTATAGCATATTCACAGGCTTTATCTGCACCAAGAGTATTTTTATTGGACTTCATGTTTTAGAGATCCATGGCACTGTTGACAATAGCTTTGTGGTTTATGTATTTTGTAAGGGTAATTTTTTAATGGAAATTCTTTGTGAACTCACCGGCATGTTTTGTTGCTAATAAAAGAGTTAAGCAATATAGAAAGGGGCTGGGGAGTGCTGGTGTCATTTACTGGATATATTAGTCTTCAAATTTGTTGCAATTAAAAGTGTCTTGGCATTTAAAAAAAATATATAATTAGATGATTCAGGCTGGAGAATTCAACCAGGCCTGCTTGCTTGCTTGCTTTCTCCATCTGATTGATATCATCTGAACTTTATCTAGAATAACTGACAGAGAATACTATGAAGCTTATTACTTCTATTAGGTGGATAATATTACTTCTAATAAATGTAGAAGAAATGGCTAATTTTTGACAAGTACTTTTAAAGATAAAAGTTGTCCATGTTGATATAAGACTTCTGTAGTTTTAGTTTTATTTCATGCCTTAAAGCCAAAGAGGGAGAAGCATATTACTTTTGTGGGGCTATTTCAGTAATCTTTAAATTGTGCTTGTAGAATAACAGGGTGGAGATGGGAGACCACAGACAGGTGTCAAAACTGGACCTTCTTACATCCTGAATGGAGAGCTCTGTTTATATGTACACACATATGTATATCCATGACTTCTTTATTAATACTGGACTTTTCATCCAGCTATTATTTGAAGAATGAATTTAAAATTCTAGAATTTTATTTAAAAATGTGGAATGTCATTGTATTTGATTATATTGCCAGAAGAAATGTATCTGAATTGTAAAATGATGACATTTTTATAGGTACATGTGAATATGCCTGGGATAAGTTTATCTATGGCCTCCAGGCATTTCAAACCTATTTTTCATGTATTCTTTTCTTCTTTATAATTATGTGTCTTAATTTTTCTAGAATAATACGGAAACACCTGATTTACCCAGCATTTACATTCTTTTCACTTGGTTATTTCCATATAAAAGCATCCATAGTGGCAACATAAAAATATTTACAGCAGCAAATAGGCAGGAAACAAATACTGACTCTGTCTTGGGGCACCTGTGTTTTGCTCTGTGTTAACACTAACAAGCATATTTTAAACTTGTCCATTAATACCATCTAAGAATAGCAGGTGTGAACCACTAATATTTTGTGATATTTTAACCTTCGTCTTTCATTCTACACTCTGGGGAAGAAGACTTTAGTTAGATGGTGTCTCAGAAGGTCTTTTCAGCTGCTTCTTCAAAATCTCAAGAGCCAAGTGATCTGCAGAAGTTCTGGTGACAAGTTCAATTACTACCTAACATCGGTGCCCTTCAATTTCCATTTCCCTCTTCCATGTCTCGGGCATCACCAGAACTTGCTTTTGCTCATGTTCACAGATCATTTCCATCACAGACCTACAAGGTAGGGATTTTTTCCCACAGTTTTACAACTATAAAAACTTATGTGTATTTCTTCTTCTTTTTTCTTTTGTATTTCCTATAAATATGAATAAAAATAATTCCTTTTTAGCATGTTGTTAAGCATTATTTTCTGTGCCACATGCTTTAAATTCCTGAGAAGTCAAATGTTGAAGTGAAATCAATGCAGAGTCACATAGCATAGGTCAGGGAGGGATTTGATAAGGATTCGATAATAGGTGGACTGGCAGATTTCTTCTCATTACCGGAGAAGAATGCGTCTGGTTTATGAGGACTCACTGGAAAATGCATTCTTCTGTGATTGAAATCAAAGTGATTGAAACTAACTCAGTGTTTTCCCAAAATGTTAGTGGCGTGGAAATCACACACAAAAATGAGATGGGCGGATAAGGCCCTTTTCATGAATTCATTGCATTCCAACCCTCTTCTGTTTAATCTGCTAATAAAAAGGTATTTACTATAGTGATCTTTATCACCCAACAGAGGAAAAAAAAGAAGTGTCCTTTCAAAAAAATGTTATAAAACCCTGTAACCTGGTTAAACTACCACTGAGAAACAGCTTAATCAGAAAATCTTAAAATGGACCAAAGAAGATAAAGATGTTGATTTAAAAGAAGAGAGAAGAAAAAAAAAAAAATGGTCCAAACTCAGAACTTTCAAAGTAGCTCGGAATTAATGCAGAAAAAATGTTGACCTCGGTCACTGCCTTGGGTGGTGTCACAAAGAAGTGACAAGGAGTCCCACTAATGACAGAAATGCACTATGAGAACCCACAGTTTCTCACCACCTGGTGTCTCTGGGTACAGTTACGGAATGGCAGCCCTTAATACCTGTTACTGTTGAGGAGTCTGTTACTACCATGGTGCCTACAAGCATCCGCCTCACAGCTTCCCCAACACATCCGTAAAATGAAGCTACTTTAATTGAGGAGCAATGATTCCTTTCTAATTTATGATCTTCATCTCTTCCAGTAATTTGTTTGCTAATATGCCAGCAATCGATACACGACCTCGAAGACGAAATTTGTTTTCAAAAGCACTCTTCATTAAATCCTGCCGGCCCCGCACACGGCAAGTGTAGTTTGCCTCATTATTCAATAGCACTTTCATATCCCATGTGTGTGGCTTTCATTATTACAGATCATTTTTCCTTAGGATGTGTGATTTAATTTTAATGCCTGAATCTAAATCAAAATCCTCTGCTACTTAGAAGCTCTCTAGTGGAATAAGAAAGTGAGGTTTATTCTGCTTTTGTGTTTGGGAATGTTTTGCTCTGTTTCTAAATACGATAAAAATCAATAAGAACAAAAGGACAGCGAAAATGAGGCATAAAGTTTCCGTTTCTAGATAAATATGTGATTCAATCCCTTCCTAAAACAATGCTGATACCTCTGGGTAGCTTCCTAATTCTGGATGGATAGGATCCTTTAGCAATGTGTTGGTGTGAGACATACGGCTAGACTTCTGAGATGTAGCCTTTTGGAATATTTCACAGTTCAAAACCAGGGTGTTATTTGTAATCATTCTTTTAATTCCTGAATTGCTCATGCATACAGTACCCTCTTTCCCTGATGGTCTCTTCAGAGTGCTAGCAAGAATTAAAGCATTTCCCAAGCTGGAGTATTTCCAAGACAAGCCATAATCTAATAGAGCAAATTATTTTCTTTGTTTCTGCTGGGAAGCCAGCGAGTTAAAAAGCCATCTCCCAGCCCACCTTCTGAAGATCCGGACTCCAGCAGGTGTGGGCCTTTGGCAGCTGGGTGCCCACCCCTCTCAGCCCATGGAGCTCCCCCCACCTCCGGGGCGCCAGCTTGAGGTAAAGCCAATTCATTCATCTCCGAGGAAGTTTCTGAATTAGCGTTAATAAAAGGCCTGATGAAAGCATTTTTCATTGCACAAAATTTAAATTTCAAATATGAAGCTGGAGCCGGTGCGGAAGTATCAGTTTAAACCATTAGCCTCAAAATACTGTCACAAGGAAAGAAAAAATTAAACAGCCAGTGAGAAACATTTGGGACAAGGAAGTAACAACGTTATTACAGGTTCTATGTGTCACACAAAGCCTCCAAAAATTGAGGTTTCCCTTCTTTCAAGGAACACTTCCCGCTACATGTGGGACAATGAACATGAAATTGTTTCCTACTGGCTCCTGAGATGTCCGCCTAGTAGTTTCTCCACTGTGTCCGCTACTCCCCCCCCCCCCCATGCTTCTGTGCACATCTTGTGCACGGACCACCCAGTTGTCCCAGACACAGGTCTTAAAAGGATGCTGCTTCCTGGCCATAGGCGTGGGGGTTGGGGGGTCCCTTCCTTTTTTTCTCCTTTCCTTATTCTTACATCGTCATGCCATAAAACCATATGGGTTTATCATATTTTACCCTAGAGAGTCAAAAGGATATGAAGAAGGAAGCTCTGTGGACTTTCTCAGACAGCCAGGAGCAAACATGTTTAGCAGAGACACTCCACGTGGGGCGCCTTCATGGAAATTGCGTTTCTGACCCGACTACCTTGCCCTCTGCCTCCTAGCTCTCTGAGAAAATGTTTCTCTCTTAAAATTAATCATAGGACACTCAACTCACCTTTTTAGTAGCACAAGAGGTGGCTGCTACTCATCATATTTCGTTTCCTGAGTCCGCACAAGTGTGAGACGTTGTGTTTTGAGTCTATCTGACCTTGGCAACACTGCCTCAAGCCTTCAGCGTGTCATGTTCTGGAGACGTGCACATTCACTTGTTGGACGCTTTGGTTCCTCAAAGCAGTCCAGCGTGTGGCCTCATTAGACGTTTTCACTAACACACGCACTCACACACACAATCCAAAGGATTTTAACTTTTATGAAAAAAGGCAAAAAAGGAAAACACAGTCAGTGTTGCTTTTGCAGTGCGCCCCCTGAGCAGTGCCACCAAACTCCTTCCCTGGAAACCACATCTTAGCCTCAAGGGGTCAGAGCTTTGAATCTGTGAACATCCGGGCTTTATCTCCATGTATTTTTGCCTCCCTTAGCAGGATGTGTGCTAAGATATCAGAAAAGCGTAGGAGAGAGGGATTTGGGGGTCTGGGAATGCTCAAAAACTTTTCCATCCAAATCGATGGTAACTGCTTGTTCAGTTTATGCCACTTCTGCTTTCCAAAGATTTCCTAAGGGATGTTCTACTTCCGGAGTGAGGGAAACCTGTCCTGTAAAGCATGGTTAGTCATTTCTTCCTATTCAATGTTCTACATTTTTATTCAAAATCTTTCGATTGTTGCGAGTGTCTATGTAGACTAAAAATTCAATATTACCTCAAAGGTAAGTTTAATTAGAAATGTTACAATTTGTTGATAGTACATTTGATGTGAATTTCAAATACAGGTGCATTTTTCTTCAGAGAAGAACACATTACACGCTATCATTCTGAGTATTAAAAACGATGTTGCTAATGTAGGTCTCTACATACAATCTACAGGCTGAGTTTTTACTATCATAAATATTTTAGTTGTAGTAAAACTATAGATAACAATAAAATGGACATACACATATTGTATTGATTGATGTAAGAAAATAAGGTCCACATGTATCCCTCCTTCCATAGTGTGCCCAAATTACTATTATTATTCTAATGTTTTATTTATTTTGAGAGACAGAAAGTGAGCACGAGCAGGGAGGGGCAGCAAGAGAGAGGGAGAGAATCCCAAGTAGGCATCATGCTTAGCACGGAGCCCTATGTGGGGCTCACCTCCAGGAACTGTGAGATCATAGCTTGAGCTAAAACCACGAGTCATACGCTCACCCAGCTGAGCCACCTGCATGTCCTAGGTGTGCCCCCCAATTTTTTAAATATTTATTTATTTTTGAGAGAGAAAGACAGAGTGCTAGTGGGGGAGGGGCAGAGAGCGAGCGAGACATGGAATCCAAAGCAGGCTCCAGGTTCTGGGCTGTCAGTACAGAGCCCGATGTGGTGTGGGGCTTGAACTCACAAACCGTGAGATCATGACGTGAGCTGACGTCAGACGCTTAACTGACTGAGCCACTCAGGCACCTCCCCAAATTTTAAATTATTATTCAAATGAGGTTGAAAAATGCCAAGGGTAAACTTATTACCCTCAAAAATTGTCCAAAGCTTCTGAATTGAAATTATTCTTCCCAGAATTTTAGAAATATATTTTTATTTAATATTTGCAGTCTATAATATTAAGTGTCATTAAAACCAAATAATCATGTGGTGGATTTTAAAAAGTGAAAAGGATATAATAAGAGAGCAAAGGACCAAAAGGCCATATTTGAACTTGACATTTTGCATTTTTCTCTTTACAGAACATGGATCTTTGCACGTTTGAAACATAGTGTATGAAACTTGGACACACATAAAATCAGTGTAAGCCTACAGACGTGGGACTTCATTAAACCAGAAGGCTTTGCATATTATACAAGATTAACACAAAAAGGAGCCAGTTGGGAAAAATCCGTGCTTTTCTTCTCTGTAAACTATGTTTTTAAAAAAGTCTGTTTATTAATTTATTCAGAGAGAGAGAGAGAGAGGGAAGGGCAGAGAGAGAGGGAGAGAAAGGATCCTAAGCAGGCTCTGCACTGTTAGCACACAACCCCACTCAGGGCTTGAACTCACAACCGTGAGATCATGACCTGAGCAGAAATCAAGAGCAGATGCTTAACGGACTGAGCCACCAGGCGCCCCTCTACAAAATACTGTGGACTGCCGTGTAAACCACTATTTCCCACCAGCTCATTAGTATCTAGTATAAAGACCTGTAGTGACAAATTTCTTTAATAATTTGGACCCAAGAAAATACGATCTCTTTTGATATAAATGGCATATTTGGTACTAAGTAATGGTACTCCATACGGTGCAGTATTTTTGCTTTGTCTTTTTTCCTTGGATAACAAAAGTATCTGGGGTAAATTTAATATTCCATGGGTTACTAATAGCATCGATGAATAGTACTTTCATTTCACCTTTAACATGCATTTTTAGGTTACTCTTTTAAGTTTTCTACCCCTCTGCTATGCAAACATAAAACACAAGAACTCATAATTTCTGCTCAGCATCTTTTTCTTAGCTAAGATGTTTGGTAAATGTAGTCAGATGACTACGTAAGCCTGTAGCCATCATTCAGACACACAGCAGAATTAATATGAGATTGAGGTCAGTGGAACTGATTTTGTTCCTTAATGGTTAGCTTTAGTGCAATAGAACATAAAACTGTTAGCGTTTGAGAAATCACATATAAACAAGATGATATGACAAGATACACAAAATAAAGCATTAGAGTGGCCGATACTTCTCTTTAGTTCTTTGACATGTACAATTCACTAATCATTGCCTTGTGCTGTCTTTCTCTCTTGTGTTCTGGGTCTCATTCACTCTCTCTCCCTGGTCCTTATCAGAGAAGTTATCATATAAAGTACCTCTTTACAAACCATATAAATTTTATAGGCTATATTGAGTTCAGTAGAAGGGCATTTTACTACCCACTTAACTCATCTAAGGCTTTGAGGGAGCTCTTCATGTTTTATTTTTGTAAGTCTTTGTCAGGGCTTTCAGAATACATCATATCTGTAAGGCAACACCCTAGTCCACATTTCTGCACACTGTTTGTGTACAAGACTCAGAACTGCCATTTCACATCACAGCACATTGATTTTTAATGCTCTTCTAATTTAGGCTAAAGATGTAGAAATCTTAGCTCCGTTCGGCTGCATGCTGACCTGTGTTTGAACTTTCTCCCAGCTGCTCCCAGGTCCCTATCAACATTGTTTGGAGCTATCCAATTTGGATGAAGCAATCACGATATTTTTTAAAAGGGAGAGATTATGATTACTTTTTTTAATAGCTAAGAGCAGTCGATAATGGAGACGAAATTGGGAAACGGCTGTTCTTCTGCAGGGATTGAAACATGCACATGCTTGCCCTTGGTGTCTGGTCTTATCTGCTGCTTAAAAACTATTGGTGTGATTTCTTCTTTAAAACACTGCAATTGGTTTGTCCTTTTTGGGGAGAACAGTGAGTGCACTGCTTGGATTTGCGTAAATGTTTTGCAACAGTGCTGCCCAAGATTTTTTGTGGGATCTGGTGCATGAAAGTATAAGAGGAAACGTAGGATAATGCAGCATGCAATGACATAGGTTTGTCCAAAGATATAATCCTGGAATTTTACTAAAGGGTGTAAAGTTTAGTATGTTAGTAGTGAGCAACTGCTTGAAAGAAGAGATTGAAATGAGAGGAGAGGGCGATGCGTAGCATCTAGAAAGCACTTGGTGAGCAAAGGAACAAAGGAGGGACAGGTTTTGAGTTTTCCTAAGAGTCTTCTTTTGAATATGGTAGGTGTATTTATTACATTAACTAATACAATAAATTTATTTATTTTTCAGTGCTTTATTCCCTCCCAAGCTAATTAGTTTGGTGGGGCAAGGTAGAATAAAATATGTTCAGGAGATAAAACAATTCCACCCAGTGCCTCACATTTACAATGCATGAATAAAACCTTTTTAAATTCATTTACAGCGTTTATTTCTCACAGTCTACTCTGTAGCTTGAAAGCCTGAAAAAACTGAAGGGTAAGTTTGTCTTTCCATTGTTGTCTTATTGAGACGCTAAGTATGCACTGCTTGGATTCATTTCCTTCAAGACATTTATCAGAGCCTAAATATGTAAAATTATGTGATCGTATCTACAGCAAAAAAAAAACAAAAAACCAAGAAACAAAACAACAACAACAACAAAGCATTGAAAAGAACTATATTCATCTTAAAAAAATTAAAGCACTATACTGTACAACACAAATATTTATTATTTTTTGGCCTTTTCAGTTTTAAATTTTAAAAAAATCAGATATATGTGTTTGAAGATATGTAAGTTTGTGTACATATGTAAAAAATGTCTTCTAAATGTTATATTTTCTGTATTAAGGTATAATGTATATATAAATTCCACGTTCAATGGCTTTTAAATTGTTTTTAATGTTTATTCATTTTTTGAGACCAGAGACACAGAGCATGAGTGGGGGAGGGGCAGAGAAAGAGGGAGACACAGAATCAGAAGCAGGCTCTAGACTCTGAGTGTCAGCAACAGAGCCTGTCGCGGGACTCAAACACACAGACCATGAGATCATGACCTGAGCCGACGTCTGAGGCCAAACTGACTGAGCCACCCAGGCACTCCTGATTTCTATCACCCAGTATAAGTTTTGCTTTTTTTGAGACACCATGAAAATAGAGTCATGTGTATATGTGTATGTAGATGTAACTTTTTCTGCTTAATGCAATGCTTATGAAATCATCTATATTTTTTGTTATATTAGTATTTTTAAAGTGTTTATCGGTATTTCACTGGTATAACATAGGACAATTTGGTTATGCATCTATTGATGGACATTTGGTATCTTTCCAGTCTGAGGCTGATATGCACTAGAACATTCTTGTACAACACTTTTTTAGGATATATATTGTTATTTTTCTTAGATAAACACCTACCTTGGGTTAGATGTATATGTAACTTTCTATGAAACTACACACAGTCTTATGAAGTTATGTATTTTTTTCAAACACATCAGCTACATCTGTGTTCCTGTCAACATTTATTATTTTCAAACTTTTTAACTTTAATCCTCATCTTAAAATGCATATTCAAATTAAAATAGTTATATTTGAGTATGCATTTCCCAAATGATGATGATATAGAATATTTATCTCTTTATGTGCTTCTAAATCTTCTTTTTTGAGGTGCTTATTCATGTCTTTTGCTCATTTTTAGTTGAACCATTATTTTTTAAATGTATTTCCTTTACATATACTGGATGCAAAATTTGTAGATATCCCTCCCATACACTGATCGTTTGCCTATAATATTAATTTTGATGAAGTCTGATCAATTTTTACATGGTTTGTGCTCTTTGCAATCTCTATACAATCTTTGGTGAACTCAAGGTCACAAAAATATTCTGTTTTCTCCTAGAATGTTCATTGTTGTATCTTTTACATTTAAGTCTATGATCTAGCTAAGATAAATGTATGAGTAAGAAGGATGTTTGTGATTTTCTTCTCATGAGGGTGTCCAGTTATTCCAACATCATTTTATGAAAAGATTACTCTTTTCCCAGGGAAATACCTTGGCACATTTTCAAAAATAATTGCCCAAATATGTGTGTTTATTCTCAGGGATATTTTGTGATTTTTGTTGTAAAGGACTTAAATGTCATTTGTTATTTATTCCTAAGAAATGTATGTTTTTATGCTATTGTGAATGACTCTTTATTTTAGTGTACTATTGTCTGCTTTTAATATTTAGAAATGCTATTGGGTTTTCTCTACAAATCTTGGTTTGAGCAACTCTAATAAACAAACTTATTAGTTCTAGATTTTTTTGGTATGTATATTCCTTTGAATTCTTGCCTAAGTAATCATGTCACTGGTGAATAGAGATAGTTTTATTTTGTTCCATTTTTTTAAAATATTTACTCTCTGTTTAAATTTCTCATGGGTACAAACACATTGTCTATCTTTTATATGGGATCTTTAATATATTTATAATTTTTACTTAAAAGTTTTGCCTGATTGTTTTACTATCTCAGTAATCTCTGACTATTTCTTTAGACTATTTCTCTTCTTGGCCATTAGCATATTTCCTACTTTCCATGTCTTGTACTTTTTAAAAAAATAGTGAATATCAAATACTTTGGGAAAAGAAAAACAGAAAAAAAATTCCCACAAAATACGAACTATCTAATATTTACACCAGAAAAAGTCACGTTGCTCCATTTGGTGTTATATTAGCCTGGAGTTGGGTGCGTATGTTCTCTGCCTAAGCTGTTTTGGAAGTTTGTGGTAGCATTTTTAGATTCAATTCATTGACTTCTCCGAATATTTTGGAGGCAGAATCAGGGCATTCCCTTCAACATTGCCTGAAATCAAAGCCTCAGCAAGACTGGAAATATTGTAAGGATGTACAGCCCGACCATGAGTTTTCCAAACCATTCGAGATTTTTGTTTTCAAAATGTGACTGTTAGCTTTTTACATCACCAGAGAGGGTTTTGCTCCCCTGTTCTGTCCACAGCCTTTTGTGCCTTGAGAAAGCTCTGTTTTCCTGGTCTACTTGAATCTTTGCAGAGCCACTCTGTCAGTAAAGTCTTCAAAGAGATCTCCCTCAGTAACCTTGCCCAGCATCAGTGGGCACTTCCTGACATGTATAGAAGGCTCCCCACAGGGTACCCCTAAGCAATACTAACTCACCCTTAATTTTTTTTCTTTTAGAAAAGTGCCCCAACATCCCAGTTGAAGGTCCGTGGAAACATCTGGGTGTGGTTCTGGTTTCCTGTGGAACTAGAGCTTCTCTGGGTTCCTATCTCTCAAGTCAGCTTTTATGGAGGAGCTGAGAGTGGAAAGTGCATCTTTTACTCTCATCCAGGGCACATGACCTGTCCAGCAGCAATGCAAACAGCCAAGGGTCACGTCCATTTAAGAAAGACTCCTCACTCCCTGCATTGTGGTTTATTTAGACTGATAGCACTTGCAACTCTCTGTTGGGTAAAACAAAAAAAGAAGTCTATAATTGTTTAAGCCTATTTAGCTTTTCTATTGTTGGAAGGGGGGTGGGAAAAGCAGCTCTCCTGATTTCTACATCCTAACAGTAAGTGTAAGTCATAGTGCCTGACTGTTCAACGTATTCCTAGAGTTTGTTTTTTGTACTTTGGGTTATAGAAAGTAATACTTATCTGTGCCCGGTAAAATGGTGTCTTGAAGGAGAAATTAATTATAACTAAAGCCAGAGTCTAACAAAGACAAAAATCTTTTTCAACAATGCCTTACCATATGGCTGAAGTTTCATACAGAACACAGTCAAGTATAGAAGATAAAAGTTTAATAAATGCGATTTTCCATAGGAAAAAAAATCATATGGATACTGACTGGACAAACCATGGTTCCCTGTAAAAGAAACCTCTTCAATTAGTAATTTTATAATTTTCTAAATTTAGAAACCTGATTGATGACACATGTTTTTCTTTCTCTTCCTATATCCATTTCCATTTTAAAGTAAAATATAAAATTGGGAATAAAGTACAAAGGCAAGCAACTCCAGAAAGTTGATCTAATTATGCTTGAACCTCGAAAATGCACAGCTATAATACTTATATGAATAAAAATATGTCAATGAGAAGCTCAAAAACATGTGAGTACCTCTATATGCACATAAGCATTCCACAGAGTGCCTTTTAAAACTTTCTGATTTAGTAAAAGATATTTGGAGTCTGTCTGTTTTTATTAGTACCTAGAAAGTGGCTCTTTTTTTTTTTCTTTTTTTAAAAAATGTTTTATTCATTTCTAGGGGAGAGAGTGAGAGAGAGAGAGAGAGAGCGTGAGCAGGGGAGGGTCAGAGAGAGAGGGAGTCACAGACTGAAACAGGCTCCAGGCTCTGAGCTGGCAGTCAGCACAGAGCCCGACGCGGGGCTCGAACCCACGAACCGCGAGATCATGACCTTAGGGAAAGTCGGACGCTCGACCGACTAAGCCACCCAGGCGCCCCAGAAAGAGGCTCTTTTAATAAGTGCAGTGAACACCAAACTGTATTCTGTCCAATTGCTGGAATACAAGAAGGAATTATTTGCCAACTCGATTTGGCAAAAGAGTGACAAAAGAGTAACTCAAGTGTCCTAACCCTGCGTTGCCCAAGGGGTCACCTGAAAGAAATAGCAGAAACAAAATGTTCCACGCCTGCACAGCAACTTCTATGGAAGTAGATTAGACCTAATGGTGAATTTATGGAATACAAGTAACTTTCATATTAGAGCGCACCAGTGCATTTGCAAAAGGAATTCATGGCACTTTAAAAAAAAATGAAGCCTCCACGATTAATAGGAAACTTACCTAAAACATTATTTCAATGATAATAGTTTGATACCTGTGCAGACTTCCAAGTATGTTGTTCTTATATCCAGTTCTAGTTATTTCTTCATTTTATTTTTTCAAATAAAACAAATGTTTTCCTTGTGAAAGAAAGGGGAAGAGAAGACTCAGCCTTTGGAAGTTTCTATCAGACCTATTTTTCTATGGAACCCTCATTACCTCCTTTGGCTTTATACCATCTTGCGCAGGTGAGCAATCGCTTTCGCCGTCATTCCGTCACACTTTATTAGTGCGCACTTCTTGCCCAGAGAAGTTTAGCAATCACAGTTGTCGGCTGGTACAGCTGTGACACCTCTTCTTCTGACTCCCTCTCCGCCACAGACTCTGCCATTCATGGTACAGAACATGGTACAGAACATGCCTCTAAAAAGAGGTAGAAATAATATACATTTCCCAAGAGGAATGAACATCTGCTTAGAGAAAAGTACTAATTTCTGGTGCAGTAAAGAAACACATTAACTAATTAAATTTAATGTGATGCTTTAAAGTTTTAGGATTTGTTTGTACATATAGGAAATGACTTCTTGCAAACATCAGTGTGGTGGTGTTAGAAATGCCACAGACTTCCCAACTGTCCTTTCCACAAGGGCATGCACTGTACTGAGGTGGCTCCCGCTATAGAATGGTAATTGTCAGAGGCTGTCATTTAGAATGTTGCAAGATCTAAGAAGGCGTCTTTCACAAGTTTTATATGCCATTGTCATTGGCAGAAACATTCTCCTCCTTCAAAACACAATTAAAGAGTTAACTTTTCTATTGAAAGTGAGGTGTTCCTAAATGCCTCCAAGCTCACCTTCACCTTCACATTGGGCCCCTTTATTTTCTTAATTCACGTGTTACATGTCGAATCATTTTATATTGGATGATTTGTTTTCATGTGTGTTTTACTAACTAGCTTAGAATTTCTGTATTAAACTAATTTATTAAGGAAAAGTCAGCTAAATACCTGACACATAGTCACTGTTTCTTTTAAGATTACCCACCCAATGAATGAAAAATGAATGGCTCTTTAACGTGAAGTATCTGGATACATACAGTGAAACTTATCTGGAGATCCAGATGGTTTCATGATCGTCTCATGCTGAAGTTCATTTGGATGTATAGATGCTGCATTTTTCATGATCTTCAGAGTGATTTCTAATGTGGGGTCTGTAGTTTGAACTCTTTGGTTATAGACCACCAGCACTGAGGGTGTACTGTATTAATTTTTTCTCTTGCAAATAATCAGTTTGCTTTGTTTGTGATATAGACATGGTGAGATTATTTGTACAGAGTCTTTAGTAATAAACCTTCTCATTAAAAAATAGCAACTTAATATCATACAGTGGAGAATATAATTGAATAATAAATAATTCTGTGAAACATATATTTTATGTCATTGAGATGAAGTAACCCATTCCCCAAAACCAAGAAAAAAAGAAAGAAAAAAGAAAAGGAGAGAAAAGAATACATAATGTTTGCCAGCAAAGTAATGAAGCTTAAAGGGAAGCTTCTGTTAACTTTTTTTTTCTTTTAACTTTTTCTGGGGTAAACAAGAAGGACAGAGGAGGGAGAGGAAGGATAGTGTGATCAGTCGGTGGTGAAAGTAAAGCTTTTAGTTTCAATAGAGCAAATGATACTTCTGTAAGGGAGGGCAGGACATAAGATTTTGTAAGTTTTTATTTAAAAAAAAAATTACTTAAATTGTCATACCTCTGATCTTATTGTTACTAATGTTTTTTTCTTTTTTCTTTTTTTCTTTTTTTGAGAGAGAGAGGGAGGGAGGGAGGGAGAGAAATCATGCACAAGTTGAGGAGGGGCAGAGAGAGAGAGGGAGACACAGAATCCAAAGCAGGGTCCACTCCTAGCTCTTACCTCAGAGCCCAAGGAGGGGCTTGAACACGCTAACTGTGAGATCACAAGAACTATGAGATACGATAGGAGTGGAAGTCACATAGTCAACTGACTGAGCCACCCAGGCACCCTTCAACCCTTCATAATCTTACTTTGAAACCTTCCATTCTTTGAGAGCTCACTCACCCTTGTAGGATGCTCTTCCTGTATTTCAAACATAATAGGATCCTATCATTTTTCTATCATGCCTTAATTTTGCTCTTTTACCTCTTTTCTCTTAACTTTAATTTGGTGGTCAGTTATAAGAACTCACTTGCACTAACATTTACCCTGATCTCATGTTGTCAGACTCCCTTGGTATTAAACAATTCTGGTTAAATAAAATTTCCACTATTCTGTACTCCATACTAATGTGCCTCTACCAAGCCCTAGGTTTTGTGTCCAAGCCATTTGATAAACTAAAAAAAAAATCTCGGACTTTATTGTATTCAATCCCAGGATGTTTCAGCATCTAATTTTTTTTGGTACTCATTCATTAAGAACCCAATATTTTGCAGATTTATAAAAATGGCTTTATATACATAAACATAGCATAACTATTATGGTGGCGAGATTCCACAGCCATTACTCAGAGAGTTGGTTTCCCTTCAATAGTGTTTGTCCAATGTTGATCATGTTAAAAAAATTTTTAATGTTTATTTATTTTTGAGAGACATGAGCATAAGCAGGGAGGGGCAGAGAGAGAGGAAGACACAGAATTGGAAGCAGGCTCCAGGCTCCAAGCTGTCAGCTCGGAACCTGACATGGGGCTCAAACTCAGAAACAGTGAGACCATGACCTGAGCCGAAGTCGGATGCCTAATCGACGGAGCCACCCAGGCGCCCCTTGATCATGTTAATCATTGAAAGTTTCAAAGTCAAGAGCAATATAAGACATGTCAAATCACAAACATTGAAGAGTGTATATATTTAACTAAGAAATTATTCACATCACATGTTAGCGTGTATTTGTGATGTGTTTAGGTCTTTTGCTAACAATCTCTCAACCTGCTTTCTTTGGGTGTTTTCCCAAATCATAATTAGCCTGATAATTTCTCGAAAATAAGTTCTCAAAAATAAAAGCTGTTATTGCATTCATTTTTAAACAGACCATTTTGTATGGCATCTGTTATTTTTGATGCAAGTTTTTATTAAGACATTACTTAATAAATTACATTAGACAAATATTTTTAATATTGCTAAGCAATTGAAATTCCTTTTGAGAAATTCTCCCTGCCACAGACCCTGTGGGCACAATACATTATCTCAAACTCAGAGCACCCGGTGTCTGCATGGGTTTCGTTGAGATGAACATGTGAGTTGAAAAGTTCAGGGTAGGGGGCACCTGGGTGGCTCAGTCTGTTAAGTGTCCGACTCTACCTCAGGTCATGATCTTGAGGTTCGTGGGTTGGAGCCCCGCATCAGATTCTGTGCGGACAGCTCAGAGCCTGGAGCCTGTTTCAGATTCTGTGTCTCCCTCTCTCCCCGTCCCTCCCCTGCTCATGCCCTGTGTTTCTCTGTCTCAAAAATAAATAAACTATAAAAAAAAAATAAAAAAAGGTCGCCTGGGTGGCTCAGTCAGTTAAGCTTCGGACTTTGGCTCAGGTCATGATCTCTCCATTCGTGGGTTCGAGCCCCGCGTTAGGCTCTGTACTGACAGTTCAGAGCTTGGAGCCTGTTTCAGATTCTGTGTCTCCCTCTCTCTCTGACCCTCCCCTGCTCACGCTGTCTCTCTCTCTCTATCAGAAATAAATAAAAACATTAAAAAAAATTTTTTTAAAGAAAGTTCAGGGTATGGCTTAGAGCATTTAGTGACATAAAGCTTGGAAATACCATTTTATTAGCTTGGAGGGAAAATTCACTGGTTTTTTTTTGTTTTGTTTTGTTTTACTTTGTTTGTTGTTTATATAAGCTGATACCATATCAGTTATATCCAGAGACAGTATGACTATTTAAAGAAAAAAAATCTTTGTACTATTTCTTTTATAGAGAAGTTGAGTTTTAAAGGCATTGATTTATAGCAGTATTGTGTCAGTTACAGATAAAATTCCTTATTTTAAACATTTTATTGATGTGGATTTAAATGATGTATTATTTTAATATCCAAGTCCTATATATATATAAACTCATTTAATATGTATATAAATTTATCTTCTTTCTGATGACATCTGTACTCATATAATCTCCTAAATAAGAAAGACATAGGGAATTTTATGAAAATATCTTAAGTATTAATTAACATTACATATTTCACAAGTCACCTGTAAACTATGACGTATATAATAAAGCTTACTGTCAGATTCCATACTATTTCATCAGTAGTCAGTTGCAGAGTGAAAACATTAGGTTGTAACATGGTATACTGTCCTGTAGTACCACATGATACAGATCCAAGCTAAAAAATACTTTAGCAAAAATCGTGTGATATTGGACAACTTTTATAATCCCAATTTTTTTTAATTTAGACTTACTGAAAGTCTAAAAAATTCTGGTGTTCATGAAGGCAATCTTTTCTACCTCTGTATATCTTGCTCCTGCTATTAACTGAGAGAATGTTTTCTTTTACTTTAAAATAAGAATAAGGGGTGTTTGGGTGGCTCAGTCTGTTTAGCATCTGACTCTTGATTCTGACTCAGGTCATGATCTCATGGATCTTGAGTTCAAGCCTGACAGCTCGGAGCCTGCCTGGGATTCTTTCTCCCTCTCTCTCTGCTCCTTGCCTGCTTGTGTGTGCTCTTTCTCTCTCTCTCTCAAAAATAAATAACACTTAAGAAAATAAAATAATGATAAAATTATTATAAAATCTGACAAGAAGCATCTCTACCTGCTCATTGAAACTAACACTACCGTTTCTGCTTTTGACCAATGAGTAACCAACAGAGATAATAGAATAAACCATATTTATAAAATTAATAGAAAAACTTAGAGTCATACTTGGAAACAAATATGGAAGTCAAAGTCAGATTAGTAAACTAGACTCACTAATGGTTTTTAGTTGCGAGAAAGCAACATCGTCCAGTAGATGGATGCCAAGATCTGGGAAATGTGGCCTCAGATGCCTCTGAAACAAAGATCTTTTCTTCATAGCCTGAAATCTGTAAGGATTTCTGTGTTTAGAAAAGTTCTTCCCGTCAGGATAAGGAAGCTATAGAGGGGCTCACTTTCTCTCTGGTGTCATAGTCGGAGAAAACAACAGCAATGAGCAGTCAACTGCAAACCATTAAAACCCAGCACTGATTCCAGCTGTGTTCAAGAGTTCTGCTTTACAGTCCTCTGTGACCCTCAGCCAGAAACCCAAATGAAAACTTGTCCAGGAGCACAGAAATCCATCTCATGAGCACTGGAAAAAAAAAAATTGGTCCCCCATTTAGTCTTCTATTTAGATACTTTGAATACATGGGGTTCACAATACTCCTTGGGGGGAAAAGCCAAAGCAACCCTCAATGAAAAGAAAATTATAGGAGGAAAAGATACTCAAGAGGTTTAATTACAAGATGTAGCAGAATATGTTTCTTTCCCTTCAATGGGTACATCGAAATAGTAACAATACATGCATAAACTCAAAATTATTAAAGAGACAAAATAAACTAACAAAAAATCACTGTATTTAGAATAGAAAAGGAATGTCATCACATCAAAAATAGAGTTTGAGGAACTATATTTTGTGTTACATGGAGCTTGGTACTGTGAAAGATACACAATTTTTGAGACATTGTTTAATATGTAATCAACATGGTACATTATCAAGGCTTTTCATAAACACAAAGAGAGAGTATTGAATTCCAAACCTAAACTTCCGTACCTAAAGCTACAGTGTCCCACAGACTCAAGGACGCATAGCTTTCAGAAACCTTCAGATACAAGAGGACTTTCATCTTTCAGAAATCCAGTGATGACCTTGTGTTCTTTCAGACGAGTTAATCGTTCTTTCTTAAAAGGCAAATTTCATTAAGTTTGTACCATCGGTATGCGTTTACTTTATTTTAATGTTAATACTTCCCCAAATATTTAAATACACATATTATCTGCAAAACCACATTACATTGTCCACAGAGTACAATCCCTGCTCTTTGACAGGTTTTATTTTAAGCAAAGTAACTACATACTTTCTTTTGTTTTTTATTTTACATGACGAAAATGATTTGGGTAACACCGAACATTTTAGTAAGCAAGTATAAACACATTTCAAAATGTGGTATGGAAAATTTTTCCTGAAGAATCTGTGACATCAAGCTGGTTTCTTCTGAAAACAAAGCATAAAAATATTTGCATAATATTGCGGTTCACAAAGCATTGCCTCATAGTATCCCATTTCATTTTAAAAACAGAGCTATGAAAGGAGTGATTCAATGCTTTGATATAGATGTTAAAATAAAAATATTATGAAAAATCAACGCAAACGTATGGAGACAAGAGGGAAGCCATATTGGCTGATGGAAATATTGAAAATAAAGGTTTGATGACTCACTTGAAAACTGGGAATAAAAATCCTCTAGTAGCTTGATCCCAATAGCATTTAAAGGTATTCATCTCAAAAAATTAATTGAGAAAAATATTCAGGAGCTTTCGTAGTGCATTCAATTAGCAATGTTAGTAAGAGTAGACAAAAGCACAGAATTATAGTTGCTGTTAAATCTCTTTGCTGAGAGAGACATTACGTGTCGGATCAAATCTTCAAATTATTGCAAAACCCAAGTTTGTGAGCGAATTCATAGAAAGTGAAAAATCAGTGGCTTTACGCAGCTCTAAATATTCTGGTTTTGTATGGAAGAAAGGAGAAGACACAGTTTCCCACTCTTTGATTATCTGTGCATTTATCATCTGTCTTGTCTGCATTTTCCTCGGAGCACCCTACAGAGGACTGTATAACTAAAAGGTTTTCCATTATATGTAACTTTAAAGAGCACAAATGGTATGCAATCATATACAATGTGAGAAAAATTATGACCATCACCATCTTGTCTCCAGAGAGATTCACATTTAGCTTCAATTTACTCCTAGAAAGGCTGGGACAGACATCCTCGAGAGTTTCCTGGGGGTCATGGGTGGAGAAAGGGCAAGCTTCTCACTACTCCAATCGGAATATGTCAGCTGTTGCTGGCTGTACATGTTTTATGCCCACACACCATAGAGTTGACTGTCAGGGAGGCGCAGTGCCAAGGAAACAATGACCACGATCATCTTCCTGTTATAATGTCTCTCCTTCATTATCTTAAAATTATAGGCATTTCTGAATTTCTAGAAATCTTCTGGCTTCCATTTGCACAGAAATAGGAATGGCAGGGAAGGGAAGCCATTGATAGGAAGCCTGGTGTTTCAGAGGTTTTTGGACATAAGAAAGAAAGGCACAGTCAAGTTGTTCTCAGGAAAACATGGATGGGAATTTCGTATAGAGACAGCATCTATTATCTGGCTGTTGGGAAACTTGCTCTTTTATTTGCATCTCCTGGCATCTATGCCAAGATCACTGGCAAAAATACTGTCTCTTCATGCAATTTCATTGCTCACGCAAGTGTGACTGGAGGGCGTTTCCTTCAGTACTGGGTGGATACGGCCACTGCCAAGGGCAGGAGAGTCAGTCTGGAAATGGAAGAGGAGGAAAGCTCTTAATAAGCTCTACACTTATTGCCTCTGACCTCTGAGTTTCTCTTTCAGTTTTTCTGACTTCTCCAGCCTAATCACACTCTTCTCCCTCACGATGTCCAGAAAATGATGGAAATCAAACTTGCACATCTTAGTGTCACAATAGCAAATTCATTGAGTGGTGGGCTCATTTTCTAACTTGATTTCTTCTGTGACTTTAGAAACTTTCAATTTCTATTCAGAATTTATTATTACGTATATTTGATAATGATGTATTTGGTATTTGTTGTGTACCAGTCGCTGAGATGCTGGGAAACTGTAGTGAATATGTCAGATGAAATCTTGCCCTAATGGACCTAAAATTCCAACGAGTGATAATTAATAAGTATTGTATCAGTGCAGGAGGTGATCAATGTTGCAAAGAAAAGCACTCATACTAGCGTGAGGCATCTATGTGCATAATTATAACAAAATGTCCTTGTATGTTTAAAAAGTTGGGGGGGGGGGAGTCCTGAGTGACTCAATTGGTTAAGTGGCTGACTTTAGCTCAGGACATGATCTCAGGGTTCATAGATTCAAGCCCTACATCAGGCTCTGCACTGACAATGCAGAGCCTGCTTGGGATTCTCTCTTTCTTCCTCTTTGCTCCTCCTCTACTTGTACAAATCCTCTCTCTCTCTTTCTCAAAAAATAAATAAACTAAACTATATTTTGGGACTATATAATAGTCCAATATTTCAATAAGCTTGAACTTTTTGCTGGAAAATGCATATTCTAACTGCCAGATGCATCTGATGCCCTGATTGGAGAGTAGATTGGGATACCCCGACTTGGTTCGGGAGTGAGCTGACCCAAAATCCCAAACACTGCAGGCTTCATGCCAATCAAAGTGGTTTTCAAGGTATCTTTTGAAAACAAATTTGTTAAAGTGGTTATGATGGGGTCTATTGTGACCAATTGGTATGACATAATCTACTAGAAATTTAAGAACTAAAACACCCCGCATGGATTTTCTCCTCGTTCCTGTGGGTCAGGAGTTGACTTAGCTTAGCTGAATGCTCTGCTCAGGGTCTCCCAAAACTGCAGCCCAGGTATTTTAACCTGACACTCACGTCCCTTTCCAGGTTCAGCGGCTTTGGGCAGAACTCAGGTCTTTGTAGCACTTACAGGACTGAGTCCCTCAGCTCAAGGAGGCCGCCTGTCCCCAACTCCTGACCACATGAGCCTATGGGTAGGTAGTCCCTTGATGGCTGCCTGCTGTGTAGGTCAACACAGCAGTCTCTCGTTCTGGTCCCAAGTCTAGAGTCTAAGAGAATGTAATCATGGAAGGGATCTCACTGCACCTTTGTGATTGACTGTTCCATCATCACCTTGGCCAGGTTCTGTTAGAAGAAAATCCCAGGGCCCAGCCTAGTCCAGAACAGGGGATTTCACAAAAGCCTGGGCCCTGGGGTGACAGGAATTATTGACCACCCTCAGGTCTGTCTGCCACGTGGAGTATTTGGGAAGATTAAATAAAGCAATCTCCAGTTCTAACTCAACTGGACCCACAGAGTCGGGTGCGAAAATACCATAAGTCTTCAGCAAGTACCAAATTGTTCTAGTTCATAACATTAAAAAGCAAGCCTTCAGTTTAAGGTGCTTTGCGAAGCCTGAGTTTGTTTCTTTTCTTTTCTCAGACATCATTTAAAAATATAACATGAGGAATCATGCAGACAATCGAAAGGGAAGATAGCCTTAGTATATGAGATTTGAGTATTAGAGATTTTTCAAGAAAGTAAGTAAAAATGCAAAATCAAACAAAAAATGCAAGGAATCTGTCAGACTCCAATAAGATATTTATGGGGTGTTCTTTAAAGAAATTGAATTATAATCTTCTTTAAGACACTCTATTTTGATCTTTAATTATGTAGAAACAATGAAGTAAGGAATAATATTTTTCACTAAATCCTACCTGAGTGGCAATTTTCAGACAACAAACTACATTTTATGTTAGCCATAAAAGTTATACCTATTCACTAGTGATTATCTACAAAGTAGAGAAAAGTAAATATATACAAAAAAACAAATTAGTCAGCTATAAATCCTCCACTCAAAAACCAGCCTCAACATTTTATTGATTATAGCTAGGGTTTTTATTCTTATTAATCCTCATATATTTTGAGTTCATAGTGCAAACGTAATCATTTTGTTTTCCTTTATGACACTATAAATATTTTTGGGTACTAAACAGTATTGTTTGTAGTTATTCAACAGTCCATATTTGATAATACCCTAATTTATCTAAGCGTTTTCCTATCGCTGCATATTTAAAGAGGTTTCCAGTTTTACATTTCCAAATCAAGCTGTTGTAAGAGTCTTTGCACATTGTGTGGACTCTTTAAATCAGCTGTAGAATGTAAATAGCTATTTCAAGAGGCACCTGTGTGGCTCAGTCAGTTAAGGATCCCACTCTTGATTTCAGCTCAGGTCATGATCTCAAGGGTCGTGCGATGTATCCCTGTGTTGGGCTCTGCCCTGAATGCATGAAACCTGCTTGGGATTCTTTCTCTCCCTCTCTCTCTCTCTCTGACCCTACTCTGCTTATGCTCTCTCACTCTCCCTCCCTCTCTCCCTCTCTCTCTCCATAAATAAACGAACATATAAAAATGTTTAAATAGCTGCTTCAAGTTCTTGTCCAATGTTTCTAAGTTACTTTTCTAAAATATGAAATGTAATTATGCCACAAAATGTAAGATCTGCCTTCTAGAAGCAGCGCCACAAGCATTATTGTTTAAAAAGTAGAGCCTGGGTGCCTGGGTGGCTCAATCAGTTCAGCATCCGACTCCTGATCTCAGTTCAGGTCTTGATCTCAGGGTCCTGAGTTTAAGCCCCTCTATTGGGCTCTGAATTGGGCATGAAGCCTCCATAAAAAAAAAAGGGGGGGGAAGAGCACCTCAGTTAGAGAAAGGAACAAAAGTGTATCTGCAATAATTGGTATAGTTTCAACTACTGGTAAGATTAAGCTTTTCAGACTTGAGTTTAATGTGGTTGCAAATGTCAGGAAGAGAGATTATCTGGCTTTCCGGTGTCGGCCCTTCCTCCAGAATTTCGTCTACAGTGACTACAGATCCTGGTGTCCCGGGGGACCACTCCAGTAGTTATCCAGCATCTCCCACTTTGTGTGTGTGTGTGATCAGTGACGTACAAAAGGAAAAAAACAGGTTGCCAACTGCATACCAGCACCAGAAATTTGCTCTGTGTCCCATTACATCCAGGCATGGAGTCCTAAATTCAGATTTCAATCCCATTCTATTAAACTTTGTAGAGACTGGCATTTCTTCCTGGATCCTCCCCCACTGATAGTTCCTTGTGAGTTTCCATCATTTTCTCCAACCTTATAACAATAGGGGGTGGGGGAAGGGGCAGCATTGGTACTTCTGGTCAGACAACACAGAAAATGGCATTTGCTTTTCTACTTATTAGGAGGTTTACACTCATTATTCTATTTATATTTGCTCCCCACTTTATCCACTCAGTACTCTATTATTTTATTTTTTTATCTTTTTGAGAGAAGGAGACAGAGTGCAAGTGGGGGAAGCGAGGGGCAGAGGGTGAGAGGGAGACACAGAATCTGAAGTAAGCTCCAGGCTCTGAGCTGTCAGCACAGAGCCCGACGCGGGGCTTGAACCCACGAACTGTGAGATCATGACCTGAGCTGAAGTCGGACGCCTAACTGACTAAGCCAGCCAAGCGCCCCTGTTCTATTTTTTCTTACTCATTATCACCTCCTGAAAGATCCCTAGTTTATTTATTTATTATGTTTATCAGTTACCATTCTTGAAACAATACTAGACTCTGACTCTAATCCATGTATGGGATTACCGTTTGTTTGGGGTTGTGACTGATATAAGACCCTAGAACTGCACCCACATGATAGGTGGTCAGTCACCTCATACGGGTATAAGGGACACATGTATGAATTTAAATGTTGGTAAATGACATATAATCAATTCAGAGTACTTTTTCATTAAAGGGCAAAATGTCAGGTGGAATTTTTGGGTCAGTGATAATGGGTGCTCAAAACTTTTGTTGAAGGAAGAAATGAGTCTATTAGTGAATTAATGGTTTTAAGAAATATCTCAGATTCTCACCTGATGGGAATGTTCATTACCCAGATATTTAGCCTAATTTCCCAAGACTTGCTAGTGTCGGTTATCCCAATTCCAAGGACCCATTAACTAGATATAATAAACCATCTCTACTGGGTATACATGCCCAGCTGCAAATAAAGAAAGTCAATGTCAGAAACAGAGTAAAAATATTAAGCACATCTTTTCACTGAAATTTCCTGACTTATATTTTCATTTAATAAACTTTCATTGCAAGTGTATATCCTTTGTAGATTCATTCTCTAATTATTAGATTAAAAATAAAACATGCATGCCCCTTTCAGAAGTGAAGAGCTAGGTGATGTCCCTGCGTGGTGGTGCGTGGGGGGTGGGAGGGGGTCTCTGTGCTATGACCATGTGCCAACAAAGGAGAAAATCAATTTGCAGAAATATTCCTGTGGAACTTGGAAAATCTATTTCAGGAGCTGAGCAGCCAGCCAGCGCCATCCCAACAGCTCTGTTTCTCGTTCTGACTTTCTCAGGTCGAGATTCTGCAGATTGGGTACCCCAGGACACGCGCGTCTTAGGCTACTTTGGCTTTGATGTGAATAAGAATCCCACTGCTCAGAAGCAAAGGCTTGTCAGAACAGAACCAACATTTTTTCCCCTGCTTTCTGCGTAATATAAGACTAGGAAAGCCCTCCCCCTGCCCCACACACAGAGGCTATTTTTCCTTCATAAGGAAAAAAAAAAATCGAAGCTTTTAAATTCTCTAGTGATTATCAAATGCTTATAAATAGTGAATGGCTCATATCTTCATCATAAAGACACACTTATTTGTGCATTGATGCCTTCCTTAGAATTTTTTGTCCATCCACTAGGAAGTGTAGGACCCTTGGGAACTTTGGAAAGCGAAGAAGATGTCCGTCCTTCCTCTAGGACAAACGGTTTTACCTTGGTGGTCAGACACATGAGTGTCCGTGTGTAGAGTGTATGTACCTAGCGGTAGAGGGTCCCGATAGATCCATGAGATTTTGCCAAAAGAAAATGCAGTTCCTAGAATCTGACTCTAAATGAAATGAGGTGTAAGGCAGACAATTATTTAAAATAAACTCAGAGACACAGATAACGGATGACTTCAAGTACAGAAGAGAGTTCTCTCTTTCATAATGTATTTTAGAACTTTTCTAAAATAGAGAGAGAGAGAGGGAGAGAGAACCGTATACACTTTTGTAGCCAGCCATCGCCTGGCGAAAAGCTATGGAGGAAGCAGGAGACTAAGCGACACCTCTTTCTCATTATGGGTTATTTCCTCTTAAATGTGTTGTTTCTGTAAAGTGAGAAAATTTCCACTTTTTGCATAGAGCGTGTTTACTTCTTTTAATAGAGAGCACTCAAAGCCCTAACAAAAGAGTGAGCATTAGCACTCGCATTTCCTCCCTGTGGTTGCTCTGTGGCATTTCAGAGCCGATATCCTGCGCCGTACTCCGTACTCCGTGGGGAGCACTTCAATACTGCTTTCTCTCCCTTAGTAATACTTAGCAATCACACATTGTGCAAGGCTTCCTAAAAACAGTACAATGAAGAACAGCTTAGGACTTTTTCCAGCCTTCTCTTATCTGTGGATGCATTAAAAATATTTTGCCAAATATCTCTATTTTAAAATTGAAATGAAAGAATTTCTGCTATCTTTGGTTTCGGTGGTGTATTTGTTAAATTGTTTTAAAATGACCATTATAGATGTGGTTAAATACACGTGTTAACTATGTTAACAGTGCTCAGCAAACCTGGATTTTCTCAAAATATATAGCTGTAGATTGAAATAGCATAGAATAAAAGAAAACATCCAAGCTATATAAAGAAATTGCCAACATTCTATCAAGTTGATAAAATCTAGGCAACTTGATTTATAATTATTCATGTGTTAAATAAAGCATTTCCCTTTTAGAGTTTCCTGCAATCACGCAAAGAGAAACAATATTTTCAGGATCATTTTGTATCATGCTTCTCCTGAACTAAGGCACATTTCTTTTTAAAAGGATCGACTTTAGTTTTCCTGTAAAAGTTTAGCTTCATCTTGACATTTTGGATTGAATACAAGAGTTTTAAAAGGTAATTGGTTCCTGCGGTGTTATTTTTGGAAGAAATATAGAAAATGTAACGACAGTTCTCACATTAATTGCACAATGTAGTAAAAGAATTATTTATTGTAAATGATACAAATCTGAAGAGACCCATCTACTGAGTGAGACACTACAAAAGCTAGTATTTCAACACATACAATTACGTCTTAGAATTGACAGTGTTGTAATTAATCCCAACCTTCTCTTGCCATGATATTTCTATATTCTTAGGAAGAAGATAGGTAAAACTTTGTTTTTAAACTTTATGCCATCTAATTTTTCATTTTCCTACATACATAGGGGTATGTTTGGAGAGAACTGAAATGTTTACTCCGCTGTAACTTTTAAAGTGATTATTTTATCTTTTGGCCTGATCATACCATTTCTGTTGTAATACCTCTGAGATCAACATTTTGCAATTTACTTTCTTATTATTACATATTTCCACTTCTGTCTCATTGTGAATTAGTTATTGAACCTTTCCAAGTGAAGGTCCAATGTGATGGAATCTATTAAATCTATTAAATCGAAATGAGCTACATGTTATCAATAGGTAACACCTTTGGAATGGTGTCTTTATTTTCAGTTCAGTTGGTGATATATTTCATTTTATTATATTAAAAAGAACAAAAAGCATGAACTTTTAAGCCCTTTGATCAATTATTTTCAGTAGTTTCGACTGCTCAGTGATTAACCTCATGCACAATTCAGATAATTGTGAAAAATCTTACATAGAGTATTTTATCAAACCTCAAGAGCCATCCAATATCATTTTTAAATTATGCGAAGGCATTATCAAATATCGTGCAAAGAAATTTAAAGCCCTTGAGGGGAATTTCTTCGGAAATGCTCTCCACCCCTGTTTTTTCCCCATTGATATTTAACTTAATTTTTACATGTGTACACCATGAGGGCCCTAAGTGTTGCATTTATGAGATCAGTGCCTATGGAATAGTGTCAGCAATGGTGGCATATTTAGTAGCTCATAAGTTCAAAGCTATCTTCCATAAATCTAAATGTAATGGAAGGTTTGCTGTCTTCCACGTTAGCAACTTTTAGGTGGGAAACAAAACAAAAGAAAGAGAGTCTTCACTCTGCCCTTTTCTATTTGTGCTGGAAGAGATGTTAATATTTTATATACAATTTTTGTTAACCAGTAATTGGCAATAAAGACAAAATAATTTACTGTTTCAAGATTCCTCGGTGTTAACTAATTAAACCAGCAGCAGACCTGGGGCACAGGACAATGGCGAACTTTCAGATGAATTAATTTTATGGAAGACCAGCTGAGTAATTGGACTCCAATTATAGGGAGTTTAGCCCCATCATCACCTTCATATATAATTAAATTCAATTGGTTGATACAGCTTCTATTTTTATGAGGCCACTTACCAGCTTTTTGAACCCCACTGTGACTTTGGATTCAGGCCAGTCAATTATTAGTCATTTCTCTTTCAAATGGAAATGCTCTGGATTAGTCATATTTTCCATAATGGCCACACTTAAAATATCTCTCTTTTAGCAAGTTGTGGTATATTCAAATCTCACTTTTTGATTCTACACAGAAAATAAGTTCATGTTGAAGTATAAGATGAACACTGATAAGCCATAACTCTACGAATTGAAAGTCTCACCGGAATGACTTTCTGTACCATGTCATCTGCAAGTGTATCTTATACTCTTAGAAAACAGCGGGATGGACTTTTATTTTTCATTTTTTTTTTTGACAAAAACTCATTTGGAAATCGCCTTTCTTATTATTCCAAAGTTCAAGGTATTTCATTCACTTGAAAGGAATCTTTTCTATTTTGGAAAGTACATACTAATGTTACAAACAAATATATCCATTTTAATATTTTTGTAAAAAGCTTTTAAAGTATATATCAGGGTAAATGGATGGATTATGAAGTTGGTTCTGCATGTGCATAAATTTTCATGTGTATGATCAGAAATATATAATTAGTTGAAAGTATATTTTTAGAACAATATACTTTAAAGGACATATTATTTATTGGCATTTATTAATTATTCTGAATACTTATATTTGCTCTAGTTGTCTAGAAACACATTCTTGGCACAAGACAAAATACTTCTTTAACAATAGGAATTATTTGAGGGGAGTATTTTTGTTCAATCTAAGCTAATCTGTTAAAAAGATATAATTTATTGAGCAAACAAAAATGAATTATTTCTGAGGTCTCATCATCAATCACAATTAAGTAAAAATTACTACACTGATAAGGCAGTTTTGACTATACTATACATAACATAGCTGTTCTTATAGTGATTTTTAAACACTGTATCTTATCAGTGGTAAAATAAAATTTACTGGACAGAGGTGGTACTCTTCAAATTTCGGGATGATAAATTAATTCCATTCCCATCTCAACAAGAAGGAAGCCATCACTTCACATAAAAAAGATCGGAGAAGAACGAATGGTCTGAGATCAGCTCAAGAAAAAAAATCATTTCAACCGAACAATGTAGATAATGGAACCTACACCTTATTTTGTTGCCAATAGCTTGAGTTTGAAAGGTTTTGAATACAATTAGGAGTTTCCTTTTCCACCCTCTTGTTTGGTGGAAACATTTCTCCATTTTCTGAGAAAATTCTGAGTTAGAATTCAGCAAATTGGTGAAAGGGAAATGAAACTTTTCAAAGACACATAAATTGCAAATGATAGGATAATAATTAATATTCATCTCCAGATGGTGAAAACTCTGTGTTGTAAAGTTAATTTTCATTTAGAGTTACTCAAAATTATAAAAATGGCATCTAATCACGCAGATAATTGAAACTATATATAATTATATAAAATAGTTTATAAATATATATAAAATAGTTTGTATGTAGATAGCTTATTACATACATATATGTAAACTACATATACATATGATGCTAGATACCTAATTAACCAAATAAAGTTAAGATGGAAAATTTTCAGTTTTAATCTAATAATGACATACTGTTAAAAACGTATTTTTGAAAGAAGATAAATTTAATATTGTCTATCATTCCTAATCCTCATCTCCATTTATGTAATTTAGTTTCACATTCTATGAACAATTACACTAGAAAATACTGTACATATATAGCAAAGGACTCTGAGTCATTTCCTTAACTACACTTTTTATCAATGTTTGCTCTTTTCCATTTGAAGATAAATGAAAAACTATCATTCTGATATGGATATATTAACAAAGAAAAATGTCCTCACTAAGTTAATATTTGTTATACAATAACAATTTTCTTAAAAATCTGTTCTTATTGGATTATGTCTCATAGAAATGGGAACTATGGGGCTCCTGGGCAGCTCAGTCAGTCAAATATCCTACTCTTTTTTTAAAAAAATATTTTCAATGTTTATTTACCTTTGAGAGAGAGAGAGACAGATAGACAGACAGACAAAGACAGAGACAGAGAGCACAAGCAGGGGAGGGGCAGAGAGAGACAGAGACACAGAATCCAAAGCAGGACCCAGGCTCTAAGCTGTCAGCACAGAGACTGACATGGGGCTAGAACTCATGAGCCACGAGATCATGACCTGAGCCAAAGTTGGACACCCACGGACTGAGCCACCCAGGTGGCCTAAGCATCTGATCTCAGCTCAGGTCGTGATCTCACAGTTCATGGGATGGAGCCCCACATAGGGTTCTGTGCTGAGAGTCCCTTCTTGGGACTCTCTCTCTCCCTCTCTCTCTGCCCCTCCCCTGCTTGTGCACTTGTTCACTCTCTTTCTCTCAAAATAAATAAATAAACTTAAAAAGAAGCAATGGGAAATATTTGTATATATATCTGTATAGGATATATCTGTAACCCAGTCACTGCCACAGGTTACAGTGGACAAAGGCCGGCTGTAATAGCCTTTGGTAAAAATGGAGTGTTTTGCTTTCTACGGAATCAGTACTCTGGTACTCAAATTGTCCCCTCTCCATAAACATCCACATGAGATCCTAAAGAAGCCAATGGAAAAGCTGTGGCAATCTTCCATGAACTCTCAAACACTTCAACGTCTTCCTGGGCAGAGACTGTCACACATTACATAGAACACTCCCGGAGTCTTTCACGAAGTAAAATTTACCTGCTTCCTAACACAACTCCATACTGAAATAAGGGAATCAAGGCAGTCAACAAGTAATTCACACTCCGACGACAGTTGTGTCTAACACAACTGTTCCATTCTAAAGTGGTAACAACTCCATTATCCACTTTGTATTGGAAGGAAAATAAGTACAGTTCTGCACCATAAAATGGCCGATGGGACTAAACCAAGCCCTAGTTCGTAGCTTAGAGACTCCTCTTCCGGGTTCTTCCTGCCCTGTTTGCCGCAAGCGGGAAAACCACCAGGAAGGCGGAAGACGATGCTATAAATTACCCATCCCACTTGCATTTGGGGCTCAGACCTTTGGAGAATGATCTCTGAGCCCACTGGTGTAAAATAAACCTCCTGCCTTCCAAGATCTCCGAGTGCCCCCTTGGATTTTCTGTTGGGTGATCCACACAAGATTTCACAACAGAATCTTTAGGACCAGTCTGAGTTGGCCATGGGGTGAAAACATAAAGTTCACGATGAATACACTGTACATCTTAGATTATACATATTCTGAATGAAGTGCAGAAGCAACGTGCATGACTCATAAAACCTCCCCGGTCTTAAAACCCATTACTCTGTGACTGCAAATAAGTAGATTGAAGGTTGATTCACAAATTTTTCTGACAACTGGAACATCCATAAAAGGGGCAATGATTATCTATCTCCAGATTTTTAACAATAATTTTTATTTTTATTTTCTGAATTATAAAGTACTCTCTTTGTTGCATTTTGTTGCATGCTTTACAGCTAAGCAAGGCATTAGAATTGATAATATTAAAACCAATTATTTTAGAGATAAGGAACTTGAACGTGAAAGCGAGAGAACACATCTATATTTAGTCAGAAAACTTAGTCTAATGTTCAGATTTTTACAAACAGTAGCGTTAATTCCCTTTTATTTTGTGTAACTCCAACGATCATTAGCGTCTCCTGTTTGGTGTTCATATTTGCCACATAATGCTTAATATTAATATATCCAGGGAAATATTAACCTATTGAGGTAAAGACTTTTACATAGATTTGTTTTTAAACTGGGCAACTCCATGATGAAGACATTTTTGTTTTCTTTAAGTCTATCCTTTTGCATGGGGGATAAAAATGGTGAAAGTGACAAAAGTAGATACTCATATTTTGGGAAAAGAACATTTTCATGTGCTCAGGAATGGTATCTAAACTCTTCTAAAACATGCAATCAATTTCCACTATGATATTTGATAATTTTTTTCTACAAGAAACAAACAAACAAAAAAGAATGAAGAATGACTTTAGGCAAATTGGATAAGGCCTCGACTAAATCTAGGAAAACCAAGAGGAATATTCTCATCACATAAGAATGAAATACAAATAATTAATGAGCCAAGGGTCTGTTTGCTGTTGTAGAATCAACACAGGTCTGTTTTTCACTTGGGGACCGTCTTAAGCCCCCAGTCTCCTATTTTACAAAAAGGGCTCCTGATCATAGGGAGGGATTGAACTTTGCCTTCCCTGGGGACTGAATGAGCTTTCAGGTGTCATCTGAATAAGGAGAATGTATAATAGGATGTCTGTCTGTCTCTCCTGCTTCTCTAAGAAGAGTTTAACTGAGATATTCAGCCTCCCCGTCCACCAATATTCTTCTTCCCCTGCAGTACAACAAAAGCCTGTGTGTACAGCCTGCGGTGTCAGCTTAACAAAGTGCATTGAGAGAGCGGCTTCCTGGGCAGAGAAGCACATCAATAACCCAGTGGGAAGTGGCGCGGACAGAAGGTAAACACGGGTCAGCCAGGGAAAGCCTGGTGGGTGGTAGAGCACAGATCTTCAGACACAATAAAGAGAATGACATCAGAGGGATTCATCTTTCTTTTTAACCTGAATTCTCAGTTATTAACGAAGGCATAGCATCATAGAAGCACAACAAAGGGAGGTTCAGCCACTTGCGGCTGCCTGGCAGATGGCATCTAAACGGCAGAGCGGGGTCCCCGGTGCCCATTGTGGGGTAAGAGTTATCCAGCTTGGGGACAAAGGACACATAAACACTGCGGTCTAAGTAAATAGTACTCAGCCATGTATACCATGAGGCTGGCCCAGGGCTCTGCCACTATTTACTGGGTACATACGAACCCCACGAGAGATTTCCAAAATTCTGGGCACAATTTTTCCGAGAGTTGGCAAAAAGAAAATAATATTGTGTAGCCATCGCGTGCTCAACAAGGCTTGCTTTGTTTTGTTTTATTTTGTTTCATTTTGTTTCATTTTAGAGCTGAGCAGGAAATCATTAGTTGTGACTTCCACTGGATTTAATGAGACTTTATTGCAAGATAGTTTCTTTAATATTCGTCTTCAGTCAAAGAGATATGCCTGGATTATGTTTCTATGCCAGCTATAAAATCAAGGGAGGGTATAATTGGGAAATGATAATTCCATATATTGAATGAAATTCCATGACATCTAAAAGCGCTTTGGCATTATATGAGGAGTCATGTCTGTGAGAATTCCAGGCTCTTTTTCTGGATTTTACTCAGCTGGGAAGGAGCATAACTCTTTGGACATGTGTGTTGTAACAGAAGGTAGGGGGGAATTTCATTATCCACAAAATACCATTGTATCGGATAAATTGTAAGCTTCTCCCTATTAATTTAAGCGTTTAGAGCACACAAAGAATTACTTTGAAGTATTTATTTTGAAGTATCTGAAAAAATTATTTACAGAATTTTTTAATGGAAAGGCAGTTGGGCTGAATTTTCCTTTTTTACAAAATGTTTTTAACGTTTTTATTCATTTTTGAGAGACAGAAAGAGACAGGACCTGAGCAGAGGAGAGGCACAGAGAGAGGGAGACACAGAATCCCAAGCAGGCTCCAGGCTCCAATCTATCAGCACAGAGCCCTACATGGGGCTCAAACCCATGAACCGTGAGATCATGACCTGAGCCAAAGTTGGACCCTTAACTGACTGAGCCACCCAAGGGCCCCTCAAGCTGAATTTTCTAGCAACGGTTATAAAATTACCTACTCCAATAACCCACTCAGATACATTTGCATCTGTGAAATCTGCGAATCTAACAAATTCCATTTTTCCCATTCCATTAACATAATAGACAGGTAGTCATCAAATGATTTCTATACATCTAATAAAGAATTTTTTACTAAAATGTGTAGCCACATATTTATTTTCATACTGAAATATTATCACTTTGTTTCTTATATTTTTAAGTATAGTAAAGTGTTATAATAACACTATGTCTTGGGGGCGGCATTGCCATTATTTTATAAAACAATCTTGTTCTGTCAGTTTTTTACTACAGTAAGTGGAAAAACATCCCCATGTTATATTCAAATGCATGTAATAACAGTAAGCTTAATAACCTAACTTTTCTTTGTTAAATCCATACAGGATATTTAAAAAAATAGTTCTTTAGAAAAGCCAAACAAATTCACAGCAGATTTTAAGGAAATAGTGAGTAGTCATCATTGTTCAACTTAACTAACAAAATGGAACCCTATGATAGAAATTTATGAACATGTTCAGAAGTAGAGCAATATGAATATGTATTAGAAATTGCTACCAATTCAATTACTCTTTTCCACCTCATCAGTTAGGTAAAAGCTTAACTAAACAAATTAATATTGAGTAGTTCCCTGAAGGCCAAGGACTTTGACTTTGTTATAATGAAGAGGAAATGAGTTCCAGATACGTGTGTTCTTTGGGGAAAATGGCAGAATTTCGACGGAGCAGGAGTGCCCTATTGATTCCCCGCCTCCAAAGGTGGGAATCATGAAGGTAAGAAAGTAATCTCTGAAGGAACCATGGATTTCACTGTTACAGAGGCCAAAATCAATATCCTTGAATTCTACAGTCAAGTAACTACGAAGTTCACCTGTATTATTTGGATGCAGACAGACTGCTTGTTAAATACAAGAATAGCAATGATCTCAGCTTCAGTTGAGGAAGGGAGGTTTTTTATTTTCCCCCACAATTATAATTTATGGGATATTAAAAAAGCATAAATACTGCCACACAGAAATTGTTCAAAGCTGGGGTGCCTGGGTGGCTCAGTGGGTTGGGCATCCGACGCTGGCTCAGGTCATGATCTTATGTTCGTGGGTTCGAGCCCCGCGTCGGGCTCCGTGCTGACAGCTCGAAGCCTGGAGCTGCTTTCAGATTCCATGTCTCCCTGTCTCTCTGCCTCTCCTCCTCTCATGCTCTGTCTCTCTGTCTCAAAAATAAATAAAACATTTAAAAAAAAAAAAAAAGAAATTGTTCAAAGCAGATAGTAGCTTCACGGTAATGATAAAGTATCATTCTATATTTTCACCATTGCCTTCTTTAAAGTACAGCGTAGGGGCGCCTGGGTGGCTTAGTCGGTTGAGCGTCCGACTTTCGCTTAGGTCATGATCTCGCGGTTCGTGGGTTCGAGCCCCGCATCGGGCTCTGTGCTGACTGCCAGCTCAGAGCCTGGAGCCTGTTTCAGTCTGTGACTCCCTCTCTCTCTGACCCTCCCCTGCTCACGCTGTCTCTCTCTCTCTCTCCTAGAAATAAATAAAACATTAAAAAATTTTAAAAAATTAAAGTACAGTGTAAAACTTAGTGCAACTAATTCACCTCTGTGCTCCCCTTGTGTTTAGCCATTTTATAATATCACTGAAGTAAATGGCTATCTACAACTTTGAGAAATCCAATTAGAGGAATGATTTCAGTTTAAAACCCTTTGAGACCTATTACTTTCATGTATTCATTTGTTCTTTTATTTATTAAATATTCATATGAGTGAATGATATTTGCCAAGAATTGCTTAGGCATTAAGAATACACCATTGGATAAAAGAAGAAATGTCCCATTCATGAAGAGAGACAATTAAATGTAAGGAGATACATTTTTTAATTTTTTAAAAATATGATTTTTTAATGTTTGTTTATTTTTGAGAGAGAGAGAGAGAGAGAGAGAGAGAGAATGAGTAGGGGAGGGACAGAGAGGGAGACACAGAATCTGAAGCAGGTTCCAGGCTGTGAGCTGTCAGCAAAGAGCCAGATGCAGGGCTCGAACTCATAAACTGTGAGATCATGATCTGAGCCGAGACGAATTCAACCACTTAACCAACTGAGCCACCCAGGTGCCCCATGGAGAGATGAAATTTTAACCACTTTGGAAATACCTAATGTTAGCTGTTGATAAGTACAATGAAAAAGAATAAGTTAGGAGCCCAAAGGAAGTGAAGAAGGTGTCACGTATATATGAATGGAAATGGGTTCCAGGCATAGAGAACAGTACAGGCAAAGGCCCTGAGATAGGAATGAATGGAGAATTCACAAAACCGTGAGTTGGATAGGATGACCTGAGAAAGGAAGCAAGGGGAAAAAAGTGGTTAAAAGGAAGAGGTCTAAAAGATAGTAAGCCACAGGCTAATGCTACATTGTGTAGGGCTCTGTAGTCAGGACAAGGACTTTAGTGCTTACTCTGAATGAAAAAGAAATACTTTACAAGGTTCAGAAGTGTTGTATCAGAAGGACCTCCTTCAGAAGCAGGTCACTGAGAAGATAGCAGACTAACAAAATACAGAAAAGAAACCATA
The DNA here is from genome assembly GCF_003009895.1 of Hyaena hyaena. Taxonomy (NCBI): domain Eukaryota; kingdom Metazoa; phylum Chordata; class Mammalia; order Carnivora; family Hyaenidae; genus Hyaena; species Hyaena hyaena. The sequence goes on along the minus strand of NW_024081473.1, from coordinate 712,142 downwards.
AATGAAATTAACAAAGTCTTACATTGATTCTCTTGAAATACTAATACATTTGGTTGATTGAAATCTTTCGTTAGTTATAGAAAACTTTTATTTTATTTTCTCTTCCAATAATATTTGTTTTGAATGAGCGAGAGAGAGAGAGAGAGAGAGACTGTGAGTGAGCAAGCATGCACGGGCAGAGGGCAGGGGCAGAGAGAGAGGGGGGAGAGAGAGAATTCTCAGCAGCCTCCACACTCAGTGCAGAGCCCTGTCTGTGCAGGGATGGATCCCACAAACCTTGAGACAACATGACCTGAGGCAAAATCAGGGGTGCCACAGTCAACCACCTGAGCCACCCAGGTGCCCCAGTTATAGAAAACTTTCAGTCACTTTCTCTCTAAATGATGGTAGTGATCATTCTCTCTATTATTCTTTCTAGAATGCTTCTAAGTCTTTAGATTTTTCTTAGTCTAATTACCTCATAATTTCTACCTATTAGACTTCGTGTAATATTTTGATAATTTCTTGTGTTCTTTTTCCAATTTAATAAACTTTTATCTAGCAGTGTTTAATCTACTCTTATGTTATCCCAATTGTACATAGTTAAAGTTATTACATTTTTCATTTCTAGAAGTATAATAGCCTTATTTCTAAACTTATCATGAAGAATAATGACCAAGATTCACACTTGAGTCCCTTCTCTTATTGATTGAATCATGCAGTTTCTAATGTCATATTTTATTTTTATTAAGTCCATGTATACCATATTTGAGGATTCATCTCTGCTAGATCTCACCCATGGTAACTTTACTTTTTGTGTTTCTTCTCAAATGTAGTTTCAGACTATGGTCAGTCAGCCAAGTACAACACTGCCCTGACCGCTGTACTCTACTTCCTATGGCTAAGCTAGGTCTCCAAATACTAGTAATTATGTGCAACTTTGCCCATCTTTCTTGATTTCCTTTCTCAACTATTATTTGCCATTGATATTCTTCAATTTCTTACCACATCATTTTTGCACTTAAAAAATAATTTTTAAATGCTTTAGCCAGTGTTCTTAAGGTGTTAAGCCAAAAGGTTTTGCTGGGTATTTATCTATCATACTGGTTTAAATGAAATATTCTATATCATATCTACATTCCACTTCAGAAAATGATTGGTAGTGTCCAGTTCTATATAAATGATAGATGATCTCATAATTCTCATGAACAGAATTTGAGAAGTAGTTTCCTCTTAGTAGAACCAGTCTCAGAAAGATTATGGAGTCAACAACACAAAATCTTCCTTTGAAAAATGTTCAGCTTTTTAGGTGCTTTTTCTTGATTTGGGCATCTGTTTTTCTTCTCCAGTTCATTTTCTTGCGTGGACAGCATAGCCTCTCCTGATCGAGGCCTATGTAAAATTAACTACCGACATAGAAGGATGTGGTGCTTGCATTCACCCGAAGTCGTACGTAATTACTGGTATTTAGAGACCTAGCTTAGGCATAGGAAGTAGAGTACAGCAGACAGGGCAGCATTGAACTTGGTTGACTGACCATAGTCTGGAACTACATTTCCCCAAACCCCTACTGTTCCTCATGAGGGAACTAAGGCCTCATCGATAGGCTCTGAGCTCCCACCCTTATGCCATCACTGTCAGGTGCTGCTGCTTTCCTACCTGTCAGAGGTGTGACTTACCTATTTAGAATGCGGAGTGACCAGGTGGGTGCCCACTCTGGCTCCCTCCACGGGGTCTCTGTGCTGGTTCATATTATCCGTCATCTTGCAGCGTGGCCCAGATGGCTAGTGCAACTTTATTCCCCTGTGTGTCTGTGAAGATGCTTCTGAAAGAGATTAGCCTCTGAATTGCAAGGCCGAGAAGAGCACCCTCTGCCAGGCAGGTGGGCTTATCCAACCTGCTGAAGGCCCTAGTGGAGAAAAAGGCAGAGGAAGGGAGAGCTGGCTCTATTTGCTTAGCTGGGACACACAGGTCTTTGGCCTGGACTTCAGGGCCTTCTGGTTCTCCAGCACAATTGCCCCCTCCCCTTCCCAATTATTAACCCTTTGCACTTGGACTAGGACTTACACCACTGGCTCAGTCTGTTCTCAGGCCAATGGTTGTTCCTGTGATCTGCTCCTCCCTACCCCCAGCTTGCCCACCAGTGGACAGACTGGACGCCTCCTTAATCAAGTGAGCTAATTCCTCTAACAAATCTCTTCTTATGTGTCTCTCCCTGTATACCTCCTATTGGTGTGGTGTTTCTCAGGGGAACTCCGACCGAAAGGTGACAGGCCCCTTCACTCTTCCCAGTTCAGGGATAAGCAGCTGTGTACAGCTTCACGGGAAGGCCAGCAGCTGACCCTGTAGGGCAGGCCCACGGGCAGGACTGAAGGCAGTAAGAGATGGGCCTGGGCTCCTATCGGCCCCTCCACTTGCCTTGCTGGCCTTGGTCCTTCCGACCTCAGGTCAAAGACAAGTTGCAACAGCATCACCTCACATACACTGTTGAACCCGCTGTCACAGCAGCACAAGGGCTAATCATGAGAAAGCATTTTGGATTCAGCATTCCTCAGGGTGGTTCTCTTGCTGACCCAATCGTAACCAAAAGCACTGGAAGAGAGCAGCTTCAGGCTGCCAGAGTTTGAACCTAACTCTGCTGTTTAGGGGCTGCATGACATTGGGAAAAAAATCACTGGAGTCTCTGGGCCACTGGTTTCTTCATCTGCAGAGTAGAGATAAAAATACTCACTTCATTGCATGACTGTGGTGATTAAATATGTTATTATATGGAAAGAAAGCTTTTTGAGCAGTGCCCACGTATCATAAGATTTCAATAAATGATGACAGTAACACTGCTAGTAATATTCATACACGTCACAGTAGGATAGTGGGGTACTAATGGGAGTATGCATTTACTCACCTGCATTTTATCTGAACTCTAATAGGTGAAGACATGTTAAAATAAAATAGAAAATGTTGAGACATAAGGAACCAATGTTTGAGGAGAAACCTCAAACAGAAACAGTTGTATGTTATGTCTAAATACAATTATTTCTTCTTCCAAACTAATGTCTTCCTATTTCCCCCCAATAGACTATAGATATTGTGATATTGGGACTATGTACATAAGTGATATAAAATTTTGAAAAGGCACATAATATGTTGATTTTTCTTCTATATCATTTGGTATTAGAAAGGACCGTAAAGATTAAGGAATTTTAAGGAATGGCTTTAAAGATGAATGGTCACGTGGATTATCAAAATCAGTTTATCTACCAATGACATCTATGTTTCTTTTTTAAGAAATATTTTTAATGTTTATTTATTTATGAGAGAGACAGAGTGTGAGTGGGGAGAGGGCATAGAGAAAGGGAGACACAGACTTTGAAGCAGGGTCCAGGCTTTGAGTCGTCAGCACAGAGCCTGTTACAGGCCTTGAACTCCCGAACTGTGAGATCATGACCTGAGCCAAAGTCAGACACTTAACCTATTGAGCCACCCAGGTGCCCCAAGACGTCTAATTTCTAGTGTGTTTCTAACATACTAACAAGGCTCTATTAAACACTGAAAATGTTAAAAGCCAATACCAGACACAAAATGCATTACAACCTTATTCTATGACTACAACTAACTTACAGATTTAAATTCAGTATTTCTGGTAATCCACCCTGCTGAAGAATGACATTTGAAATGCGAATATGATTTCTATAGGATGTGATGGAATTTTGAAAGCAAAGCAAACGAAGAACCCTGATTTTCAGACACATTAAGCTTCATTCCTTCATTTATTCACTGATTGTTTCTTAAAGGTCTGCCCTGTACCCCCAGCTGCTCCCCCAACTGGCATTGAGTCCCTGACCTAACCTCTCAGGACCTCAGTTCCCTCATGCAAATTTTAGGGATTGAATTAATTCACTGTGTTCTTTTTATGCTCTGAAATCCTACAATTCTATATAATCCTACAGAGGTGAAATCAATATTCAGTGCCCTATGTGGTAGACTCTTAGAGTATGGTGGCCCCAGGCTACATACCTCATAGACAAGTTTGAATTGATAAACATCACATGCTATGTCCAAATTATATTTCAAAATAAAACTTCAGTATTCACCAGATCCCTTTAAGCAAAAGAAGCAGGGAATATTCTGAGCTCTGTACAGTCAGTGAAATATTGACAAATTCTTAGAGCTCATCAGGTTACAAAGGAACAGTGAGAAAAAAGAAAACAACAACACATTGCTTCCCACTCTTCTGTTGCTGGTTTACAAATATAAGATACATTTCCCCTTCTCTGGGTTATACTGCAAAATGCTGATAGATTTGGCAGACTCGCAAAAAAAGGGATTAAACCATATGGATTGAGATGTGCTATTCTGTCTCAGCATTTCCCCGATAATAAACTGCCATGACTTTTAGCACTAAGGTGCTTGAAGAAAGCAATTGAGTCAGGGAGGTGGTTTTCTGTTTGTTTGTTTTGTTTTGCTTTTAATCTTTGTGCAAACAGTTGCATGGGTCACTATGTATTGAATAAGTGTGGGTACAGAAGTTAGAATTCATTCTTATGCAATGTAAAAAAAAAATACAGTTGGAAAACAAATTATTTGCTGGGTATACATGGCCCGGGATTTCTTCTCTGTACATTTTAAAGACACAACTGGTTTGTTTAGAGTTCCCTCTACATTTACCTCTGCACTTCAGTAACTTAAACAATCTAAACGTACTTTGACTTTTGCCAAGGAAAGGACTTGGTTTATCTAAACAACTGTCAGTTTATAAAAGATATTTTACCACAAGCTGTTCTAGCACTTAACCATTTTAAGGAACCAGACTTGAAAAAGAGACAAACATGGGTCTCACCAGATGGAAATGAATATGCTTTTTAATTACTTTTAATCGTGACTAATCTAAATTGAATAACCTCAGAGTGTGGACTGGGGGGAAAAAAAGTGAAGCAGTATCACCTGTTAATGATAAGTGGTTACAAGCTTTAGAAATACCGTTTGGCACATCAGAATCCCTGGGAGAATTTAAGTTTTACATGGAAGACCAAGGAATAAAGTCAAATGATTAACCCAAGCGTCCTTTTTAAAAAAAGTTTTTTAATGTTTATTTATTTATGACAGAGAAAGAGACAGAGAGACAGAACATGAATGGGGAAGTAGAAGAGAGAGAGGGAGACACAGAATCCAAAGCAGTCTCCAGACTCTGACTGTCAGCAGAGAGCCCAATGCGAGGCTCAAACCCATGAACCGCGGGATCATGACCGGAGCCGAAGTCGGCTGTCCAACTGACTGAGCCACCCAGGTGTCCTTTCTTTAATGATCACTGCTGTGCCACTCAGACAGTTTAAGGGAAAACAAGTGTCAAAATGCACCTATGCTGAGACAGCAAAGAGAAATAGAGCCAATAATTGGTGGCTCATACTACAAATCCTTTCCATGGAAAAGAGAGTTGTGCCTAATAAACTAAGTTAAAACATTAGGGTATTATCATTATCATCAAAGAATCAAGGACAGGATAAGGACACTTAAGCCAGTGCTGAAATCTGTAAGTGTTAACAATGAATCTCAAAAACACTGATGTAGTTAGTTGCCCTTACGCTTACATTTTCAGGGCACATTTGAACAAAGCGATGGAAAATAGACTGCAGAACAGGTCTGTGAAATATCCCCATCCTTTACTGACACATATTTGAAAGCAGAGTATGTTTTTCTTTCTATATAAGGAATACCATTGCTATGATACATTTTTTAATATATTTTTTTACATTTGTTACTTATTGAGACAGGGAGAAACAGAGTATGAATGGGGGAGGGGCAGGGAGAGAGGGAGACACAGAATCGGAAGCAGGGTCCAGGCTCTGAGCTGTCAGCACAGAGCCCAATGTGGGGCTCGAACCCACAAACCATGAGATGGTGACCTGAGTTGAAGTCGGACGCTTAACCGACTGAGCCAACCAGGTACCCCGCCACGCTATGATTTTTTTTTTTTAATAGTTGATCTGAAATTTGTCCAAAATAGTTTTTTGTAACTGCATTTTTGTGCATGGAATTAAGAATAACAAACACACTGTTAGCACCCCTACAGCTGAACAATCGATGCCCTTTAAAATTTTTTAACAAAATATCTCGTTGACAATATTTCTATCAGTGAGAATGGACCCAGACCGCAAAAGAGAGACAGGAAGCAGGTTGGACAATTAAGAAGCTTGTTTCCAAAATTGGGGAGGCAGAATTCAGACAACTGGGCTAAACATTCGATTGGACCGTCAGCTCTGGAACCATATGACCTGAGGGAGTAGCTGAGACATAAAAATGTTGTTAAAGTGGCAGAATTATGAAGGGCTTAAGTACCTTCCACACTCATTCCATGTGGGTTTTTGTTTGTTTGTTTGTCTATTCATTTGTTTTGCATTTAAGAGAGGATAGCTAAATGCAGGGTGGATCTGTAATAAGCTTCCCTCTATATAGGGAGAGAGACAGACAGACAGAGAGAGAGAGAGATATAATGATTGGTTTTAAGAAACTGGCTCATGGGATTGTGGGACCTGGCAAGTCTAAAATCTGTATGTCCACCTCCAGGCTGGAGACTCTGGGAAAATCTGATATTGCAGGTCGAGTCCAAACTGACAAAATATCCCTTTTCTAAAAGGGAAATATCAGTATCAGCTGATTGTGTGATCTACCCTCATCATGGAGGATAATCTATTTACTCAAAGTTTTCTGATTTACTTGTGGATCTCACCTAAACATATCTTCACCTTGACATTTAGATGGGTTTGGCCAAGTATCTGGATACAGTGGCCTCACCGAGCCGGCACACACAATTAGCTTCCCCAGGAGCCATGTTCGAAACCTGTAGAGGAAACAGGTACCATGGCTGTGGCTTTAAAGCTGAGTAAGAAAGGGGTGCCTGGGTGGCCTGGTCTGTTAAGTGTCCAACTTTGGCTCAGGTCATGATCTCATGGTTTGTGAGTTCAAGCCCCAGATTGGGCTCTGTGCTCACAGCTCAGAATCTAGAACCTGCTTCAGAATCTATGTCTCCCTCGCTATCTGCCCCTCTCCCCCTCATGCTCTGTCTCTCTCTTTCTCTCTCTCTCACTGTCTCAAAAATAAATAAATATTAAAATATTTAAAGATGAGTAAGAAAAGTGGATGAACCGAGAGCAAATAAGGTTCATGCAAAATGTAGAATATACCATAATAAAACACTTAAAAATTCTAGATAAACTCTAACAATCAACCCTTTAAAGGACTAAATAAGTTGACACAAAAATAAGGAAAACTGACAAATAACAAAAATAATAGGAAGCTTAAAGAGAAACGTTAAGGTAGCTTTCTCTGTTGGGCTATTCTCAGAATGTTTGAAGATGCAAAAGTTTTTTTTTTTTTTTTCTTAATGTTTTATTTATTTCTAAGAGAGAGAGAGAGAGAGAGAGAGACAGCGTGAGCAGGGGAGGGTCAGAGAGAGAGGGAGATACAGACTCTGAAACAGGCTCCAGGCTCCGAGCTGGCAGTCAGCACAGAGCCCGATGCGGGGCTCGAACCCACGAACCGCGAGATCATGACCCAAGCGAAAGTCCGACGGTTAACCGACTAAGCCACCCAGGCGCCCCTGAAGATGCAAAAGTTCTTAGAATGAGAAATAGTAGAATGGTTTTGGGCCACAAAGGAGGGAAGGTGGACTGGTTACTAAGTATAATGGTTGTAGTTCCCCCTCTCCTCCCCCCAAATGTCTACCAATTGGATAGAGTGAGAGCAGAAAACTTGTCTGTCCTGCTCTATGCTGGAAAGATATGAAATAAAACAACCTCAAAAAAGTATTACTCCAAGCTTGACTTTAGAATTGGGATTTACAGTACGTGAGTCGTCCAGGAAATTTCAAGCAGCACAATTAGCATAAAAATATGTAACCCACAGTACACCTGACATAAACTAACATCACATTTGTCCAAGGACAGGACCTCAGTAGAGGACACAGAGGAATCCCAGAGACAAGGACCCACCAAGCCAGAGCCTCCGTCCAAAATCATAAATACATGAGGGAAAACTATCCACCATTAACAAAGATCAGTGGGAAACAGTATCAGAATGAATACTTCTAGAAACTAATACATTTTTCAAATACTGCATTAACATGTGTAACTAAAACAATGTAATAAAAGTTGAAACCAAGCATGTTACTAGGATAAACATGAGACATTTTAGGTAAACAATGCCTTAAGACTGTAACAACCATAATAATGACCAACTCTGGAGTCAAAACCAATATTTGACTAAAATAGTAAGATAAGCTATAAAGCCAAGAAAAATTTGTGAAGATTATATTGTTCAGGCATAGAAGAGAAATATTTGCCACACTCTCTCACCATAAAGATCTTGCTACAAGTAGCAGAAAGTTAGCTAAAGATTCTTTGTATGATTAGGATTGTAAATACACAGCATCATGTGTCCAAGAACTGATAATACATATTAGAAAATATAATTGAATAAGCAAAGCAATTAAAAAGTTTCATTTAACTTGTATTCATATAAGGTGTTGATGAGAAGAATTTTTAGCAAAAATGCATTCACTAGAAAAGGAGAAATGAGCTGTTTTTAGATTAAGAAGTTCTCGAAAGGACAAGAGATTAACTCAAAAAATGTAGAAGAAAATAAATAATAAAGACTTGAGTTACCAAAACTGATACAAGTAAAATTGAAGAATATTAATGATCCTCTGACTATTAAAGACTTAAGCTTGAGCAAAAAAAAGCCACCCATGAAATTCATCAGACTCACTTCTCTTTTTATTGGGCTAATGTTATTTTTATACCAATGCCTGTCAAAGACAGAACCAGAGAAGAAAGTTACACCCCAATCTCATCAATTAATAGAGTCATTAGCCCTAGTAAATTATTAGCAAAGCAATCCAGCCTTATCTGTTAAAATATATATATAATGAGGTTGGGTCAAATCACCTGAGAACAAGGTTAGCTAACCCTTAAAAAAAATCTGTCAGCGAAACTCACTACATTAACTGATTAATGCAAGAAAATAAAAAATTATCACACAATGCAGGAAAAGAATTTGAGACACTTTCCACACCCATGTACATGAAAAGAAATTCAAATATGGATTTCTTCAATAGTAAACATTCTAGGAGCCATGTGTTAAAAGCACAAAAAGGTACAGGGGAAATTAATATATTTGATATAACTCAATACAAAATACTATTACTTCAGCAAATGTTCAAAATTTTCAAAAATTATCAGTGAGATATTTTGCCTTCTTTTCCATACTCTCTCACTGCTGCTGCACGTAGAATACATCTCAGTTTGGAGTAGCCGTATTTTAAGAGATCAATAAAAACATGTGGCTGTTGGATCACACAGCTCTAAAGCATTCCAGTACTTACAACTATCCTACCGAAGGGTGAAATAAAAGTGTGAAATGTAACTTATTTCATTCGTACTTTCATTCAATGCTACTACAGGGAGTCAGTCCAATATTAAGAAATTGGGATGAAGATGAAGCTAGTCTATGAGGCAGGCTTACTAAACCATGCTGCTGTCCCCATAGTGTGCTCTGGAGGTGAAATGACCCCTCTATTCTCCATCAAGTAGAAATAACCAGACCTTTAAACCCTGCATGTCCTTATGACCTACACAGAGCAGCCATGTGGGGTCCAGTAATGCCATGAAAGGGCTCAGAGATGAAAACTCCTAACCCACCATCATCACTGGAAGGGATCTTTCCCAGCAGGGCTGTGGGCTGTTTACTACACCAGAGCAGGCACAGGGCTGGGTCTTTTCCACATGCTCTGAAATACATTCCTAGTAGTAATGACCTCCGAGTGAAGAAGAGAGAGGATGGAATACTGTCAGAGGTTGATGAACAGAGGCTTCTGCAATATTGCAGAGTTTAGTTCTTAAGACTTGAGATGTGCAAATTATATTGTTTCCATACGTTTTTATGTGCAGCATGTTTCATCAAAATAACTGGATGATGCTTGATGGGCAGGAGGAAAGAGAGACTAAGAAAGAGGTGGGGAAGAAGAAAAAAAAAACAGGAAGAACATTATAAGAATGTTGGGACCTTTAGGAAAGTTAAAAGGTTCTCACAAATGAAGGCATCCATCATTTGCAAGAGAAAATGAATAAAACTAATGTATTCGAGAGCTTTTCCATAGAGAAATAGAAGTAAACATAGCAGAAAAACTAGATCAGAACCATGCTGGGTGAGCTACTGAGTTCATCTCCCAGGCTTTGCAGGGGGGCCTCAAGAAATGAACTAAACAAACCAGAGGAATTTTGTTCATAAAAGTCATATTTATGGTGGCCCAACCTTGAAAAAAATAGTAAATTGGGCACATAAACGGATACAAAGCCTATGTTTTCAGAATGTAAATTGGGGTTTTTTTAGTGCCATTTGTGGTCTGGGTTTGCTATTGACCTAGCAAAAAAATATTTCACAGTCATGCCGAATTTGTCCTAAGAAGGAAAAGCAATTCCAGTGCTCCGTTAGGTGTCCTCTGAGCTTCCGTACAATCAGTTAGTGACTACGAATGCCTTCATTTAATATATAGCATTGGTCTGAAGCGGAACACCTTGTGGCAAATCACTCATGTGACACATCTTACCTAGTTAAAGAAAAGCATATGAGTATTTCAAGAAGACTTGAAGATTTTAAAAAAATAAATGCTGCCATGTTTTAAAACATACATTATCCCTTAAAAATATTCACACTGTGCCCTACCTAGTACCCGTACTAAATTTAATGTCTAATCTAGTCTTACTTAATCAATAGAGTCTGTCTTTAATGGGGCAACACATACGTTTCTATAGGTACCTGTTCCCATTCTGTAAAAATCACATTTCTACAGGGTATCGACTCTGTTGTTGTTGTTGTTGTTGTCTTTACCCTTGTTGGTGATCTTAGATCCCCTCCTTCTACAGCCTAACACAGTTGATCTTGGTCATAATCCAAGATCAATATCTTGGAATATATTAGGAAGGGACTATGTCAAGATTGGCTCACCTTCACTAAACTGCATTCCTATTCAGGTGAAGTTTTGGCAAGGGACCAGCCACTTCTTTTTACTCTCTTACTTTTTACCCAGGCATCTCCTGCCAAGACCTCCCATCCACCAACCCTTTTTTGTCAATTTCTACTTTCACTGACCCATGTGCATACTATCAAAATTCAACAGCCCTGAGTCTACACCGGGTCTTTGCGATGATATGGAAATACACTAACGGGACACAGTTTACTGTGCTTATGATTATTGATATATTATCTTCTCCCATAATAGATTACTTGTGTCTTAACTATGGTTTTTAGTAAATTTTGCCTTAACCGCTACTAATAAGAATCATTTTCACAGTCATCATTTATTGTATATCCTGACAGGCTTTGTGCTCCATTAATTCACTTGATTTTCACAGCCCTTTAGGAAAGGAACTATTTAAACTATTTTATAGATTTGTTGAGCTGAAGTCAGTAACTTGACTGAAGTCACACAGGTATTAAAATTAGATTTGAACCCGATCTTTTCAGTTTCCAAAGTTTTATATGTTTAACCAGTGTTAAATGTTTTCGTTTGTTTGTTTCACATTTGAGTGACTGTACTCTAGTCATTGTAACAAGAAAATGATAACTTTAAGGGAGTGACATTTGAATTGGAAAAAAAAAATCTATGTTTTAATTTATAGATCTTCACAAAAGCAGCATAAAGTTCAAGTTAGGCTTTGTTTTGAGTTGAGATTGAACCGACAACAGAATATATATCAGATGCTTTATTTGTATCACACTGAAGAGTGGGAATCATTCTCGGGCAAGATACTTATCAAAAATCAATAATACAATTAACAGTTAAGATAACAGGTGGAGATTAGGCCACAGGTATAGATACTTGGAATTAAGCAAATACACCAAAATCAAGGTGGCTGACAAGTTGGCACAGGGGGCCAGTGCAGTGACTCCGAGTAAACAAACAAACGCCTTCTGGGAAATTCGATCTGACATTTCAAAGAACACTAAGCCAAGGAGACAAGTTGTCATTGAGACAGAAATCCGATTGCAGCTTAAGAGATTTCACAGTGAACTAGATCAGGACCTTTTAAAGACCACTTCCAGAAGATTATTTCTGTTCTCTGTGCAAATACTGTTTTCCCTTCTCTGGTTAAATCTGAATACCTTTGCTCATTCACACATTCATTAGTTCATTTATAAATCTCCGCATCTATGCACGCATAGACCCAACTGCCAACTTGAGGAAGTCTTCTTGTCAACACAAGGCTTCTCACAGAGCTAGTACCGTGTGCCACACTGACGTGACAAAGGTTAATGCATGGGTTGAAGAACCCTAAGCCTTAATGTATGAATCAGCATCAACTGTATAATGATACTCTGTGTCTTGGGTTATTCACTCATAAAGAAGGCATTGGAGAGGAATGAAATGTATAACCTGTCCAGCTTTAAAGGGCATGAAATCTCTCTAACAGTGATGCACATCAAGGAAACACCATCTGGGGACCTAGGGCTTCATGAGCAAAAGTAAATGCAGAGGAGGGTTGCAAATTTATCTCGAAAGTTAGCTTGTGCAAACGAGGAAGAAATATCTTAAATTTCATTTGAAAAGTTTTTAAGAAATGTTAATCTTGATAGCTAGCCTTTTTAATTGATGCATTAATAGAATGTTTATTCTCAGCCTCATGCATCTATGTTTTCCGCTAAAGAAGAAACGTGCTAGGTGACACATTTATCTGCAGGTCAGTACTTCCACAAATAAAACCAGTTGGAAAGGACTAGTAAATCGTTTTCTTTTCTTTTCTTTTCTTTTCTTTTTTTAATTTATTTCTAGGAGGAGAGAGAGACACACACAGCGTGAGCAGGGAAGGGTCAGAGAGAGAGGGAGTCACAGACTGGAACAGGCTCCAGGCTCTGAGCTGGCAGTCAGCACAGAGCCCGACACGGGGCTCGAACCCACAAACCGCAAGATCATGACCTAAGCGAAAGTCGGACGCTTAACCGACTAAGCCACCCAGTGCCCCGTTTTCTTTAAACCAATGTAATCCACATGAAAGAGGATGTTGAATAAGTTACATTACAAATAATCTACTTCTCTCTGAATTGTTAATTTTGTGTCTTCCCCAAAAGTTACATTTTCTGTTCTCTTTCAAAAATACCTATTAAAAAGACAACAACACACACACACAACAAACAAAAATAAAATAACCGATGACAACGAAAGGCTCATGTTTGTATCCTACATAAGCTCTTTTCAGAGCGTACTAATCAGTCTTGTCAAAACTACCCTTAGAACTGGATATATCTCAACTCCAGCATTTTCACATTTGAACAGTGAATGAAAGGCCATAAATAGTGCACTAGCTACTAAAGAAATAAATCCTTTTTGTATTTGAAAGCTTCATAGGAACAGGGTTATAAAATAGGAGGAAACTGTGGACCAAAGACAGAATTTCCATTTATTTACTATAATACTGAGGACTGGTAGAGAAAAAGCTTTAAAGTTTAAACTTTTAAAGACTGTGAATAACAGCCCTGGGTATGTAACAAAAGGTAAATAAAAGTTACCTGAAGGGCTAACCTATAATTATTGCTGTTTACCAAAGAGCAGGTAAAAATATGCTCCTGAATATAATCACATCTTTAAATATTTTAACGTGAATAAAATATAGGACAACTCTTTAAAAAACACATCTAAAATAATTTTAGACTTGTGTCCTTATGTCAATGACTATAATATTCATTTTTTTAAAAATCTTTTTTTTTTTTGTTTAAATTCGGGTTGTGCGTTCATCCCTAGCAATATTACGTAAATCATTACTTTTGAAGTGTTAAGTGGTGAAGGAAAATTCAGTCTGTTTTAAGTACTTCCAGAAATTGTGACCATCTCTGAAATAATCTGGAATGTTGTAAAAATTGCCTTGGGAAGTTCTTTTTCTACTTGCGACCTTGACCTTGCTTTATTTTCTTTAGGAAAAAATCTGCATAAAATTGAACATTTCCATCAGACATTGAATAAAAAAAAATGTTGTTGCTGTTGCTTAGAGTTTTCTGGTACATTTTGCTCTTAAATTCCATTGTCCTACTATAGGGACCTGGCTGTGCTGTGGTACATCCTATCTTTCTGGTCAGGAGTGGCTTAAAGGAAACAATAGCTTGGCAACAGCAAGAAGAAGATTCCAGAATGTTTTTCTCCTTGGTGTCATGAAATCTATAGTGCACTTTTGTTTTGGGGGAAAATGAATATTTATAGATTTTCTATTATAATTGAAGAGTATTGACCTTTATCTATAAAAGTCAACACAAATTCATATCAACGCATTGCGCTTTATGCCAATTTTATGGATAACTTGCATTTCAGCTCTGAGTTGTAAATGTCTCAAAGCCAGGGTCCCTTTATCATTCGGAGACTAACCCTGATTAAAGTTGAGAATTAAGGTTTTCATTTTTGGGCAAGGACACAGGAGATAGTGACAACCCTCGTTTGGTTTGTGCCCCTTTATTAGCTCTCTGGCCACAACCGGGTGGCCTGACACATGAACGAGCTGCATTCCATTCTTGGTGCATCATAAATAATGTGTTTCCTCTAATCAACTCATTATATTTTTGAAATAGTTGTGGTAAATTTAGGATTATTCCTACAAAAATATCCACTCATTTTTTTTTTTCAAATCATGATGTATTTTTCTGAGAAGGAAGGGCTAGGGTTGTAGGTATAGATAGTATGCAGAACAGGGGAGCCTGGGTGGCTCAGTCGGTTAAGCATCTGACTTCCGCTCAGGTCATGATCTCATGGTTCATGGGTTTGAGCTCCGTGTCAGGCTCTGTGCTGACAGCTCAGGGCCTGGAGGCTATCTTCAGATTCTGTATCTACCTCTCTCTCTGACCCTCTCCTACTCATGCCCTCTCTCTCTCTCTCTCAAAAATAAATAAAAGATCAAAAAAATAGTATGCAGAACCGTCCATATGCTAGAGCCTGGAGCAGTTGGACTGTCAAGCAGATCACAATCTCTGTCATGTGTGTAGCCTGGAAAATGGCTGTGAAACACTCCAGATCATGCACAGTTGGGGTACCGCACACCCCAGACATGTATGAAATAGACTAGCATTAGTAGTGGGCAGGACAAGGGAATATTTCTCTTTTTTGCTTCCTAAGGATTTGGACCCAAGGGTATGTAGTACGTGCTCATAACACACTAAAAAGTCTACTTTCCTAGTCCTCTAAGACACTTCTCAAAATTGCTCTTTATCTATAATGTCCTCAAAACATATCTACACTATACAAGGAATTTGCTTCAAAAGAGACACCTCAGTGAGGTTTGGCTTCCACTTTAGTTCTTTAACATTTTTGCCTTTTGGTGTGTTTACTTCACTGAACATAATATGTAAATGTTCTTTAAAACGTGAATTGATGGGGCTCCTGGTTGGCTCAGTCAGTTAAGCATCCAACCTCTGCTCAAGACATGATCTCACGGTTTGAGATAAAGCCCCGTATCGGGCTCCATGATGACATTGAAGAGCCTGCTTTGGATTCCTTCTCTCTCCTTCTTTCTCGGTCCCTTCCCCACACACACAGTCTCTGTAATAAGAAATAAATAAACTTCAATGAAAATATTCTAAAATTTAAAAGGAAATGTGTCACACTAATTTTCTAAGATGGCCTTACTTGGACATATTTTAAAGTCTCTTTGGAGGCACATGGTTTGTTATATTTGGGAAAGAAATTTTTGTGCCTCCCCCAAAGGAAAATGAATATAAAATGTATTTTGCTAATGTGAAGAAGACCTAGTAGTTATGTGTGCGTGGACTTTTCAGCCCCAATGTAGTACATTCTCTCATTGCTATATGTAATTATATTTGAAAGTAATGAATAGTTCCATTCATGTTGCAGGTTGATCGTTCCCCGAATGCTTTTAGCATATTCTGCCTTTCAAGAATGTGGATTTGAATTCATAGACATTGAGGCACAGAGAAGTTAAGAGAAAAGATTTCTAAAAAAGAGCCTATAATTCCCCAGTCTGATAGTCACGTGACCTCACCACTTCTCTTTAGTACAAGAGGAAAGAAAACCTTTGCAGAAAGGCCACAATATCCCAAGCATTTTAACTAATAAAATCCCACCAGGATGTTTGGAAAAATGTATGATGCCTAACCAAAGAGAATGAGTAAGTCAATTAGGAAATACAGAATATTAAATGAATGGCATTATTAAATGTCTACAGTTTGCAACCAGACTTTTGGTGCTGGCATTCTCGAATTCAAGAAGTTCCTTCTTTAGAAAAGATCCATTCTGGTAGTCTTTAAAAATGATGGCTATTTTTCTTTCCCTTCTTTGTATTTCACCCCTTGACCGTAAACACTTCTCTATCACCTTTGTTTTCCATGGAAAGAATGGTAAGTGGCCTTATTTTACTTAATCTCTAAACCCAAATCTTTGAAGCACTATCTGAGCTAGGGTCTAATGTCACTGTGACAGCTTTTATGCAAGGGTTAAGCATTATCATTTTCTACCTCATTTCCTCCTCCAGGACACCTTGACATTAGAAACTAACTTCACCCGGCAAGTTAATTCATTTAAGTACTTGGCAGGCCATAGACAATTGACTCTTCTTGGAAGGCCATTAGCAAAGAGAGGTGTTCTAAATCAGACTTTCTACGGGGACCACACTGAAGTTAGTTTATAACTCAAAATGCTGAAGGTTAATATCTGCCCGAAAATTTTCCAACCAGGAATCAG
Organism: Hyaena hyaena; assembly: GCF_003009895.1. NCBI lineage: Eukaryota > Metazoa > Chordata > Mammalia > Carnivora > Hyaenidae > Hyaena > Hyaena hyaena. Next base: position 695,437 of record NW_024081473.1, on the reverse strand, counting down.
CTTAACTTTGAGAGGATATGTGACTTCCTGGGTCTTAACTGAGTACTTATTCATAGACGTTAAGCAAGAAGCAGTATTACAAAACTGTAAAAGCAAACTGTTGAAATTAGACAAACCTAGATTTCATTCTTGATCCCGTAACATAACTGATATGTTACTTTGAGCAAGATTCACCATAGCTTATAGCTTGGCTCTTCCTCTGTAAAGTATGCATTATCTTTCCCCAAGCCTTTATAGGTAGGAGAGGAGTCAATGCATGGAACGTGTGTTAATAAAATGTTTGACCATGAGAAATTAAACTGTAGCTTCTACTAATATTTTCATTCCAACTACCATCTACACTTGGAAAAATCACTAAATTCATATGCTTCAGTTCCTCATCTGCAAAATGGAATCATGAGTTCATAAACTGTGGATGTATGTGAGTGTCCAGATTAAATGATGCTATGCTTATATTCCCTAACCCTCAGAATGAATATATGTGTTTTTAAATATGAAAAAGGAGACAGGATCTCAACAGTTAAAAAAATTACTTTAAAGATTTCTGAATAGTGACCATTATAATAGTGTCAAGTTAGCCAGATAATGTATTAGTGCAGGTTTGGAAAAAATAATGGACTTCACTTCAAACTTCAGTTCTTTCCTTTGTTTGCTGTACGTCACTGAGAAAAACACTTAGCCTCTTGATGCCTCTTTTTTCTCATCTTGAAATGGGGAAAAATTACTTTTCCACAGAAAAATCTGGGAATTAATGACAGCATCCATAAGGCATTTTTCGTAAAGCCCAACACTTACTTAGAGTAAGAGCATAGATAATAATAGCTGTGCCCTATTGAGCATACCTGTTTCTCAGATACTATATTAACTGCTTTACATGAATGAAACAATTTAATCTTAACCACAATATGACTACTATATTAGCTTTATTTTATATATGAGAACACAGAGACCCAAAAAGTTTTATTTTCTTGTCTAAGGCCACAGAGCAACTGAGTAGTTGCACAGATATTGAGCAGGTGCTGAAAAAGAAGATATTATTATAGTACTCACATGATAATATGATTACCTCAAAACAGATTGGGAGGGTTTAGAATCTGTTGTATATTTGAAAGATCAAATGGATCTTTCTGGATGAAATCACGTCTGATTGCCATCTTGTTCTTGCCACTAGTGACTTAGCTAGGTGCTACTTAGCCTTTTATTTACTCTTAAAACACCAGTGGTAATAATGAATGGTGTTAACAGTGACTGCTTGTTTACTTTTCACGTGCTGGATGCTTTCCGTGCCCATATTGTGTCTATTCTCGACAATGTCCTTACTAGCTACTGTAATGTTCTCTGTCTTCTAGAGAGTGATAATCAGAGTCGAGGACGACAGGTTTGGTTTTTTCTTTCCCCCTGGATATATGTATCAAGAAATTTGAGGAGGTATGCATACAATTGATGTCTTTCTGACTGCAAAACCTAAATTTGTTCGACCACAATAGGTTTCCTTTTTGAAAGATCTCATAGATATCTATGGATTCTAGAATCTTCAGAGATCCAACAGTACAACAATAAAATTGCAGTTAGAAATATATAAAATATGTTGTAGAAGATTTGGTTTATGTCCACAGGACATTAGTGATTCTTTAAAGAACAATCATAAATAAGCAACTCTTAAGTGCTGCATGTGATATTTATGTAACAATTGTAAACATAATGCATAGTATTTATTACCCTATGTGTTAAGCAACCTTTCATTATATACATTTCTGTATTCCTTTTAATTTTCTTTTCAATTTGAGGGGTAAGAAGTGGCAGAGAGAAAGAGAGAGAGAGAGAGAGAGAGAGAGAGAGAGAGAGAGAGAATGAATCCCATGCAGGCTCCGTGCTGAGCCCCAACAAGGGGCCGAATCCACAGCCTTGGGATTATGATCTGAGCCGAAATCAAGAGTCGAACACTCAACCGACTGAGCCACACAGGTGCTCCAACATTTCTGTATTCTATGTTACATGTAAAATATAAGAATAAACTTTGCCTTTACATTGTAGTTGCAACAATGGATCGTTTTTATAAGTTCCAGAAAACAAAAGAACAGTAACATTTGTGGATAAAAGAAAGGAAGTGAACAGGGAAAATGAGACAAGGGATAAATAGCCTGATGGGAAAATAAGAGGGAAGTGGAACGCTGTTTTCCAAAAACAAACAGAAATATGTATCTGAAGTGAGGGAGCAGTCACACCTATTAAAAAACTTTGAGAAATGTTGTGTGATATGGTGTCAGTTGGTTCAAGAGATTTAAAAAGTGGCAATTGGTGACCTTGACTAAAGGGCTTCAATGGATTACTAAATTAGAATTAATTTACAATGGGGGCATCTGGCTGGCTCAGTGAGAAGAAGAGCCTGTGACTCTTGATCTTGGTGTCATGAGTTTGAACCCCACCCATTGGGTGTTAATATTACTTAAATAAGTAAAACCTAAAAAAGAGAATTAATTAACAATGAATGAAATGCAAGAAAGTGGAACAGCCTAGTAGAGAATCTGTCAAGAATATTTTTGTTTTCTCGTGAAGAGGAGCAAAGAAATGTGGCAGTAGATGGAGGATGATATGCGGCCAACAACAAGACTGATGAGTTTTCTCAGGGTATAATATTGTCTCATTTTAAGAGAAAAAAATACTCAAAATAGTGGTTTTTTTAAGATAATTTTATTCTATTAATTGAAGCCTACAGTGGAATGTCTTAAGCCTTTTAAAATATAGCTCATGAGCCAAACCCTAGTTTACTGAATTAGTAGAGGCTCAGAAATCTGTCGTTTTAGGATGCCTCTCTGGAGATACAGATAAACACTACAGTTTAGGAATCACTCACTTCAGTAGCGTAAGCATCTATATTACAGGTGACAAGGGCGTAGCTTGAATTGCATATTTTCTACATCAAAATTATAGAAAGTCCTAATCATTGGCTTATTCTTACTGTATATCTGTTCCGTAGGTCTCTTGAAGTTCATATGGGGAATTTACACAGGTCTAGAGTGCTAAATATGTTGCTTTACAATCTTTTCACTAATTCTCCCAACCACGAGTATTAAGCAGACAGAGATGGCTCATACGATGAAATCTATTTCTCATTACTGAGTGTGTTGTCCTGCTTAAGGAGGTTCCCAGAGGAACTGATCCCTTTTCCTGTTTCTTCTAGACAACAAACATCTTCCTCATGAATAGAATTTGCTTTCTGTATTTACTACACTCACGGACTCTGGGTAGCAGCAAGTGCTGTTGTATACACTCCCCTTGCCCCAGACGTCTTTGTGCCCTTGTGTTTCTGAGAAATTACACATTTCTTTCCCAGGTGCCTTAACTTTGTAATCCTCTTGGTTATCAGTTCTCTGCCAAGCACTTCCCCATGATATTATTTTTATTACACTACCAAAATCTTTGGTTTCTATACAGCAATTAAGAAAGGTGTAATCACAGTGTTTGTTGATTTAAATTAAACCTTTTTCTGCACAAATCTGATTTTGTTACTTAGCTTTCATAAGCTTCAGTGTTCTCTTCTGTAAAATGGAAGCTATGACATCTATCTTATTGGGTTCAAGGGCAATGCTTTGCAATGCATGTAATGCCATCTAGGAAGAAATGATATGCAATGATGAGCCTTATTTCTCTTCTTACTGAAACTACCAGAGTGCGGGGGCAAAATGTTGACATGATCCTTGATGACTGTGTCTCTTGCTTAATATCTCTGAGAATCTACATTGATGGAATTGTTACAAAGATTTTGTTTTCCTGAAAGTTTATAATTTCCGATAAGTTCAATGCCAGTAAATTAACTAAAGCAACACTAATCTTTTACCATGAGACAAAAAATAATCCTATTAATCTTAGGCTAATTACCAATAATAATTTTGAGAATTTGCTCATTGCCCTGAATGTTTTCTTTTTCCTGAATGTAGGCAAAAGTTTAGCAGCTGAGTTTAATGACTGCTGATGCTACTTCATCCTTTCTCTCAAATTAAAATAACTATGGGAACATAAATTGTGAACAGAGACTATCATATGAATGTGAAAATATATTCTTGTAAGTAATAAGAGACAATACTATGCATAAGTATCATTTTAAAGTTTCCACTAATATTTTTTAAAAGGTTCAGATTGTTAAAGAGAAGGGGGAATTTAATATTGATAAGTACAATGATTTAAATTTAAATAATAATGGGTGACATGAAGTTTCTCTTAACACAGATTTTCCATATTTTTTTCTGTGATGATGCCCAACCGATTTTTTTAAAAGAATTAACAGATAAGTAGAGTTGAGCCAAAGGTAACAACATGTCCAAAAACCTTGGAATATACGTCAACTAGGTTCTTAAAAGAAAATGCATCTTTTGGAGACTTGTACCCTCAGAGCTGTTCAAGTAATATCAGGCAGAATGTTTCCACTTGAGTCTTGCAACACTAGGATTTTGTATAAATCACGTGGATTAAATAGCATCTCACAATTGGGTACTTACGCATTTGTGAACCACAAAATTGAACAAAAAATTGGTTGCCTTTAAAAACCAGTGAACGGTTTTGAAAACCATGTAAAACCTCACTTGGCAGCACAGCGTTGTCTAGCACTATCCATCTCTCACCTGGTTGCCATTCTTTTCCTGAGAACCAAAGCAATGGTACATGCATGACCAGCACGGTATGTAATTGGTAGCGCTTACACATCACTACCTTGTAATTAGAAACGAATGTTTGCCTCTATAAAGAACAAGCACATAATTATCAGAGATATTTACATTTCCAGGTCTCTTATCTATATCATAATATACTCCATGAGATATGGTAATTTTAGCTTTTTTGTTTTTGTTTTTGTTTTTTTTTTTTTGGATAACATGCCAAATAACAAATAGTGCAACAGGGCATAATCATGTTAATGGAGAAACCGATTTGAGATTTATTCTTCGTTTTTCCACCTGTAGCCTCAAACAGCAGTTTTTCTACTCAAAAATTCTTACCTGCTAATATTTGTCTTGCGTTATTAATACTAAGCATTAGTGTCTCGATTCCCTTCTAAGCTTCCAAACTCCCTGAAATCAGAGGCTGTATGCATGCCTCTCTTTCTACTTCACCTTGACATGAGAATTGCCTTCAATTTTGTAAAGGTCAACAATTTGCAAAGAACCAAACCAGTGGTTGAGGGCATATGTTAAAACACCTGTGAGTCCCATGCATGGCTCTGAGTGCACTTTGGATGGAAAGCGTTCTTCCCTCCATTAAAGTACTCAACTCCAAAGAGGCTTTTTCCTTTTCCTGTTTATTTCCTACAATACCTCTTTATTGCTCCTTTGATATTTCTTTAATTTGGCACAGATAACAGTTCATGGAGATCCTGAAAACAGTTCCCCCCTTCGTGGCATTAATTTTTAAGTTTGTTTGGGTTGGGAATACGATTGGTGCTTCAATTCTGTCTTGTAGTCTGTACACAGGCAGTGTAACATATGCACTGTAATGGAGTGTGTCGGGTATGAAGAGCCAAGCCATTAGGCAGTGCATTAAGCAAAGCCTCTCCAGCTAGTGCACTGAGCATGGCTAGATCTTAGAGAGGCCAGACCTCTACAAACAGAGCCCTTGAGATGCATTTTCTTGCACTCTCTTTGTTTGTATTCTCTGATGTTTGCAGATGCTATGTGAGTCTTTTGATTGATTCCATTTGGTTGGCTCAGTGAGCATGCCCAATGGGCTTTGTTCCCCGTGAGTGGAGACAGCAAAGAACTATAATGAAATGTTTCCACCTGCACATAAAGATCTTATCATACACTACAGCAAACTGTATCACATTCAGTGCTGATGGATTTTCTGAGACTGTTAACTATTAACAAAATGTTCTTTTAATGCATCTACAAAATCCATATACATCAAACACCTGTAGTCCAATATGTCTAGATGATCTTTCTGCCACCCAAAAACCTCAAGCTTTCATATCTTGCATTAAATTAGGTAGATGCATCAAATATGAATACTTTTGATTAACAATAATCTGAACAATTGCCTTGTTTCGGCATGTAATTTTTTATGTTGGATGGCCTCACATTTCAAAAGACTGACCTATTGCTACCTTTTAAATTTTGACTTAAAGATAGATTTAAGCAATTTATACATTCATTTGCATGCTTATTTGCTTATTCCCAGAGATTTCTCTACACTAAATTACAAGTAGGCTAAAAACAAAATTCCACTCCATCAGTTATTTGCTTATAATCTTTCTCCTCTAACAAACTGTTTCTCAGTCAACTTCTTAAATATATTGCTATTTTATCTAAAACCACTACGTTAAGACTTTCAGATATTTTTCCTGTTGTGATTTTTTGTTTTTTCTAAAAATCTGTTGATTAGGGGCGCCTGGGTGGCTTAGTTGGTTAAGCGTCTGACTTTCGCTTAGGTCATGATCTCGCGGTTCGTGGGTTCGAGCCCCGCATCGGGCTCTGTGCTGACTGCCAGCTCAGAGCCTGGAGCCTGTTTCAGTCTGTGACTCCCTCTCTCTCTGACCCTCCCCTGCTCACGCTGTCTCTCTCTCTCTCTCTCCTAGAAATAAATAAAAGTATTTAAAAAAATAAAAATCTCTTGATTAAACTTCCATTAATCTACATTCCAATAATTTGTTATTAGGCTGCCCTTAATGATCACATAATTGTTTTCTTTCTGTAGAAATTAATTTCATAAATTCTCCTTTTTAGCCTTAGTAGAATGGATAGGAACAAGTACATCAGAATTGTCAAAATTTATCAAAACTATAATTGTCATAATTAATAGAAATATTATGATATTTATTGAAAAAGTTTTCAGTACATGCTGACACTTCACCAAAGAGGAAATAAAATAAGTACATAGACTAATGCCAACTATACTGATAGTGGGAGAATGTAAATGGCCAAAGCAGTTAGCTCACTATTTTGTGCTTACAACTTTTTATAAATAATATAAAATATGTATGGTTCTCACACTGAGACTCTGTTGCTGGAAATGAAAAACATGAGGGCACAGATTTTTTCGAATCCATTTGATTAAACTCTTGAAAATTCTCAGGTTATTCATATCTGAGAATTATATCAATGACCTTAGGTATTGCAATACTTATATGCACAGGAATGTCCATTTGAAGAGTGACTGAAGGTAGTAACATTAGGAAGAAAACTTGTGGGCGCCTGGGTGGCTCAGTCAGTTAAGTCTTTGACTCTTGATTTTGGCTCAGGTCATGATCTCATGGTTCATGGGATCGAGCTCCAAGTCAGGCTCTGTACTGGCAGTGTGGATCCTGCTTGGGATTTTCTCTCTCTCTTTTTCTCTCTCTGCCTTTCCCTCACTCATGCTATCTCCATTCCGCTCCAAATCAATCATCAATCAATCAATCAATCAATCAACTTAAAAAAAAGAAATAAAACCTAATCAAGGCCTAAATAATGCAAAACTCAGAGGACATGTAGAACATATAGGGATGCAATACGGTGTTGTTCAGAGATCGTGATTGGTCTGTTTAAATGTCGACGTCAACACTTATCAACTGCGTAGCCTAAAGCGCAGAACTTAGTACCCTTGCTTGGGTGCAGCCGCTGAACCCATTCAAGACTACAATACCTAAGGCCTTCCAAAGCTCACAGTGCTGAAGAACGGGTTTAATGTGGTAACTACAAGGGCATTTATTCCTGGTGTTTCAGTGATCATTCACAGAAGGATGCTGACCCAGACCCTCTAAAACCTCACATCAGAAATCATATTACACATCATCAGTTGAGTGATACTGAACCCCCCATCTCCCTGTTAATTTGGTCTGGACAGAAAGCAAACACGCCTGTCATAACATTCAGGTTTGTTTATCCCAGGCGACTTCCAAATAGTTACTTAAAATTTAATAATCTATCTTTTTCTTTCTTATGTCTTCAGGAGAATGATGAAAAATACTCAGACAAGACTCCATGACCGTTGGGGTTTTACCCCGCACAGGTAAACAGAGTTAAATCCTAGTTCTCATGCCTTTTAGGACAGATACAATTACTTTATCTAAGTGCTTCAAGATTAAGATAAAATTTGCTTTTCTTTGAATATATTTCTTTACCCAGTACCCATTTTAAATTTTCTTCTTTATAGATCTAATATTATTTGGAAAAATTTTGAAAATATTGTAAAGTACAGGTTGAAATTTTATTTATTTTGAATACATCGTGGTCCACAAATTCAATTATTACAAACCGATAGTACATTAATACAGTTCCCTTAAATGAGCTAAAATCCCCTCAAAACCCTTGTATCCATGCCCTTTATCAGTGTTGATGTCACTAGCCTGCTGTGACTATGGGATATAGGGCCATAAGGAGGAACACAGTTTTCATATGCACTTAGCAATGGGGCCTGTCTACCTTTGCCTCTTTCCCTTGGCCGTGAGACCATACCTGGGCAAACGTGTTGCCAGATAAAACATGTGGACCAAAGACAAGGCTCCAGTCCATTTTGGCTCAGGTGACACAGAGCCCAGTGAGTGACTCATCAAGACCAAAGGACTTATTTGCTAAGCCAGGCTTGAATCATTCATTCATAGAATTGTGAGCTAAGAAAATACTGGTTGCTAAGTCCATGATGTGGTGGCTTTTATGCAGGCTCATCGGTGCCTAATACAGAAATAAACAGAGAACATTTTGCATGCATGAAATAAAATAGATTTTCAAAAAAAAAAAAAATGCGACAACTATGGAACTCAAGGAAAGCATACCTTATTTTGTTTGAAAAGTGCCAAGGCTTATTTCCAGTCATTGACAGTCTAGTTATGACCCATGACAATGCCACTGATCATTTTAAAGTTACAAATAGAATATGCTTGCATCGCTCTGTACATTAGATGCCTATATATACATAAAGATTTTACAGGTACGTGTGCGCATGCGTTGCATATACAGTCAGTTGTCGTCATTTGTAGACTTCTGGTGACTTTGCCTACTCACTAAATTTTATTTGTAACCTAAAGTCAATACTTGCACTCCTTTCATGGTTATTCACACACATCTGTCAAGAGGTAAAAAAAAATTTTTTTTGAATTGTTGGACAAGTGTGCTTCCGGCTTCTGGCTGACGACGTACAAGACATCAACAGTCTGCCCTTCCTGTCTCAGCTTTCATACTGTAAGCTAGTTGTATTTTTAAGGTATATTTAGTGTCACATTGCTTATTTTTGCATTTTGGTGCTTTTTGTTAGTGAATGTACTGCTTACAATGGCTCCCAAGGAAAGTGCTAACATGCTTTGTGTTATTCTTTTTTTATGTTTGTTTATTTTTCAGAGAGAGAGACAGAGAATGAGCAGGGGAGGAGCAGAGAGAGAAGGAAACACAGAATCTGGAACAGGCTCCAGGTTCTGAGCTGTCAACACAGAGCCTGATGCAGGGCTCAAACTCACAAACTGCGCGATCATGACCTGAGTGGAAGTCAGACGCTCAACCAACTGAGCCAACCAGGCGTCCCTGCTTTTTAGTCCTCTTAAGCATAAGGAGTCTGGGATATAACTTGTGGAGAAAATACACGAATGACATCATCTTTGTTCACATGTGCATTTCTCATACTCTTGGTCATGAGTTCAATGCTAATGGATCAACAACATGGTATGTTCAAAAACGGAAGAGGATATTAGTCCATCTTCACCTGCAGCCACTCTGAAAATTGCCAAAGTAACTTCTACAATGAGGGTTAAAAGCATGAGAAATATGGAAAATACAGCTAGCTTGGAGAATTCACCAGCTATCAGCTTATGAAAAATGAATTATAGTGGGAGGTGAAAGCCACAGAAATCTATACATTACCCAGAGTCAGAAAAATGCTAAACTCTGCTAATGCTGGATGGCTCCCACATGTCTGGAAGTGGTACGGATGTTATCCTTGCAGGAGAGGCAGGGTTCTACAGGTCAGGAGCATATAGGAAGACTTTTAAAACACCTTATTAGTGTTATATGGGAGAATGTTATGTGGAAGTGCAGGTTTTCTACACTGATAACAGTTACTTATTTTTTTTTTTTAAACAGGGACGTTGGCAAACAAACTTATATGACATAAATGACGTTTCACTTGATGAATGCATGCCGAGAGAATCGTAGGAATCTAACCCTATATTTCCCCTAGGAGCCATAGCTTAGTACTGGCTAATTTAGTGTTGACATCAACTTTATAGAACATTATTATCATAGGCAATGAGAATTAACTGAGCGTGTGTGTGTGTGAGTGTGTGTGTGCTTTAAGGAACATGTCCACAGTATGAAGTTAAATATTGTCTTCCTTCCCTCCTCATAGCCATCTCACACCCAGTACTTTTTTATCGTAGGTAAATGTAAAATCCTAACTACTTCATTTTCCCTCTCAGGATAGCTGTGCTTGGGCCTTGGAAAAAAGCTATGTATCTATTTATCTGTCTATCTGTCTATCTATCTATCTATCTATCTATCTATCATCTATCTATCTATCATCTATCTAGATATAGATGTTAAATGTTAACATAAATCACCTTTTTACATTTACATTATAATTGTATCATTTTATGATATATGTGAAGTTGGTTATATTATATATGAAACTTTCAGGATTGTAAAGGGAACATTATAAAAAACAATTTGGGTCTAAAAAGATTAAATGATGCTAAGTAACATATATTACTTATACGTTAAAGAGAGGTCAGAAGGTCTCTAAATTATAATTAAGAATTTAAAATATAATTCTAATGAGAAAAGTAGACCAACAGAGGAAGATTATTTAATAAAAGATGATGTGAAAGCTGTTAATTACTTGAAAGTAACATATTTGGATCCAATGCAAACCTTACATCAAAATAAATTCCATATGAAATTGATTACGTGTAAAATATGAAATAATCAAGTATAAGATATAGTAAAAATATTCTTAAAATGACAAAACTTTTGGGGTCCTGGTTGGTTCAGTTGAGCAGATGACATTTGATTTCAGCTCAGGTCATGATATCACAGTTCATGAGATCGGACCCTATGTCTCATGAGCTTCATGCTAACAGCATGGAGCCCATTTGGCATTCAGTCTCCCCCTCTCTCTATGCCTCCCTCACTCATGCTGGTATGCTTATGCTCTCTTCCTCTCCCTCTCTCTCTCTCTCCCTCTCAAAATAAATAATTAAACTTTTCAAAAAGTACAAAACTTTTAAATACTACAGAAACTCTAAAAGAAAACTATTGACTATAAGAAGCCTAAACTTATGGAAAAAAATCACCTCAAATAAAGCTGAAAGATAAAATGGGAAATGATAAGACTTTTGTGATTAAATTAAGAGGGAGTAGATGGAGGGTTTAGGATCAATAATGGCAAGTCCGGAAAAGGTTTGTACTTACTTCTGGTGGTAGAGCACATTGGTACAACTTTTCTAGTAAAGTAGTTGGTCATATACGTTAAAGAAGAAAAAAAACCCTAAAACATTGCACCTAGCAATTCCACATTTAGGGATGTATCTCAAGTAAAGAGTTGAATAAGTCCATATAGTACATGTGCAGATATACACACACGTGCACACACACACACACGCACGCACACACACCACACCACACACCACACATATATCGTATATATGACATTCTTTACAGCCTTATTTGTTAGGTGAAATATTAGAAGCAACCTAATTTTAACAGGTAAGGATTTACTGAGTAAATTTGTTGAAGTTATTTTAGGAAAATGGTTGAGAGGCTAAAAGAAAAGATTGAAATTTCAGCCTAGAAGAAAAGGAAGGCGATAAAAGGGAAGAATAGGAGGAGGAAAAGGAGGAACGGAAAGGGGGAGAGGAAGAAGAAGAGAGGAAGAAGGAAGAGGAGAGGGGGAAAGGAGGGGAATGTGGAAAAGAAGCCCTCTTTCATGTCTCTCTGGAGGCTAGGAATGAGGAATGAAGGTTTCATTTACAGGTATAATGGAAATTGAGAAAAGAAAAGTAGGCAATTATCTAAAGACAGTTTCCTAATTTGGAAAATGAAAATAAGAAACAATGAAAGCAAATTCCAAGAATTGCATGAATTAATCATAATTTAATTTATGATCCATTCGACACTTAAATATTGTCTCCACCTTTATGTAGTTCTTGGATGAGGATTGGCTAATAAATATCAGTCTGCATTTCTATTTTAATTATGATATGTTTTTAGAAATGAACAATCAGGTCAAAGTACAGTGATTTTTATAAGGCTTTTGAAAATTATAAAGCAATTATTTTTACAACAAATATATATCAACAGGTTTTTCTTAGGACTAAGAAAGGTATTAAGATTGTTCTAAATTGTTCATATTTGACATTCAAAGCAGATCTAAATTATTTTGTAAGTTTTTAGATTTAACAAAATCAAATAAACATAGAGGACCACTGATGTTATCAAGAGAAGACATGGCCTTACGATTTCTACCAAATCCAATCACTCTTCTTTTTCCTCCCCTCCTTTTCTTTCTTTTTTTGAGGCAATAAACTTAAATCTGGGGAGCAACTAAGACACAGGGAAAATAAGTTTCGAACTATGTAGTTTTGACAGAGGTTTTATTTTTATTCTGCTATTGCGAGGGCTCAATGATGCTTTATTGAATCTTACATTTTTCTTTATATTGCTGAGAAATAAAATGTTTCAGATGGACTATAAGTGCGGTTTCATGAAGAAAAGAAACTATATGAAATTGACACTTTTGTTCTCCACATATCTGTTATTGGTGTTATTTTCAGCCATAAATCTGTTTGCTCTACACAAGAACAAGTTGTTTTTGCCTCTGTAAGAATAGAGTCAATATAGTTACTGAGGAGCATGCTTCATTCCGCACTTCCTGCACATCATGAACTAAATTGTCAATGGAATAATTCCTAAGAAGCTTTGTTATTATTCCCCATTTGAGAAGCAGAAAGAACAGCTTGATTTTTAAAGCCCCAGACTGTAGTCCTGGCAGTTATTGAAATCACATTCTTCTATATACATGTAAAATGTTACTGTAAAAGTTATTGCAAAGAATAAATACAGACCCCCACCATCATATTTTTGCTGAAGTACTTTCCTGACTCTAACAACACTTGGAGAATCATCCCTTGCCCTCCTTCATCCTGATACTCACTATGTCTCTCAGAGATTTTCCTTCACTTCCTGTACTAGTAGGCGTGTTGAAGACTAACAACAGGTGATTCGTGTTGAGATGCCAAGCCCTTTATTTTTCAAGGTAATAGATTTGTGTGCTCTGCATCATACATCAGGGGCTCTTTCAAGTAGGATTTATTCAAACTTTTTCAGATATTTGTCATTTTTTTTTTCAGAGTTCCTCACCAGGATGATCAGTTCAATAAAAAAAGAATGGCACTTTTCCGTAACAATGGGGTGACTATATTTTCCTTCCATCTACTAGAAATGTCAATGGATTTGTTGAGTCAGTTTGAATCCCCTAAAGTGGACTTTTATTTTTTATGTAAATATTTTGTTTTTAAAGTTCAGAACAATACTTGCCCTTAATCTACATAAAATCTCAACAATGATTCAACATAATTTAACTTACGTTTATGTTACTGCATTCCGTAAAACTATCAGTTGGTATTTTGAGAAACATTTAGATTCTCAGTGCTAACTTTTGTGTCTTCTCATCTTTTAATTTAACATACTTATTTTAATTTTTTATTCATTATTAATTGGGTCACACTTTGTGCTCCATGTTGAACATCAACATGAAGCCAATTCTTGGGATCATCGAATCATTTCTATCTCACCAAGCATTGTAGTCAAGACATTGTCAATGTGAAATTTTGAATGTGCCTAATAATTGAAAAACAAAGGACTGGAGGGAAAGACCGTACATAAAATGTTATTGTTGTAAAAATATTCCAATAATATAAGCAGGAGTTTTAAGCTTTATCTTCACAAGAATATTATGAGACGCAACGAATGTCAGTAGATCTAAAGGCAAGGAAATGCTGGGTTTGCTGGAATTGAGTTTTGACAAAACAGTAAATGTGACCATCCTTATGCTGTGCGCTACAGGAAAACCCTGCCCTGACAGGATCAAGTTCAGTATCTACTGGTGCCAAATGTTCGTGACAAATGATCTTAGTCTTTTGAATAAATCCTTGATTTACCATTCCAGACCTTTCTTTCCCCCACCCACTACTTCTGGTTTATAATTCCAGAAGGCTACTTACCATTCCTCAAACACACAATGCAGTTTTACGCCACCATGCTCTAATTGGCACAAGAGTTAGACGTGAGGAATCATCCAAGCACCAGTAAAAGGAGAATAAAATTGCCCTGGGAGATTAAACTGTAAAATCAACATGTAAAGAAGAAAATTCAATTTAGAGAGACTGAAAGCCTCCAGGGTCAGCAGGATTTAACTCTAAAGGATTAAATATATTAACATATCTAAAGAAAGAATAAAAGAACTCAGAGGAACTGTGAGACAATCTGAGTAAGCCTGGACTTTGGGGAGGGGTTGGGGATGAGCTCATAAAGTGTCAGAAAAGGATAATCAAGACAGGTGACTTTTCAGAGCATTTATCGAACAAAAATCTATACAAACTACCTATGTGCATATGTATGTATACACTCATATAGACACATTTATTTCTATCTATGTACGTGTCTGCTTGTCATCCATCCCTCCATCCTTTTTTTCTTTTTAATTCCACTTATCTATTTAGAGAGAGAGTGTGTGTGTGTGCACTTGTACACATGTGCACCCTAGTGGGTGAGGGGCAGAGAGAGAGAGAGATAGAGACAGAACCCCAAGCAGTATCCGCACTGCCAGTACAGAGCCCATCACAGAGTTCGGACCCACAAACTGTGAGATCATGACCTGAGCCAAAACCAAGAGCCAGACGCTTAACAGACGAAGCCCCCTTCTCTCTATCCTCATATACACACATGGTTACTAGTTATCCCCTCTAAATTTAGGCTATCAGCCATCCAAAGTGGAATAGAGGATGAAAATTTTATTTAAATTTTCAAATGCATATGTAATATTCTATTTCTAATTCATATTTTAAAATGAACATATCTACCTCAAAGTTTTTTTCCCCTAAATATCTTCACTTATTCATGCATGCATGCATCCACTCACTAAAATAACTTTCTTAAATAGGATGCCTTCTCAGTATTAAATATTAAAGGAAGAGTATTTTTTTTCCACCAGACTATGTATATATTCTATTTCACTACTGAATTCCTGCATGGCTCAAAACACTAAGATTTCTTCAAGTCCTGGCTTTCATGAAAAAAGTCTGCATAGACTTCTTTTTTTTTTTTTTTAAATATTTTTTTTTAATGGTTTTTTTTTTTTATTTATTTCTAGGAGAGAGACAGCGTGAGCAGGGGAGGGTCAGAGAGAGAGGGAGTCACAGACCGAAACAGGCTCCAGGCTCCGAGCTGGCAGTCAGCACAGAGCCCGACGCGGGACTTGAACCCACGAACCGTGAGATCATGACCTAAGCGAAAGTCGGACGCTTAACCAACTAAGCCACCCAGGCGCCCCAGTCTGCATAGACTTCTGAAATTATTTTGACAAATGCAAAATTAATAAACAGCACAGTATTTTGCAACATGTCTACCACTTGCTTTCATAATATTACACCATAATGTATGTGTATACAAAATGATTTTTTAAAATGATAAAATAGAATTTTATGTCTTCAGTTTTGTGTTTTCTTCAATTTTGTTTTCCATAATAGCTTTTATGTTTCTGGACTGAGATTATAAATATATATAATTTGAGATTATAATATGAGATTATATCTATATACATATCTATCTATATCTAATCATCACTGTCATCTAGATATGTGTATATACATCTATATATATCATCTACATCTATATATGTATGTAGATACATAGATAGATTATATATATATATATATATATGCAAGGCATTTTATATTAGGTAGATAGAGTTTTACTAGTTTAGATCAATATCCTAGAAATCTTTAGGCGTGAGAGTGTAGAATTTATTTATCTATCTATCTATCCATTTATTTATTTATTTGTTTGTTTGTTTATGGAAGTTTTGACTTTGTTGAGGCTAGTGCTCTGGGGAAACAGCAGCCATAAGAAGCTCCTCCCCCCAACTCCTGTGTTCCCGAGAAAGCACAAAGGAGTGTCTTCCCCCGTGTGATATAAAGCCCCACTTTCCACCCTTCCTCAATGACTCCCTTGTTTTATAAAAGGACATCTGTCCGTCTTTGAGAATTTCCTCATTAACAAAATGTCTCCATGTTGCAATGGCTTGAGTATAATCACAGACCAGAGGAATTTCATTTTATGGACATTGAAGTAGGTGAATTCATCAGGTAACTCGCCTGCCTTCTCTCCCAGTAGGCATCAGCCTCAGAGCCCTGGCAGGTGCTAATCCCTCTGTAGAACCCCCTTCCCACACATCCTTGTTGGCAATCTACTCAGGTTTCACAAGTTTCAACAAAAAATGTCACCTTTTTATGAAAACCTTTCCGACCCATTAAGTTCTTATTTGTTTTTTTTTTTCTAATCACAAGTCCTATCACAATTTGTTATAATTCATTGCTTATATGTGTCTCTCCCGCACCAGAACGTGGTTTGTATTTCTGTTGTAGGGCACCTGACAGACACACGAGGTAACCAGTAAATGTTTCTTGACTGTTCACTGTTTAATGAATGATGCACGAATAATCAAAAGATGCATTAAGGAGTAGTTCTCCCTACTTAGAATGGCCTTTTCTATACTTACATAAATCCTATAAAGACATTAATCTATATACAGTGATGGTAACATCATTTGGGATCAGCTCAAAATTATTCTTCTTACAATGTATTTTACCCCAGTCTTTGATGACATTCATACCTGCTCTAATTCCCCTACCCATGACTGGGAAGATAAAGAATTAGTGATTTGGGGCACTTAATTGAGAAATGTTTTAAATAATAGACTCACTTTCTATGCCTGTTAGCATATACAGTACTGTCCAACAGTGACTAAAGTATGCCACTTTCCAGTGCAGTTGTGTAGCTTAGAGTGAAATATTTTACTAACTATACCACAAATCACTGAAGTATTTTATGGATGTCCCAAGGAGACTAACATCCCAGACAGTAATTTATCTGTGGGAAAAATTTGGGTAAATATTTGCAATTTAAACACTGAAATTTTTATAATAAAGAAACTGTAGTGTACACAGACATTATACAAGCCATAAATGTATGACTCTGAGAAAGATTGTTGGCGTTGATTGGCAAGATTATGTCCTGTAGTTATGGAGGAATGCACGGTATGGAGCCCGTGTGAAATCATGAAATCCATGTTTCCAACTAGCTTAGGCCATGTAGATTTCCAATTGTTTTTACACCTGGTTAAAATGTTATTTTTGGATTTTTTTAAATGCCCAATTTAAAAGCTCAACAGCAATTTGGCCTATAAAATAGCACTGTTATTATAACATTGTGATGAGATAAGATTAAATGAATCAGAAATGATACATTAATTCCATATTACAATATGCATGGGTTTAAACATTAGGAGGGTGAATGGTCTTGGTATGTAATCAAGGATTTGCGATTTCCAAACATTTAAAAAATAGCTGCTGTTTGCCAGGAAAAAGCTGTTGCTAGGCTCACTAATCTCAATTCATTAAAGTATTCTGTGAGTGCAGGGTACAAAGCTAGTCTTAAGCTGCCCCAGTTAATATGCCCACGGGACACTGCACATAACTTACTGGAACCAGCCAATGGCTATATGGAAAAATGGAAGAATTTTCATTTTAGTGATACCCAGTATACATCTCAAACACCCAGCCCATGGCAGCCCACAGCTCCCATTTCTTAATTCCTTCTGCCCAGCCCTAGCTCATGCTCGAGTTTCTAGGTGGGTGATAAATCTCATTGCTATTCAGACTTTTTTCTTAAATGTGTTTGGGTTGCTGCGATAAATGCTAAAATCATATAAATGATTGAAATGTGGAAAAATGTATCAATTTGTACTTTATTACTTCAGGTAATATCATTATATTATCATTGTTGCTAGGTTTTCCTAGCAATAGAGTGCTGAATTCATATAAGCTAGCAACTTTAATGATGGTCTTTCTGGCTTTGGAGATAGGTAGGATGAAGAGTGGATAGAACTTTTGCTAAGGAGTTGCTCTCTGTTTTTTCTGTGAGTGTTTTCTTGATTCTGTTTTTCATGCAAAAGTTGGGAAAAATTGTTTTTGCGAGGGTTTAACTTTGAAATGCATTTTCCTAATACATTTATCAATATTATTAAACCAAACATAAAAATCACATTGAAACAAAAACGATAACTTGTGAATTGTATAATTTTCATAAATGCTTAAAATTTATAATGCTTTCTGTTACACTGTGATTAATATCTCTTGAGTTAAGTGGTTGTTTTGGAAATCTGCTAATTTTTGACAGATGATCCCCTTTACTTAAAAGAAATGTAAGTTTATTTATTTATTTTGAGAGAGAAAGAGAGAAAGGGCATGTGCGAGCAGGATGAGGGGCAGAGAGAGAGGAGAGAGAGAATTCCAGACAGGCTCTGTGTGCTGTCAGCACAAAGCCTGATGTGGGGCTCAAACCCATGAACCATGAAATTGTGACCTGACCTGAAATCAAGAGTCAGATGCTAAACTGACTGAACCACCCAGGTGCCCCAGTTGATCCCCTTTGTTTTGGGAATTACTCTTTCCTGTCCCATATGTATCTGAGGATTGGCATTCAACTTGACTTTGGCGACCTTGAGGTTGGGTATATGACTCAGGGAAACTGAAGTAACCATCTTTCCAAGGAAACCAATAGTTTAGGAATGGCTAAAGCTGGTGAATTCAGGGTTCTTTTGGGTGTTTATTTTTAGCCCCCACCTTCCCCTCCTGATCATATCTGTTCTTTGTGAGGATGGAGACCTACGTGAAAATAAAACTGGCAAGATCTGAAAGCTCAGAAAGGTAAGTGGTCAATTTGTCACATGAAGGTAGATAACATAGTTCTTGGTGTAGCTTCGGACTCACATAATGCACCTTTCATGACCATAACTTTAGGGGACTGGATAGAAAAGTTTAGGACATTGCAACGTGTTGACTACTACTTCTCACCTTCAGTAAATTTCTATAAGAAAATGAGCTGTACCCTAAACAGACCATTGGGAATAAGAGAAGACAGAGAACACACCCAGGTTTTCAGAAATACTTTCTGCTGGTTGGGTAAAAATCAATAGGCCTAAAAATCATAGCAATCTGCCTTGCAGTTTTAGAAAATTATGTCAAACTCCTGGCCTTAAGCAGAGATATTGAGGCAAAAATTGTGAGGCCAAAAATTTCAATGGAGGCAGAGACAGGAAAAAAAAACAAAACAAAAAACAAACAAAAAAACCCAGGAATGCCTCACGACACCATTATTCTGGGTACTTCTTGCTTGACAAAGGCTAAAATTGCACTGGAAAAAGAAAGTCTATTTCTGGTAGTTTAATACAGCCTCCTTGCCATATCCCTGTTTCAGAGGCAGAGGCCAAGGAGGAAGGAGAGGAACCAGGAAAGGCTGAATGATAAGTCTTGTAGGTACTTAACATGTTCTTCAAACGTTCAGTGCCTATGCCATGTGTGATGAATGGAGAAGACGTCGGACTTTGCCAGGTGACCCTTTTTATTTTCAATCAGCAGTCAAGGAAGGGTTTAGGCAAATTGTCCATATGTCATATAAGCCAAGCAGATAGCTGTCCACCCATCAAAGTGATCTTCTAGTTCCCATGCCCTCCTTAGGTATGTCCATGGAAGAGTGATATATGTTCTCTCTCAGAGAACAGATATGAGGACAGTAAATTTGCTGGCCAAGAAACTCACTCCATGGTGAAGGTCAAAATCCTTCATATATCTGTGCAATAGGATATGGTCTGAGCAATGCACACATGATATTCCTTCTCTATATAGGAGTATTTTCCATTACACGTTTGCTATTTATAATTGCTTTGCTGGATATATTTTCATTTTTCCCCTCAATATACATTTTGTAAGTTGTATAATTAGGCATTTGGGTGTAAGCAGCTGACTCAGGAAGAATTGCATTTGGTTGAGAAAAAATGCCATTTATTCAGAACAAGGACAATACCATGTTTGTTTTTGAAGTTAGGACGATCAGATCACCCATTCTGGTATCATCCAGCTTACAAACAAAGTTTATATACATCTTCAATTGCGATTCTACATGATCTCAAAATGGCCAAATAGGACCCTCAATGTTAAATGCATCCTGATTCTACATTGTCTGCTGTTTGTCCTGAATCAGTGTATCTTCATACTGATTCGCTTTCTGTTTTGTTTCCACCATCTTGGGCCACTGTTTTCGTTAACTATAGAAAAAATGAAATTCAAAATTATAAAATATAAACCGACACAATTTGTTATACGACTTAAGAGACACACTGGGGCGCCTCGGTGGCTCTGTCGGGTGTGTCTGACTTCAGCTCAGGTCATGATCTTGCAGTTGGTGGTTTCGAGCCCCATGTCTGGCTCTGTGCCGACAGCCCAGAACCTGGAGCCTGCTTCAGATTCTGTGTCTCCCTCTCTCTCTGCCCTTAACCTACTCATGATCTGCCTCTCTCTCAAAAATTAATAAACATTAAAATAATTTTTAAGATTTAACAGACATAAATTACTCTGTCAAACTACTACAGTAATTAACAAAGACCTACAATCTCTGTGCATATTTCACTGCAGATGGCTAACAGATAGTTGGCAGGTCACATGTTGAGTAACAGGTGTATGTTATGGGGTCCACTACCTCTTGACACTCTCCTTACTTAGCTTGAGATCCACAGTGATAAGCAGATTGACTGGCATGCAGTCAGTCTCAAACAACTATTTGGTTAACTTCTAATAAATGAGTGATTGAATACATAAGAAAGCTCATTAAATTAACCTGTCAGAAATTCCTAATTGCCTATTCCAATATCTATTTTCCTTTTTCTTTTAATGAGACCCCTACACTTAATTTAATTTAATTTAATTTTCAGTTAGGAAAGCTTCAGCCTTGTTAGATTAAAAGCCTCAAGTAACAGAGACTGAATAATATAAAATTTCAATTTTTTCTTTTCGAGAAAGAGAATCTGGAAGTAGCAAGCCAGGTCTGCTATGGCTTCTCCATTATCACAAGAGACTTCGCTCATGAAGGTCCCCCTCCCTTCTCTACCAAACCCCGCATGCCACTCGTATCATTTTCATCCAGCACACTGCTGGAACCCCAGACAGTAGTCCCACATTCCAAGCAGTGACCGGAAGAAGGATTTAGCAATGGTGTTGCACTCTTTCTCTGGAAACTTTATTTAAGTTCCGCAACACCCCTGCTCCACCTCTGACATGGAGGCATGGGTCTATACAAATGTTTCAGAGAAGTTACGAAAGAGTCATCGGTTAGCTGCGCAGCCGAGGAACCCGCTAAACTGCAAAGCCCTTTCTCATAAATAACTAATATGGGGTCCTGATATTTTGTAGAAAGACCAACAGATGAAAATGGAAGTTGGGAAGAGGGGTGGAGGCACAGTTTTTTTATCTCAGCTCTGAGTGATTTTAGATAAGCCATCTTGCCTCCCATTCCTTCATGTTAGATATGGAAATTGCATCAGATAATCTCTTCTATTGCTATTTCCAGCACCTTACATATAATCACAGCGATTATTTCTGTCTGTCTATCTCTAATTTACCAGCATTTTCGTTCACTTACTCTCACTCGTTCCTCAAAAGAAACAAGTAGTTTCATTTTCGGTGTTGAAATTGAAAATTCAGGAACTTATCACTTTTTTTTTTTTAATGCTTATTTATTTCTGAGAGAGAGAACATGAGCAGGGGAGGGGCAGAGAGAGACAGAGACACAGAATCCGAAGCAGTCTCCAGACTCTGAGTTGTCAGTACAGACCCCGATGTGGGGCTCACCCACAAGCTGGGGGATCCTGACCTGAGTCAAAGTCAGTTGCTCAACTGACTGAGCCACCCAGGCGCCCCATCAGGAACTTAATCTCAATTCAGGCATCTAGAGAGAGGTGGGCTTGAGCTTATACTCCCTTATCCTGTGATTCCATGAAATTGTGTTCTATATAGAATAGAAAAATAGTATTGATAAAATTATCTCAAACATGTGCTTCATGTTGACTGTCTACTTATCATCTATTGGTTCAAAGTATTTTCATCAGAAGTTGATTTCATGTAGGCAGTGAAATAGGATATAGACATTTAATACTGCAGTCTTGACCAAAGTTCAGGTTCAAAGGTGTTGAGGAGCAAGCAAGTATTAACATTCTTTAACAACAAAAAAAAGTATTTTCTTAAATGTTTATTCATACCTAGCTCCTGGCATTTAAATGTACATTTCAGAGAAGTGATTTTACACTCAAAAACGTGTACTCTGCATTTAAAAAAATAAGAATATTACCATCTATTGCAGAAAATGTAGGTTACAGAGAGTTGAGGATACTTTTATGGGGTGATTGTTGCTGTTTTGAACTACATTATATCTTTTGTATTTACACAAAGTAATGCTTTATGACAGTCACTAGGCCATTTCTTTTTAAGTACAGATAATATTGTTTCACAATTTATTTGGGAAGGAAAGGCACTGGGCTTTAAATAAGGGCAGTTTGCTTTGCATACAGTTTTTGATAACTAAGTTCTAGATTCATTTCACATGGGAATTTATGTTTCTCATATGTTCTACTGAAATTATTATTCTAATAAATCTTGAGTTGCCATAAGAGACTCATTCTAAACAACATTCATATACAGATCGCATGCGTGAAATCAAATACTGAGTAACAATAATCTCTACTTCATAAAATGTGCTTACATTTTAAGCTGAACATTTATCAGTATTTATTTTACTTGCTTTATTAATGCAATATTGATGATAATTTGTTGTAATAGAATGCAAGTTTTTTCAGCTAAACATGTCCCTCTCTTCATTTTCCATTTAGCTTTCTGAACTTTCTTACCAATATCATGCATTTTTTTCATTAATCAAAATCTTAAAGTCATATATATATATATATATGAATTAATTGTTATGTTTTCTCTAGGAAAACGCATCCCAGCTTCACGAATGTGAAGAATATGTGGTAGTATATGGTATGTGGTAGAATAGAAATCAAAATCTTAATGCTTCTCCCCAGGCTAGAGCTGAGAGTACATTTTTGTCCACCTTAACTGAGGTATATCAAAATCATCCAAAACAAATAAAATATGCTTTTCAATAGATGAATGAATGCCTAAAAGTGAACTCATAGGTGTATTCCACAAACATACTAGACACAAAACCTGACTTAATATCCAATGTTGACTTTCGCAGAGAAAGCCACTGAAGTCCACCTGATGGCCTTTGCCATTCATCCAAGTGTTATCTTCATCTTTGTCGTCTTGAGCATTATATGCTATTGGACTGAAGAGCATTGAAATCTGCTCAGTCCGCTCTCTTCAGAGAAGCCACTTTGGTTTCCTGGTCTTAATTTACTTCCCAAATCGATAATATGTATTTTCCTTTAAAATTGTTATTTTCTTATTTTACAGAACCCTCAATGGATCCATTATATGCAAAAATAATGACTGCATTTCTTATTTTTCCAAAAGGATTTTTATGATCTGGCCCCTGCCTTTCTTTTTGAGCTCACTTTTTTTGCCAAAAACACAAAGATTTCACACCAGATGAATTCCTTGCAGTTCTTTGAAAACACCATGATCTCTTATGCCTATGTGTTATGATATCGATAATCCTGATTGCCTTTCACATTCTGACTCCTCAGTGAACTTGTGTAATCCATCTATCAAGTTTCAGTTCCAAAATCAGCACCTCTGGAGTTCCCAATTCGCCAATTTCTGCTGAGCAAATGGCACCCTTAATTGTATACCAAGTTAGGGCTAAATATCCGTCTGTCTGCCACTGAAAATGAGTTTACTCAGTATCCAGCACAATGTAGATGATCACTAAGTGGTTTTGAATGGATAAATTATTGTCATACCAATTTGGTAACATCAAAGTTAAAAAAAAAAACTACGAAGAATCAAATAATGCTTGAAAAATAGTGGCTACTTTGTAGTAATAATAGATAACTATTTTCTAGCCATTTATGTGGTAAGAAAAGCTGAAGATTACTTTGCTAAAAGGCTCAGTGATAAGCTGATGATAATTTTCCAAAATGTCAAGTGTTTAGGTTGTTGAAGACTTTTTGTTGCAAACCAAATTTTTCTTTTAAAATACCAAATGACTTTTGAATGTTGAATTCTTAGCCTAATAAATTATTAAGAAACACTGCCCAGTTTTACTATTTATTCCTTAGTATATGTACATATGGAAAAAGGAGTTAGGACCCCAACCTTGGGGGAGCATTGGAGAAGCTTTGGAGAACTGGGTGTGAGTATAATTTCTGTCCCTCATTCTTACTTGCCACGGGCCCATTTGCCTGGATTTTAACTTCTGTGATTCTTTTATTTTTTTTATCACTTTTTTTAAATCAAGATAACATATGGACATACTTTCTTATAAGGCAAAAGGTATTAAAATCAATGTAATTGTGATCATTGGAAATAATAAGTAGTGGGCTGTGACCTTCTTCTTTTCTAAGACTTGCATGGTCATCAAGCAGCAATGAAGTCATTTGGGAACTTTCAACATATTCAGATGAGGCTCTTCCAAATGTCCACATGGAGTGAGACCTGCAGTTGGTGTTGAGAGAACAAAGTGGCCATAGTGGTTTTGCTCTTCAGCACAGAGGGTGTCTTTAATTTCACCCCCTACTCCTTGCTGCCAATAACGTTGACCCTCTCCATTTCATCAGAAAGGATTCTTCCGGCTTCTGTGGCGGTATAAACATCTGTCTGCGCAGAGTGGCCATCATGACCCAATAGTGCCTAATGAAGACTTTTGGCAAACTCACCTTTTTTTGCTGTCACTTCTAGACTCTTTTTTTGCTTATCTGTTTGGTGGCCTCTCTATGAGTTGTGGACCTTGTCTTCTTCCCTTTGCTACATCACTTGCCTTGTGTATGCCCTCTGCCTAGATTGTAGGTTACATTAAAGGTATCTTTTTTATAAATATGGAAATCAGAGTGATTTGCAGTTTAGATGATATTTTCAAGGACACAGGGGCCAGGAAATAATTTATTGTGAAGCTGAAAATTGGCCTTATAATTTTCTTTTTATTTTAAAATGTGATTTATTTATTTTTGAGAGAGAGAGGTAGTGAGAGGCAGAGAGGGAGAGAGAGAATCCCAACCAGGTTCTGTGTCATCCACCAGAGCCTGACACGGGGCTCAAGCTTACAAACCATGACATGGTGACCTGAGCCAAAATAGAGACTCAGATGCTTAACTGACTGAGCCACCCAGGAGCCACATGCCTTATAATTTTCAGCATGAGGATTGCTGGGAAGATTTGGAAGCAAGAAAATGCAAAGCTCCTTAAACTTCTAAAGTTTGAGAATGAGTTGAGATTTGTTTCCCCCCAAGACCTCTAATAATAAGAGTTTTCCCAGACAAAATCACATAAACATTTGAGAGCAACTTCCAGTTCAGAACAGATGTGATAAATTTGTGTTTTTTCCCTTTTAATTTGGCTGATGTTTTCACACAGAATTACAATTACAACTTCATATAATTTCATTGTCTATATTTTAATTATCTAAGTTAAATGGAATGCATTCAAGTTTCTGTTTGCAGAATCAATATCCAATCACAGTGTTTATTGCCGGTTTGAATAAGTTTTTGAACAAATGAAGGGAAATAATGTCTAAATAACTTGGTAATATTTTAAAGCTTTCAGAGATTTAATGATATTTAAGAGTATCTCACTGTTTATTCCATACTCAATTATGTTTAAAGCTAGAACAGGAAGAATAGAATTCTAGTATATTAAACAGAAGAAAGAGAAAATACTTCCTAAGCCATCAAATATCCACAATTTATTAAAGAAAATATTTAAGAATTTTAAACTTGGCATTCTCCACAAAAGGCTGAGATATTTCAACTTTAATATCTAGGATCTATCAGAAATTAACTCCTTTATTTATTATGACAACTTAAACTAATTAGAGCGGGTAGCAAAGTTTTATTTCTTTTTATTTTTTTCTCCATCACAGCCGCATAATGATCGAACATCCGCACATATAGATAGCAGTGATTTTAATGCCCATTGAAGATGTTCAGGAATAACCTAATTACAAAATCAGTTCATCATATAGTGAAACATAGGTGTGTGTATCAAATCCTGTGGCAGTCAAAGGAACAGTAGCAGTAGTAGAAAACTAGTTTAAAATTAACTTGAAAACATGTAGACGACAGACCAGGGAGTTTAAGGGAAAAAGCAGATATGCAGTGATGGATGCGTTCTGGCCGTTTCTCTGTTTATCCGTTTGCTAAGACTCCTGTCCTCATATATTTGCACAGCACACAAATCAAGGTAATCAGACACATGACTCTCTTCAGTGTCCTGCTTTGGAATTCCATATTATGGTCAGACGTTTCTCTTGGAACTTTAGCGAGGGAGAGAATGAGGACCCGAGAAGAAGTGACCGTTTCTGGGGTTAGGGGCAAAGGGAGGCTTGGTGCCTCAGCTTGTCCATGAGGGTTTCCTCCCTGGGTGGACAGGGCCTTAAACATACTATGGGGTAGTTGGGACCCTGTGTGCATCAAAGGTATCCATTTCTAAACATCTGCATTTGTGTTGGTGCACTTCTCAATCGATTGGATATACCATCCAGTTGAGCGGTGAATGTAGAATTTTCTCCAGAGGGAAAATAACATTTTCAAATAGTTCTCTGGTTTGGATATTTTAAAAATGGTATCAGTGGATTAAGTTATCCACGCCACGGAAATGCAGTGGGTGTAGCACTGTCCTTTGCCCTAATAATGCTTGCAGGTTTTACACAGGCATCGTTTTGAGATTTTCATGTAGAAGCTGGTTTAAATACCATTAACAGGGGCACCTGAGTGACTCGGTTGAGTACCCGACTTCAGCTCAGGTCACCCTCTCTCCAGGTTCGTGGGTTTGAGCCCCGCGTCCATATCTGTGCTGACAGCTCAGAGCCTGGAGCCTGCTTCAAATTCTGTGTCTCCCTCTCTCTCTGTCTCTCGCTTGCTCATGCTCTGTCTCTCTCTCTCTCAAAAATAAATAAACATAACATTTTTATTAATGTTTTAATACCATTAACAAAGGTTAGCAACATGAGGTTTAGAATCTTAATCAGGTACAACACAGATTAATCCAATTAGATGAGTTTAAATCACTTATATTTTGAATCACTAACGAGTGAAACGATTTCTAAAGTATTTAAGAGATATCTAATAAAACTCAAAGATATTAATGGTTATATCGGTTAAATTATTTAAGATATGTGACCGGAGTCCTGGGAATTGAACACAGTCACACAGAGATCTATCGGAAGATGCAGAAATAAAGAATAAACAGTGTTTGAAGAATACACACGATCCTAAGTTTCTAGCTTCATCCAAGACATTGAAAACCTTATATGTAATTTTCTAATGTCTTCCTGCAAATTCTGCTCTGTATTTGACTCTCACAGTACATCTCATTTTAGATGCTCAGTTTTTATGGGAAATACTTGGTCTGTATTTAGAATTCATTAAATTTCCTACTGGAAAAGTAGATTCATCTACCCCAGTTATTCTAAGCATATAAAAGTTTTCAAATAACTGAACTGAGCATTAACTTCAAATTTATATTTTTATTAGAGTTAAATAAAATTTAAAATTCAGGTGATCATTTATACTAGCCATGTTTCTAGTTCTCAGTGGTGTAGCAGTGGTGACTATATTAGACTAAATTAATCTAGATTATCTCTTTCAGATATCTACTTTTAAATCCAGAAGGAGAAAAAGCAATAAGGTTCAGCCAGCATAAGTTTCTAAAATTAGTATTTTCAAAGTAGTTTTTTAGGCTAATTACATCTAGACACACATGAATTTGGACATTATTAGTTGGTTAACATCTTCCGTGAAGCTTTATCATACAGTCTTCTGTTGATGGGGGGGCCTGATATTTATCTGAAGTTATTCATATCAATAGAACATGCACAAAATAAGGTCAAAAGAACATTTTTTTATTAATGCAAATGTAAATCTCAGTAAAGTAAGAGGTGGCAATTCTAACATGGAGGTGATATTAAAAGCAAAGCCTAGTGTAGATTATAGAAATGGGTCAATGTAAGCATAACCCGTGAGAAGTGATCTTACTGAGGATACATTAACTCCTCCTACAAGGACTCTCTACCTTTGGTAGGGAGTCATGGGAATTCTTAGTAGTCCAATGAGGATTTTTTTTTAAACAATGGTTATTTGACTCACAGTTAGCTTGTCCGTCAGAGATGGAGTGACATGACCCCATTCCTGAAAGAAAAAAGGAGAGCTAACAAGTCAGCGTTTTATCATGTGAAGTCTCTGGTCTCAGACTTTGGCACATCTACTTAGGACATGAAGGAAGACTTGGGAGGGAAGGTTTCCTCACATGTCTCTCACACTCTCGGTGCTTATGAGCAGAGACACTGACTGCCCAAACACAACTTTTATGATTGTGTTGTACATTCATAGCACTGGAGAAAAAGAGATGGCGTCTTCCTTTGAACAACAGCAGACCTACTTCCCATAATAAATTAATTAGGTTTTGAAGTTCAGGGTTCTACTTTCACACAACCCACCAGGTGTAAAGGTTTTGTTTGGGCCTCTTTGAGTTACCCCCTGGGAAGGGAGCAGAGAAGTGCAGCAAAAATGCTGATTCTTGGCCCTTGTGATTGCTGTAAGGAACTGACTATGCTTTAGCTGTGACTCAGGAGTTTTCTGTCTTCTGAGCATCATGAAAATGTGGTGATGTGAATTGTTGACTTTTACAAGATCTCTGACTCTCCCTGACGCCTGACAAAGTTTACCTTGACACTGGTTGTAAATAATTTGCCCAATGACCCTTTAATTTTGTGCAAATCCTTTATTTTGTGTTTTATTCAATGGGACACAAGGTTTTAGATAAAAAATGAAACTCTGTCGATTTAAATTGGAATAATCTGTTCAAGAGTAGGTCCAAATTTGCACTTTCCATTTGCATGTACATTTTAAGTTTGTCAAATAGCTAGTGTTTTAAGTACTTTTTTGTTTAATCATAAACATTTCAACAGTTACAAATGACACTACCACATAACCCAATAACATTTAGTCTGGTGAAATAAGATATTCCAACATATATAACTACCCTATTAGAATGAGTTATACTACTATGAGATAACAGCTTTTGGGGACTAGTTTATTAAGGAAGAAATGGAATGTCATTTTTAGGCTAAGACTATGCTATACAAAGTATGACCCACCTTATTTTCTAATTGGATTTTGTAAAAGGCTTATCACCATAAAGTGTCAATGCAACCTGATATTTGGAGGAAAATAATCTGTAGTCAGTTGTGAAATGTTTTCTTTTATCAATTTATGATGAAAGTTCCAAGCTCTAAAAAATACTTCCTTCATGTACTCAAAATAATTTCCTTTCCACCTTTCGGTCATGGTAGATGCATTTAACATGAATGTAAATAAAAACTCTATAAATAAAATGCTTTTGTTCAATGTTCACTTTATACATTTTCTTTTCTTGAGCTGGAGTAGAGGAAAAAGTGTAAAGCATTAACTCATGAAAAAATTTTTGCCCACAGTCTGTTTTTTTTTTTTTTTTTAATATTTTTATTTATTTCTAGGAGAGAGAGAGAGAGACAGTGTGAGCAAGGGAGGGTCAGAGAGAGAGGGAGACACAGACTCTGAAACAGGCTTCAGGCTCTGAGCTGGCAGTCAGCACAGAGCCCGACGCAGGGCTCCAACCCACGAACCACGAGATCATGACCTAAGTGAAAGTTGGACGCTTAACCGACTAAGCCACCCAGGCGCCCCCCCCACCCACAGTCTTGTCTTTTATTTACTCACCTGTTAAACAAACATTATTGAGTTCTTACAATAGACACAAATTGGAACAACTACCCAGCTCTCAGCAATTTCTCCACAGCTCCTAACAGTGCTACTTTTTCTTTTCCTCAGTGATGACTGATTGTTGCAAAGACACAATGACCCAAATTAGAACTATAGGAAATATTTTTCTCCACAGCACAGCCTCTGAATGTAACTGGCGCTACTCTGCTATCCCTGAGGCTTATGTTGTTTGGTTCTTCTTTAAATTAGATGAGCCTCCCCAATTCTCATCCACTAAAGTCCATAACCACAGTTTTGCTCATGTTAGAATTTGTGTTTTCTGTCATTAAGAGGATTATGAAGTTCTAGTTAATGGGTATATTACAAAATGAGTGAGAGAGTCACTATGATCAAGGATCCTGCAATTCAGTGGAGACAAGTAAATCATCAATTGCAAAAAAACATGAGATAATTAATTAATAAGGGCAACAATAAATATTGTGTTCCATGCGAGACATCCGATAGACTTTAAGTCACCCCCTATGTAACAGGTTATAAGGGTGTAAGGGGAACTAAATTCTTCTACTTTTCTTCATCTCTCACATCATGAAGCATGATGAAATCGACCTGGAATGTCGCTCCATTTTAAACTGCATATCTAATCTTCTCACTACTCTTGGATGCTTCTATCATCACAAAGTTCCCTCAAGGGAGCTGACATCAACTTGGGACTTCAGGAACTATAGAGAAGTGACTTTCAATTCTGTCAATCCCACCCCCCCTTTTTAAATAAATAACAACAAAAATTAAAATCCAGAAAAACGGAAAAATAATTATAGATAACATAACTTATCTTTTTAGAAATGTTTAAGACAAAATCAATAATGCTGTGTGATATATGGAAGGAACTAGGTCAAATAATTTAGAATACAGTTAATACATATTTTGATGTGAACATGCTTAGGTATGCCGGCACTGAGACAAAATAATTAGATGTTTACAAATATATGTAGAATCAAGGAGA
Source organism: Hyaena hyaena (assembly GCF_003009895.1). Classification (NCBI taxonomy): domain Eukaryota; kingdom Metazoa; phylum Chordata; class Mammalia; order Carnivora; family Hyaenidae; genus Hyaena; species Hyaena hyaena. The sequence continues at coordinate 664,500 of NW_024081473.1, read as the reverse complement.
ATATGGCTGCTAAAAATATAGACTACAACTCAAATAGTTTAAGCAACTTTCCACTGATAATGTTATGTTCCAAGGTGTGAGTGTGCTTAGTAAAAGATCCAAATAAAGCAAAATTTTCCTTCAGTTTACATGGTGCATTTGACCCTGGAACAATGTGGGGGGTCAGCTCCCCATACAGATGAAATTCCTGCTTAACTGTTGACATTACAGAAACTTAATTAATAGCCTACCATTGACCAGAAGCCTTACCAATGACATAAACGTTTATTGACATGTTTTGTATTTCATACATACTTTTTACTTTGTTCTTAGAGTAAAGTAAACCAGAGAAAAGAAAACAATATTTAGAATATATAAGGAAGAAAAACTACATTTATAGTACTTCACTGTATTCATTGAAAAAAAACAAAAAACAAAAAACAACAACCTTGTGTTAAGTGGACCCAAACAATTCAAATCCACATTGCTCAAGGGACACCTTTAGTTATATTCCTGCAAAGCAAAGTATTTATTCAAGTAATTCAAAAAGACTTTGGTTTCTCTGTGAAACAGTGTTAGATTCTAGGCCCAAATGACTTAAACAGATTTTTAGCCAACACAAATGTCTAATAGAACTTTGGAAAGACGGGAAAGACACAGGACAATTATGTGTGCAGAACTGTCACGTGCCTTACAGACTATTTCGTTTTCCTTGACTACACCCAGGAAACCACAGCGACCACCAAAATTCTTATGACAAACACAATTATCTCCACAGAACTTCCACAGTGTTCTGCAGGGAAGGGCCCCACCTCTACTGAGGATCACGGTCACAGAGAAGACAGTGAGTAAGTGTATGCTGTGAGCTGTTGTAAAAATAACCATACATTAGACCACAAGGAAAATTTCAGCTAGTTTCTCACATGTTATATTATTAAGACCCATAATTATTGACCACAACTCAATGAAATTTGAAAGTAACATGAAGTAACATTTAGAAATTTTTAAAAAAGCATAAGACTATCTAGTTGAGGAGATAAAGAAACAGAAACTTTTAAAATAATTTGAATCAAATGACGGTGCTATGCGTATAGATATAGATAGAACAATACATAAAAAGGGAGTTATATTAAGTAAATACAGAATATAAAACATTTCTAAATTACTGAAGAAAATTTTTGGCTCAGGTACCTAGACAAAAACAAATAGTGACAATAAAAATAAAAACCAAGATCAAAGAAAGACTAAGAAACAGAGTAAAAGTTAAAAAATCCATCACCAACAAATTCGAGTGGATTAATACAATCTCAAATGTCCATTCAAAAGTCTACTGAACTAGGAGCTCCATGACTGTCGTATCACAGAGAGACGAACAGGGAACAAGAGTAGTGACATGAGGAGAACATGACCAACCCAACTTTCAAATTATGAGAATCCAGTGGTGGTTTCTTCTGCTTGATGCGAGACGAGGCCAAATCACACGGGGTCCCAGGAGGGGCTTCTGCTTCTTCCTAGTCCAAGGATTTTCCAGGCAGCGATGCCAAACCAGTAGAAAAGACTGGATTTGCAACTACTGTTTTATTTGTATTGGCTTCCATGAAGTCAGTGGAACAAACAGTGTGTGACCATTCTGCTTGTCTAAAAAAATATTCACGGCTTCCTGAGCACCTACCTCGTTTGTAAATGACACCCATGACTTGATTTGTTTTCTATACTTAAAGTAAAATAAAACTTTTTAAATGTTTCCTTATATCCCTGCCATTAAAGGAGCACAATCTCTAAATACTGATGGGATTGGGGCTAGTTTCCTCATTATGGTGCCATTTTCATGACCAAAAGGTGTGGATTATAGCCAGAGTAAATACATTTTCATTTTTTTTTTTTAGGATTGAGAAATAGGCCTTTTATATTTTTATTTTATTATTATTATTATTATTACTTTAATTCTCAAGTTGGAGAACATACAATGTAGTCTTGGCTTCAGGGAGAGAATCCAGTGATTCATCTCTTACATATAACACTCAGTTGCTCATCCCAACAAGTGCCCCCCTTAATACCCATCTGCCCTCAGCAATTTCTTACTTGACAAGGCTCAGAAGGCAAGGGAAATAAAAGCAAAACTGAACTATTGGGACCTCATCAAGATGCATCGTTTCCACACAACAGACGTTTCCACCTTTAGTAAGAGCTTTGCTCGGGCTCGACTAAACATCCCCTGATTCTGCCTCTGCTCCATGTTGTGGCCTTAAGAATATAAAATATTCCTCAGCTCCACCGAATTCTTTGCAATTTTGTTTTCAGAAGATAAGGTATCAATCAGAGATCTGTATACTCTTGTCAGTTTATGGGATCACCTCACTTATATCTGTACCCTATCCTGTGAATTTCCATCATCATGTGGTTGTGCAGTGACTTAAGGTCTACTCACATCTAAATTTCTAGTTATGTAGCCAAAAAAATACCTTGAGTATGGAGTTTTTGTTTGTGGCTGAAAATACTCTAATTAATAGACTTCTGAAACATTAATAGTAGTACTGATGTATGTCAACAAAGGTCATTTGAGAAGAGAATAAAATAATACATTCCAGGTATATACGTATGTAAATAAAACAAGGACCTTCAAAACCCTCTTCCTGAAGTGGCTTGGGAATTAGTCTTTAGCCTCAGGGAAGAAATTGTTCCAGCTACAATTTTAGTGTCTTAAATATTGCCAAGACAAAGTTTTGGTTGGTCAAAGTCTCCCATGTGCCTTTTGATTAATACAAAAGGAACAGACCTGACTTGCTTGATTTAGTGATGAATGCCAATAAGTTTTCTAGATACTTAATGGAATATTCAAGCCAGGATAAATCCTCCTGTAATGAGATTGGAAGGGTGGAGTGGAATGAAAGCCATACTTGCACAGGCCCAGCCTAACCCTGAATAATGACGGTGTTCAATATAAAATGGAGACATGATTACATATTAGTTATACAGAATCCAAGTATATGAGATAAGACAGGCCATTAAAACAATTGATGTGTCCCAGTGGGTTTCAGGCTTTAAACCTATTCTATCGATATTGACATACACAAGAGGCAGGAATAGATGTAGATCTTGTGAGATCTGAGACTCCTATAATTTCATATTGTTTCTAATTTGGATGGGCCTCTTGGAGAAATGAGTAGAAATTATACACCCAAAATTAGGTCAAAGACAGAATTTTTAAATGAAGAAAAAAGCTGGCAAATGTCACAAACATAACAAAATCTAGAAGTTAACAAAGCAGACTGTTTTGACTAATTAGTTGCCTATCTCAGTGCTGTGTCTTTAAATTCCTGGTATGATTAGTATTTCTGAAAACCTATACAAAAATAACCTGAAATTAGTGTATACCCAAGGGCAATTCAAACACATTTTAAATCGCTGCTACATACACTGAGCTACACCATTTTGTAATCAAATTACTTTTCTCCAATATTGATTTATTGGCTAATACGTGGAGGTGCTTCGTACTTGTTTCTTTACTCTATTCACTGACCTGGTAGCAATTTGGGTGCTGTTTTGTCTACAGCTGCCAGAATTCATTAGGAAAAAAATGTGTCAGGCTAGGCATGATCTGGTAGGTTGACATACATAAAACATGCAACTGCATACATAAGTCACTCTTGAACTTTCCAGGGGGCGCTATAAAATTGCATCCCCAAGACACAAGGATTCTCATCAACTCCATTCTGAGAAATTACTGTCAGAAAAGGACTAAACTGTATGCTCCTTCTGTAATCATATATGATGTACGTATACATACACACACACATATATATGCTTACACACGCCTGTAGACACACATTTTTTTGTGTTACTACCAAGAGGAATTGAATTTCTGTTTTGATTAAGTGTCAGTGACAACACTCTTTAGCTCAGAATTCTGCATTTCTAGGGGTCGGAAGAGTAGCCCTCATGTATTCCATTGCCTTTCGTGGCTGCTCCACCTTTCACATCAGGGTCGATATGAGGGCTCTAACATCAAGGCTATGGAACCTGTTTACAAGAAGTCAAGGATGATCAGAATCTCTGGACTGGACAGTTCAGTACAGAAGAGAGCAGATATTTTCCTGAAAGCCTTCCCTCTACCATGTGGCAATCAGGCACAAAGATGTACCAAGGAAGTATAACAAAGCTTAAAATAAACGTGAATTACCAAGCTCAAATGAAAAGTATTCCAAAACCAACTGCCCTCAGCTGAAAATTAACAGTAGCCTTTTACCAGTCAGCTGAAACAAGCGGTGGTATTATGGAGGGAAATTGGGATACAAAGAGACAGTGATCTCCGTGAATCATAGTTACATGCTTGAATTTTCCGAAGTTTACAAAACCAAAAAACCATGCGAATGCTTTACTAATTCCCTTCCCGTGACTTTGAGGAGGCTTGGAGTTTGTTGTAAATTCACCCCTGTAAAGAAGCTACCATCCTTACTTAGATTACTCTTTTTCTTATTATTTCTTTAGCTTTTACCTTTATCACTCCATCTTAAACGGATAATCATCACATCTGTTTTAAGGAAAGGCAATTTGCTGGTCTCTGAAGTAGAATCCACTTATAACATGGTTGCCAGCCACGGATGTCCTAAAGCCTGCTGATTATTTGCTTTTAACAGTATCATCTATGCCCTCAAAAGAGTCCAACATGTATAGCTAAGCCCAAATTAGATAAGCACGGAAAGTTAAATAACACAGATCACAAGATCATTTACTATTAAAGAGACTTAGAGATCACGACTGTTCAACTGCAGTTGCTCTGATAAGCAGCTGAGGGCAAATGACACCAAGTGATTTTCATTTTGCCTTTTTATTATTTCCTAGAAGAATTAGGCAGGCACAACATACATCTTGTCTTTTTCACTGCTAATTCTTCGGAGTTGCTTTGAGAAAACCATCTCGTATTTAACACAGCATCCACTACACATGCAGAAAAGCTATAACATGCACAATATCTTTACACACTACAGGTTTTTTTATATATTCGAATTTTACATTATTTAGTAGACAATATATATGCTACTAAATCAATTTTTTTATGTCTGATGGTTTTGAAATACAGAGTTTGGAACTAATGTACCTTTAAATGTATGCATTTTCTACAAGCTGAATGGGAGAGTGATGGTTTTAATTTACTTCAAACCATCAATCATGGGTTTGGGAAACCGATTTTATATGAATTCTACATTTAGTCAATATTCAACACTTCATGTTGTATTTTTTCACAACACGGAATAAACAAAATTACTTTTGAAAAGAGCCAAGGGGCACTTGAACTACATCATTTCCCTTCTCTTACTATCAGTTATTTGTACAATCTTCCAAGATTTCTTGGCAAGTTTGCTTTATTTATTTATTTTTTACCTAATAGTTATGTGTTGTGGAAGGGCTAATGACATGTTATATGGTCCTGCCTAGAACTTGTTTGACTTGTGATTGCAGATAATTTTATCATGTATAAAAGCAAATTAGAGGGGCGCCTGGGTGGCTTAGTCGGTTAAGCGTCCGACTTTCGCTTAGGTCATGATCTCACGGTTCGTGGGTTCGGGCCCCGCGTTGGGCTCTGTGCTGACTGCCAGCTCAGAGCCTGGAGTCTGTTTCAGTCTGTGACTCCCTCTCTCTCTGACCCTCCCCTGCTCACACTGTCTCTCTCTCTCCTAGAAATAAATAAAACATTAAAAAAAAAAAAATTAAAAAAAAAAAAGCAAATTAGATAATGAAAGAGAGTGAATAATGAGACTTTTGATTCTATATATTAGATAATTTATCTAAATTAGTTTTTAGCTAAAATTATCTGGACAATTACATCTGTTCTCTGGATCAATTTTATATTGTGAGATAAAATATAAGACTAGTGTCATTTATTTTTAAGCCCTTGTTCTCCTGAGCAGAAGAGATGGTAGTTTCTAATATTCTGAATGTGCCTGAAGCTATAAAGCATTTCTAATAAAATGATGATTTCCACTAGAAAGCAAAATCTAATGTCCTTTTATTGTGCAAAGTAGTTCATAAATATTTACTTTTAATCACCAAAGACAATATTTCCTAAAATTTATATTATTGGTGATTTTTCCCTAATTGTTTTTGCCTAGCTGATGAATCTATCTTGCAGAGGGATTGTGACAATTCAACAAAAGGAAAATAAATTTACTTGGAATGCTTAAACGATTCTTCCCTGACTGTATCTTTCTTTGCCATTTCTGGTCTATTTTTGTTACTTACTAGATGGGAGCCAGAACAACTCAAGGGCAATTCAGATCACCATTACTAGAGACAGGAGATATTGAAATTAATTTTGCTTCCCTCCGAGGAAGTAGCAAATTTGTTCAAAATCAAGGAATACTCAATAGAGCGTTACATTTATTTTATAGGTAAACCTCAAAATGGCATATTTAGCTTTCATTAGTTGATTGACAACACATCTCTTGTTTGTTTTGAAATGGTTTGTTCTCTAAAAAATTCTCTAATGGAAATCTGGAATTAGATTTCACTTCAGTAACATTGATGGCCTAGTCCCATATGGGTCAAATTATGTAAAGTGTTGCCATTACTGAAAAAAACATAATTATTTGATTTTGAGTAGTTTGGTTCTTTAGTCTAAAGCCATTGTTTTCCTGTTGATGTTGGATGTCCAAGTTGGATGCTGATAGAATGATTGCCCTATTTGACTTTAGAAAATGTGGTCAATGAAATAAAACTATGACACTTGTCTAAACAAAGCAACTGTCAACTCACGTCACAGGCTCCTTCTAAATAAAGGACTCCAGTACATTAAATTTGTTTTTCTTTAATGAACCTAAGCTTTTCACTGTCATTACTCATTCCTTCTAAAAACAGTGGGAAATGCAATACATTACTCAAGGGAGACCATTTGTCTTGAGGTGCCTATTTTATTGATGTAAATAAATGAGATTTTGGCTTACTCAACTACCAATATTTTGACTTTATAGAAATTCTGTATTATATGAAATGTTGCCCTTTTTGAAATTAATCCATACCCTCCCCAGAGACTGTGATGATAATATACAGGAGCTTTAGGTTAGGGCCATTTGAATATCATTGTCAAAAAAGCATGTTAAGGGAGAAATGAAGGTTGATTTTAATTTTTGACTCATAGATAGATGGATAGATAGATGATAGATCGATCGATCTATCGATCGATAATCAGGAACCATCATATTTTAATACCCCAGTTGTTTGCCAATTTCCATTTACTAAACACATTGCTCATTATACTATTTTTGCCTTTTTTCATTTTGATTATTGCCGACTCAGAGTCCAGCCTTCTCAATACAGGTATACAATTATTGCAATTAAATAGTGTTTCTGATTTGTTATGGCATTTCCATTAGTAGCTAAAGTGAATCGGATCTTTATAACAGAATCACGACTTCCAAAATGTCAGGCACCTGAAATTCGAAAGTACCAGATACTACTGAAATCTTCCATCTCTTGGGACAGAGAATATACTACTCTGTTTGCAAAGAAATTCTTTATAGCCATGGCCTGGCTACCTTGGAGATGCCATGCACTACTTCTCTTTGGTGGCAAAGAAATCATATATCTAGACTGAGGCTCGGCTTTTAAATAAATGCACAGATCGACAGGGAAGACTTCATGGCAGAATGTGAGTCTTTGAATATTATGAACTCTTGTCTTATCTACATACTCAATACAACCTTGTTCATAAGTGTAACTTGAGGATAACTCCACCATGAATTACCCTGTATAATAACAGTCCTTTCCCTGGTGAAAAAAACAAAGAAGTGTCCATGAGTCAGATGGTAAATGAATGGCTGGGTAGAATTTGCTTCTTACCCTTCAAATAAAATATATTGAACAACTTCTTAATTAAAAGAAAGTTTCTCCTAAAAACCTGACATTACTAGAACTAAATAAAAGATTTAAATAAACCTTTTACAATATATGCCCCAAAAAGACATTGCTTTTTTTTCTTAGAATTTTAAAGTAAAATATTCTTTTGAGTTTATTTGTATAACAATTAAATAATGTCAATTCACATGAAAATTATATTTCATTTGCCATTGCCCTTAAGTTAGGAGGCATTATTACGTTATCAAATAAATTCTATTATTAAGGTCACTGATTTAATGGAATAATTACATGACCATTCCTTTGCTTAAGAAAGTAAATTAGCCTTTACTAAGTATTCATTAGTACAAATTTCATAGGATTGAAAATAATGTACTTTATCATAGGAGAAAATAAAAGAATATATTGATTAGATTTTTGCTTCTGAGAAAAGAGAAACCATGACAGTTTGAAATGAACAAACACAATTTAGAAAATATCAGGAAACAAAAAGACCTCAGAATCAATTCCATTTATCATACGATCCTATATAAACTGCATAAGGACTAAGTATTTGGGTAGAAATATCCAACTCACCTACTTTTATTTACCCTGTAAAGGTATATACAAGTCAAGATTTATATCCATGTCTGTAAAATATACTTTTTCCATTATCAAATGAGATAATCCTTTTGGAGAGAATTTGAATTTAAGCCTTTTGAAGTTTTTGTATTTTTTACCAAGAGTTGATTTTTCTAAGTGGGTACTGACTCTGTTTCTCTCTATATGACAAGACAGTTGAGATAAGGGAAAATAAGTGAAGAATTAAATTTCAAAATTAGAGGTGCCTGGGAGGGTCAGTCGGTTATGCATCAGTCTCTTGATTTCAGCTCAGATCATGATCTCATGGTTTATGAGGCTCAATGCTGACAGCATGGGAGCCTGCCTGGGATTCTCTCTCTCTCCCTCTCTCTCTCTGCCCCTTGGCTGCTCACTCTCTCTCTCTTGCTCTCATAAATAAATAAACATTAAAAAAAAACTTTAAAAATTCAAACTGAATATTTTAGAATTCACATATGTAATATTTTAAAATAACTTCAGTCTCCACCTTTAGCTCCACTGTGGAGCCTGCTTGGGATTCTCTCTCTCTCCCTCTCTGCCTCTCTGCCACTCACGTGCATGCATGGGTACGTACTGTCTCTCTCTCTCTCTCTCTCTCTCTCTCTCTCTCTCACACACACACACACACACACACACACACACACACACAATAAATAAATAAACTTAAAATAAAATAAAATAAAATAACTTTAGCCTTAACTGTGTATCCTCTCTACTGAAAAGACAGTATTAGTGCACACATGTGATAGTTTAACATATTATTGCAGTCTTCAACTCTAAGTGTTTATTACAAGTAGATTGTATTTGGAATATATAATTTAATATTTTTATCCACATGTATAATAAGAGGTAGTGTTATTAAAAGTACAAAGAGTTAGGGGCACCTGGGTGACTCAGTCGATTAAGTGTCTGACTTTGGCTCAGGTCGTGATTTCACAGTTCATGGGTTCGAGTTCCAGGTCGGGCTCTGTGCTGACAGCTCAGAGCCTAGAGGCTGCTTCAGATTCTGTGTCTCCCTCTCGCTCTCTGCCCCTCCCCTGCTCACACTCTGTCTCTCAAAAATGAATAAGCATTAAAAAGAGGCACACTGAGTTATATTGATTCATAGATTTTCACAAAATTAAATAAAATTCCTGTCTGATTTTTTCATTTTTACTAATATGTCCATACCTTCTTCCAGTGAGATAATCAGGTAATAAACTAAATTTTGTGTGGGGATAGGGTAGAAACAAGGAATGTATTTATGGACAAAGGTTAGTTTAGTCATGTTCTTGTTTCATGAGTGGGCGCATATGATCTGTAAACCTTTAGTTCGGTGCAGTTACCTGACGCTCACTTGGAGCCATGAGTCTATAAAAAATTATAATACCTATATTCCCTTAATGTTGATTATCACAATGATCTTTCTTTCTTTCATAAATATGTAAAAATGCATCATTTAATTGTTTTTTTCTTTTTCTTTTCTCACCATTTAATTTTTTTAATGTTTAGAAAGTGGGCCACATGTTACAGTCCCTGTTTCAATATTGCTTATTTATTCAAGCAGAATGAAATAATAATTAGATATTATGGCCATAGTATAAGCACAAGATGCTTCGCAGCTGCTTTTCAGGAATATATAAATCAGAGCAATTGCTAAACAGCTGTTTCACTATAAAATATATGCAACCTACAGGTGATAGTGATGCTTTTCAATTTTGTACAAAGAAACTATAAAGTTTATAGCTAAACTTGAAGTCAAAATGGGAAAAAAGTGGGGACATGTACAAGTCAACAGTGTCAGAGGATGAAAGGCTTCACAGACACGACATAAACAAACAGGGGTGGCTGGGTACCAATAAAACCTACTTACAGACACCGAGGTCTGAATTGTGTATGATTATCAAGGGACAGAAAATACGACTCTTCTCTCGATTTTGCGCCACTTAAGAATGTACAAAAACGTTTTTAGCTCATCAGTCATACATGGAAGGGGTGAGCCACAGATTGCTAACTTCTGGGGTAGCCCTTTGGGTAAAATAGGCCCCAAGCTTCTGCACTGAAATATAGCTACACAGCATCCCCCGATGATCTCCTTTGCCTCACCCCTCAGCTTTAGACAGGAGAAGGGCTGTTCTCTGGGACAGGGTACGGTAAGATCCCGCTGGGGTGACGGCAAGGATTCAGCACATTAATTAAGAAATAAAGTTGTCTACAGCACCCATTCCTTGGTACTAGTTAACTCAAACTGAAAATATGTTTTTATTACGTTTCAAAGCGTCTGCTCCTCAAAGATGCGTTGTCGAAGTGGTATGGTAAAATTGTGGTATGTCCATACACACAGCTTGTTTAGTAAGGCACTACGTGGATGTGTTGAAATGTTATTAAATATATAAAAGTAACTCCATTAGGCCTTTACCAGTAAGGCTGTAGTTCTCCCAAATAATTCACCAGGTATTGACGTATTTGCAAATAGTCCACGGCTCTCCAAAGGGCTGCTGTGTTTTGCAAACTGTGGTCCGGGGAACCTTACCGTGGGAGTGGCTGAGAACAGTGAGGGTAGCTCTATTCTACTTGAACAAAATGGTTCCACTTTTGTTAGTGGTCCCTTTGGGTTTCTGCACAGATTCATGTAAAGAATTGGTCTGCTTTGCTGATATATATTTTTTTGAAAATCAGTGAACTAGGTAGGCCTTAGTGGCTTGGTGAAAGAGTGTTTCAATGGAAATGACATGCTCAGACTTCACTATTGTTTACTCTTCAGGGGAAGAGTAATCTAAATTATAAGATCATCCAAAATCTACCATCATTTCACTTTCAAGAATTTCCCAGTATCGCATCACACTAGGCCAAACTCTCTATATTTATCTGAAAATCTGAGCTTTTTATGATTGTCTCTGCAAATGCCTATGGTAATTCCTCCCCATTTTAAACCCTGTTCTTAATTGTTTTTACCAATTTCAAAAGCCAGATTTTGTTTCTGGCATAATTCGATTATATTTTATAATTTTTACTTGTATTATTACTTTATTTTCCACAAATAAAAATACATTTTTGAGGATAATATGTTTCATGTATTATTTTTTTAAAGTCTATTCTAGATAGTTTTGAATACATTTGTATATTCAATGGGTATTTTCCTCATGACTGGTAGGTGTTTATTGAAGCATATATGATTACATAATTTTTGTCATTAAAAACATTGGATATTATTAATATGAGTAAAATAAGTATCTAGAAAAGTTCACAGTTTTCAGGGATGTTTATATATGCTATTTTATAGCATCTCATAATTTAAGAACACCTTATTATTATATTATTATTATTTGTTTGTTTATATCTACTCTTTCAAAACTATCAAACACAAACTAACCAAGATATTTTTTTGAGTTTCACAAACCTCTAAAGGGGATTATTGAAATGAGCTATTTAAATTATTTTAGAACACCAAAGGTAATTCTTGATTTCTTCATTAAGTGCTTTTTAGGGTATTTAGATCTCAATTTATAAATAAAGTGTGATGTCTCCACATTGATTTATTATACTTGGTAGACAGTAGTGAAAACCAAGGACAAAATAATGCCAAGCACATTTCCAGTAACAACAATGAACTTAGAATCTTGACAACAATAATATTCTGAATATCAGCTCGTGATAGCCATCACCCTTGAGTCATTTCAAAGGGCACAGCTAATTCTTGAATTATATTTACTATTTACATTACTTACTCAATAACATCAGGCCTGAGACTCATGTAATTAGTTTACATCTGTTTCATCAATACAAGTTGCTCAGTATGCAATCGAGGGTCTGCTGTCTGAGGCAGAGGATCGCTTTGCCAGCCCAGATCTGGAGGGGTGGAGTCTGAGTAAGAGAGATCCCGCTCCTAGTGACAAAAGACTAAGCCGACGGCAATCTCATAGTACATCTCTCTGGAACAGCATGCACTGAACCAGCTCCTTGAGCTCTATGGCTAGAACCCCAACTTTTTATCTTCTCCCATACCCCTCATAACTGTATATGCCCTTTCCATGCCTGGATTCAGGCAGTTTATGGTTGTTTTCTGAAGACTTCTGGCTGGAAAAGAGTAATTCCCTCCATGAGTCCACTCCTGTGTCCACTCCTCAAAGCCTCAACCAAGCTGGGCACAGCTAGTTAAAAAATTGCAATGGAGGGACGTCTGGGTGGCTCAGTCAGTTAAGCGGCCGACTTCGGCTCAGGTCATGATCTCATGCTTCGTGGGTTTGAGCCCCGCGTCAGGCTCTGTGCTGACAGCTGGCTCAGAGCCTGGAGTCTGCTTCAGATTCTGTGTCTCCCTCTCTCTCTGTCCCTCCCCTGCTCATGCTCTGTCTCTCAAAAATGAATAAAGGTTTTAAAAACAACTCTTCCATAAGTAAGAGGTAGATACCAACAACCTCGTGAATTTTTGAAAAGTGTGAAGTTGTTCCTGACCACCTTTGAGAACCAAGTTGTAAGGCCAGTCCACTGTGAGTAGAGCTGGGAGCAGGGCAGAGCACCCTCCCCTGCCCCCCATCCCACTCCGGCTGGCTCATGTGATGTGTCCTGACCACAATACGAGGTTCGCCTGCAAGCCATGCACCTGCACGTATCTTTTCTCTTTCTTGATCTTGTTTTCCTTCCACAGTCACAGCAATGGAGTTGATCATCTTTGAGGTTTTAATGACCAGGGCATAGATTTGATGGAATCCAGCAATGGTCAATACTCCATGGAAGGATCCATGCTGGTACCTGGTTCTCTTGGAGACTGATTCATTTACATAAATGGGTAATCCTCACGTGAATTTACTGAACAGAAAGCAGCAACAATGCATGTGTGGCTTGATTCCTTGAGATGGTGGGCGGGGCAGGGGGTGCTGCATTTCCACCCTGGGGCTAACACTTTGGCTGTGTTTTTGTTTGTTTTGTTTTGTTTCCTTTGCATTTTATCAGGCATCTTGAGAAGTGTTCTAGTCTGGCTGTGACCCCAACAAAGCTTTGCCTATAGATCTGTCAGCCCACATGATGCATGCTGAAGGGGCTGGGGAGGTGAGTTACTGAGACACTTCTGGAAGGTGTATTGGTGATGGTTATTGTCTCAGGGCTGCTACAACCACCTCTGGTGACTCGACAAAGAGTTTTTTTTTTTTTTTTTTCAATATACCCATTAACCACACACTAGATACAGTAAACCCATGGCCAATGGCATTGTGTCCCTCAAACACTAGACTCACTAACCTTTTATTTATTTTTTAAAGTTTTTGTTTATTTATTTTGATGGGGGTGAGGAGGGTCAGAGAGAGAGGGAAAGAGAATCCCAAGCAGGTTTTGCACTGGTAGCATGGAGCCTGAAATAGGGCTCAAATTCACAAGCCCATGAGATCATGACCTGAGCCAAAATCAAGAGTCAGATGCTGAGCTAACTGAGCCACCCAGGCGCCCCTCACTAACCTCTGAAAAACCAGTTGGCAAGGACTGCCTGGGAAGAACACACACACACACACACACACACACACACACACACCCCTCTTGAATCTTATTTCTGCATCTCCATTGTCCTTTGGTGATTGAATGCATAAAGCATTATGCTAGGAGTGAACTTTAGGCAGGTGGGAAGCAGCAGGCGGACTTGCTCAGGATCTGACGGGTGAGTCTCTGAAGGAAAATGACGCACAAGAACCCAGCTCCATTTTGGCAACTCAGAGTCTAGGAGGGTTGATAGAAATACAAAACGAAGTGAATTACAATGAAATGGAACAAGAAAATAACAACAGCATTTGCCAGCTACCATGGTGGTGGGAAACAGAGTGTGCTTTACTAGCTGGTGGGTTCCAAGAGGAGCCTTGAAGGAAAACATGGCCCTTGATGTGAAGCCTTTAATATGGTTGGGAGTCGGGGGCAATCACTGACAAGGTCCACGTGCCTTTATGAATAGCACACATACAAAAACTGGGAAGAACTACATCTCTGATTCTGTGTTTCACTTTCTTCGCGAGTCCTTTGGGTTTAATATCTCAAATTACAAAATGTTTCCCAGGGCTAGGGGTAGGCTCGGCCAACAGCACTTGACTCTGTTGACCCAGTTACCCCCCAGCTTCATGACTGCCACAGTGAAATGCAGATATACATCAACTACACCGATTTAATTTCGACTGAAGGAAAAACCCAGCAAAACACTGACATTCTGTACAACTAAATGAACACTCGATGGGTTCTGTTGTTTTTAAGGGAAACTTCTTGTGCTGGGCCATGAGACCATAAAATGTGGAACAGTGCTATAGGCTTCTGCTATTTTTATCTGAAGTGCACAGAAAGTATGGCTTTTTTTAAAAAAAGGAATGTCATTCCGGTGATGGCTTGCTAGCTACTACCACATGCACCAAGGTGACTTTTCGAGCAGTGCTCTGCGGTCCGCCGACAAAGTCAGGAACTGAGAATTTTCAGCTTCCTGGAAAAGGCTTACTGATTGGGATAATATTTCTTCCGATGGTAGAACACACACTAGTGTGTCTCCCTTGTGGTTTTACAGCTCTGTTCTTTGAAGTAGTAACAGCTCAGCAAAGCTAGATGAATGTTTGTGTGTGTGTGTGTGTGTGTGTCAATGAAACAGAGTGCGTAAATTCTGAATAAGTCATAAAGTGACTTAATGTAACCAAAACCTAAACACAGGAGCGGTGCTGATACCAGTTTTTGCATGAGATTTGCTGCTTCTGTGTAGTACAAGTTCAGATCTATCTGTGCCAAGAAATCTAACTTCGATTATGACCTGGTGTGAAAATGAATGAGATACCTTAGCATGGTAACTATATTTGTAGGTGTCGGAAGTGTTCGTGAACAGGCCTTTACCGAACTGATAAATGTTTTTGTTTTTGTTTGTTTTAAACTCAGTCTTACCTATGATGTTTGAAGGTCAATAATCTTTAGTGCAGGCATTCAGATGGGATTTTGCAATGAAAGGATTAAAATGTGTCTGTTCAGATAATGTGTTATGTATGGGTTTGGAAATTATGTTTAGCAAAGGTCTCTTGCTAGACAGGAGGTCTCTTGCAAGACAGAGGTATCAGAAAGGTGATCCATATACTGAACCTATACAAAGACAATAACTACAACGAAATCATGATTCCTTAAATGAACATAAATCAAGCATTTCAGGGTGAATTTAAGAGAAAAAAAATACCTGGTATTTAACATACTATTATATAGAAGTGTAAATTACTTTATATTCTCCAACTTATTATTTGTGACTTTAAGAATGCTCTCTAACAAGGGTTCCCCAGGCGGCTCAGCTGTTAAGCTTCCAACTTCAGCTCAGGTCATGATCTCACAGTTCGAACCCCATGTCAATCTCTATGCTGACAGCTTGGACCTGGAGCCTGCTTCAGATTCTGTGTCTCCCTCTCTCTCTGCCCTGCTCATGTTCTGTCTCTCTCTCTCAAAAATAAATAAACATTAAAAAATAAAGAATGTTGCTTACCCCATTTTAGGCTTTAACGATCCTCCCATATAAAGTGAAAAAATAAAATAAAATATCTAAATCTTTCCAGGTTAATATATATATATAATGCGTATATATAATAATATATATAATGTGTATATATAATAACATATATGTATATATAATGTGTATATATGTATATATAACATATATATATTATATATATATATTATATATATATATATATAATATATATATATATAAAGTCTATATAATTTTTATATATATAATGTATATATATATAAAGTCTCTTGCAATTTCTTCCAGATCAAGGGTCTGTGATTCTTTCTGGTTTTTAGACCAATGTCATATACACAATAGCAAATCTCAAGCTTTAATGAAATGCTCTTTTATATTATAAAGGAGAAAAGATTTCCAAACTTTGCGGTTACTCTGAATGTTCAAGGTCATGAGACTGAGGACAAACCCGGGGTTTCTCACATGCTGTCCCCTTGGTTTGTCCTCCTTCTGGTTTGTGCTGACTTCTTAGTTCTTCCTTCAGCAATGGTTATTCTTAATCTTCTTGTGAGACACTACATAAATTACACCAGTGGTTGTCTCTGTTGGATGAGCCTTCTGGGGTCAGTGAAGAATTTTGTTTTGCATGAAAACTTGAACTTGCTCTTGAATAAAGCCCTGTTATTTTCATAATTTACCTACAATTATGTCATCAGAGCATTTTTTCCAGGACTGCCAGGCATAGAGTAATTGATAACAGAACAGCTATACTGTAGAGTGACTGAACTTTGTGAAAATAAACCACAGTTATCGTTTGAAACTTACATGAAAGAGAGATTAACGAGTCAGAGGAGGAAGACATCCTATAAATCACTGCAACTCACTTGCCCATTTCCAGTTGTGGTGATTGGTGAATGACTCTAGACATTTACACGTCCAATGATCAATAACAGACAGTAAATTAGAAGTGTTGGACAAGTTTATTAGTTGTCCCAGCCAGTTTATTTAAGGTTCTGTATGTCTTATCATGTTGGGAGGCAAAATGAAGAATGCCCCACCATCCTGGCTCATTTTGGCTTATTTTCTGTGCCCAGAAAATCATTACTCAACCATTTCAACCATTTCAACAACAAAAACGTGAGAATTACAGTCCTAGGGGATGAATGAGAGATTATTTGAAAAGTGCATTGTACTATTCAGATGCACATTGTTACCTAAGTAGAAAATATTGTAATTAATAATACATCAATCATTCCGGATTTCTTGACAAAAGAGATATTTTGAAGACGAATTTGAGAATTAAGCGCCTAATGAGGAGTCACCTTATGACTATAAATGGATTCGTGGGATATGTTCATCAGTTTGAAGCTTAACACAACTGAAAAGCTGTAACAGGAGCTTATTGTTAAGAAGTAACTTGAACTTGGGGCGCCTGGGTGGCTTAGTCGGTTAAGCGTCCGACTTTCGCTTAGGTCATGATCTCGTGGTTCGTGGGTTTGAGCCCCACGTCGGGCTCTGTGCTGACTGCCAGCTCAGAGCCTGGAGCCTGTTTCGGTCTGTGACTCCCTCTCTCTCTGACCCTCCCCTGCTCACTCTCTCTCTCTCTCTCTCTCTCTCTCTCTCCTAGAAATAAATAAAAACATTAAAAAATTAAAAAAAAAAAAAGAAGTAACTTGAACAACTCTTTTAATTCAATGTGTCATTTGAGTTGTTGTTAAATAGCCATAGCTTATTTTGAAATACAAATTAATTATCTATTACAAGCATGCTATTGCTTATCTTCTTCAAAGTCTCATCAGTATGCAAATGACTCTAATTAGGTCACTGTCAGACAATATTAGTGCAGAGTCACTTTCCATAGTTTAGAATGAAAGGCTTTGGCTCCTAAATATTTATAAAACTATTTCTGAAATCAGCTTTACTTAATTGGGATCATTCTGGGGAAGTCTGATTGGTTCAGAGGAAATAATCTCTGACAGCAAAGAAAAAAATCATTCTTTCAAAAAAGCACTGATGTTTAATTGACACACAGAGAAATGGGATATTAGAGAATATTTTTATGTGTCATATAAATTTTGTTTTACATTCTTAAATCACTAAAATATCTTTTTGTATATTATATCATCTTTTTAAAAATTTTATTTTAATGTTTATTTATTTTTGAAGGAGAGAGAGATAGAGAGAGCATGAGTAGGGTGTGAGGGGAGCAGAGAGAGAGGGAGACACAGAATCTGAAGCAGGCAGCAGGCTCTGAGCTGTCAGCACAGAGCCTGACTCGGGGCCCAAACTCACCAGCTGTGAGATCATGACCTGAGCCAAAGTCGGACACTTAACCAACTGAGCCAGCTAGGTGCCCCATTGTCTTTTTTTTTCAACCAGGAGAAACAAAATTAATTTGCAATTAATATGATTGCAAATGTACTTTAAAGACAATTTAGTTCATCAGGAATAATATTTGTGTATGAAGTAATATAATTAATATAATAGATATTAATTAATGAAACAGGGCATCCCATGGCTGCATTACTATGAGTCCCATACGGTGGACTTTGATTAAGCAAAAAGGGATGCCTTTTCATATGCCCTGTCCTTTTGATCTACTCCGATCACAGACATCGTTTTTTTGGAACAGCATAGCCAGCTTTCTTGTATCATTCAGTCTCTCTGGTGGTGTCTTTACTGTTGAATGTAGTATATGTCTAAAGCAATAATTTGGAAAATGAATAGCAAGGAGGGAAGAATAAATATTGTAATCCATTTTCTGGACATGGCAAGCTGAAATAGGTTGACGTCACCCTTCCAGAGCGATTGTGATCATGCAGTATGAACAAATAGAGCAGTTCTTTGAAGGAGTTGACCCACAAGTGGGCAGGGATCAGTATAATCAGAGAAAAAATGCAGGGGACACAGAAGTTGGGAAGCATGTGCAGATGATGCTTTAGAGAATATAAGATGTGAAGGACAGGGGAGATTTGATGGAAAGGAAAAGGAGAGGTGAGCAAATACAGACGTCTTTGCGAGCCATTACAAGATCAGGATGCAGAGCATATGTTCTGGAGTGTGGAACATTAGGCAGCTAGCTCTTGGTCATAAGCGGGATAATGAGTGCAGCATATTATGAAGGTGTCATATTGTTTCTTTATGACTCAGTTTCCCTGGGGGCACCATGGTAGCTCCTTCTGTTAAGCATCTGACTCTTAATTTCAGCTCAGGTTATGATCTCACATAATTCACTTGTGAATTCAAGCCCCACGTCAGGCTCTGTGCTCTCTCTCTCTCAAAACATATAAACTTAAAAATTAAAAGAAAAATACTCACTTTCCTCTTCTGGGGTTTGTGTGGATAAGGAATTAAGTATGTATAGGGTTTACCAATAACTCCTAGACATAGAACGCATAAAAATAATGATATCTGTTTTTGTTCTTAATGTGTGTAAACATGATGTTATTCTGTTATAACTTGCAAATATCATTCATTCTTGAGCTTCTCTCATTTGCCTATGAAACAAAGCTTCTCAGCTACCAGGATGTACCTTCCAACCTCCCACAATATGGCGGCCAGCGAAATATTGAGCTCATTTTTAAAGGATTTTATTTGAAGGCTGTTGTTCAGAATTCCAAACTGTTTCCATTACACATTTTACTAACACCCTGCTGAGAGCAGAGGTATTTGGTACTGAGTGGGCAGATAGACAATAGTAAAGTATGCTTTTACATATTATTGTTAACTTTACCAACCTATAATAAATCACAATATTATGTAAAAACGATTTCCACTTGTAAATCATATGAAGTGTATATCAAAGTACAATTTAATTATCAGTAAGGTTACAGAATTCTGTAAGGTTCACATAACAATATCTAGTCAATATGGTTATTTATCTTTATTAATTCAACACTCATGGTGTAAATGTGCTCTTGACTATTAACAGCACAATGTTGTAGGGAGTGAGTATGTTTACCCTATTGGATGCCATGTAATGATGTAATGTCTCAGCTCTTCTACCATCTTGTTTTTTTTCTTTGATGTACTGTGTCGAACATGCCATTTAATCTTCCCTTGAAATAAATAAATCATTCATATGGTCCGTCAACATTCTTTATGTCTTACTAGCCCATAGCATGAAAAATAACATTATGCGTTGCAATGCTGGACAATGAAATTTTGAGATAGCATTTGATAAAATGATCATTCACATCATCAATATATGCTTAGGTCCCATTTGTCTTAGGATGTCATCAAAGTATAAAACGCATATTTAGGTATTTGTATTTCTATATTGTGGCCTACTAAATATCCTAAAAATTGTACTCTGAAAACCTAGAACTTCCCTGAAAATTCTTTTCTGAGCTTGTGAGAGAATTAGAAGGGCCAGAGAGCCTAAAATACCACAGGGGACAGGAAATGGCATTCCAAACCGTTACAGAAGCCACCTGCTCTGAGCGTGTATGCCACTGTGCTCACTTCAATGCTCGCGTGTTAATATCAGTGTGGGAGACAGCAAACGGCACCTTAGACTACAATGATTGAACCCCCACAAACATGCGGGGTCCTCACTGTACTATAGCTTTACTAAAAAGAATCAGTAGAAGCAAATAAGTTTTCTATTAAAAGGAAAATTTTTATCTGTATCAGCCTAGGGTCTCAGAAGGGGAAAGATCTTTTGGCAGATAATTGATAGTGATTAATTCCCTCGCACATAGATTTAGGGTTTGGATTTGGATTATTTATGTTATTGTCATGGGTCAGGAAATGCTGGAGTTGACAAATTAAGATAACATGATTTTCGACTGATAGATCCCAGGGGAGCCTGACAGAAGCCCATGCGTGTCTCTTCTGAAGAGATATGGCTTTCGTCAGATACCTCACTGGTCTCTTTCCATATCCCACGTCTTTGGATCACTCTTTCATCTTGTTGCTTTTACTGTGTTCTGTGCGATTTCCAGGTCACTACTTTTCTCAAGCTGTGCCTAACCTGCTGTTGAGTCCATCTGTTGGCTTTTAAAGGGACAAGAATTTTATTATTTCTTTATTCTTAAAAGTTCTTTTTGTTCTCTCCCTGATAAGTGTTTGGTGATCTTGCCACTTTATCTTTATCTGGGACTCCAAGAGGGTGGAAGAGAAAATAGGGAGCCATACCGGCAATAATTCGTCAACGTTGCATACATGTTGTTTTGTGTTTCATCGGATGCTACCATCTGAGTTACTTGGCTATCCTAATTAGCAGTGTTTTATGATCACTACTGTTCTCTCACGGTGAATTGTTTCCCTGTGTGAAAACACTGAAGTAGCAATTTATGAGTGCTGTCCTCTTAGGAGGGTTTTCATTTGCCTTGGAAATAAGGTGCCAGTGGAAAGTAGCGACCTCGAACATGCATTTAATCCCTTGCCTTTGGGTTTTCATAACTGCCAGTACCAATTTCAACTCAAGAAAGGTGAAAATAATCTTATTAAAAGTTCTCAGGTGTTCAGTGCCTCTTTAAAGAAATTTTCCGGACTATAAACTTCCTAGCACATCCATATTCATTCACTTGGATGAGGAAAAAGTACACAGAACACTCAGCCTGTTTTTGCCACATTTCTGCCGAGTTCTGCACGCATGTCTGTCTACTCATCGTGGCTGAGGAAGATATCGCTCTTCATTGACTTTGAGTCTCAGAAGAAATTAGCTTCGATTGTTCACTTTTCACATCCTGCGACATATCTTAGATCAAATCAATTCCTGTTTTTGAGACAACAGTGGCAGAGAACAGAAAAGAGTGAAGAAACATTTTTCACTGTACAGAGTTGAGATAGAAGAGTTCCTTTGTCCACTTTGCTCAGTGACATATTCCAAAGTCTGGAACAGTATCTGGAACAGGGTAGATTCATGTGTTGATATTGAACATAGGATCTCATTTACATGTGGAATCTATATCAAGCCAGAACAGACAAGCAAACACTCACAGAGAAAGAGATCCAATTGGTGGTTACCAGAGCGGGGTGTATGCAAAGAAGAAGTAGAGGAAGGTGGTCAAAAGGTATCAACTTCTAGTTATAAGATGGATAAATACTAGGGGATGGAATGACCAATGTTGTGACCACAACTACCAGCCATGGGATATACACGAAAGGCGGTAAGGGATGAAGTCCTAAAAGTTCTCATCACAAGGAGAATTTTTTTGTCATCTTTTTAATTGTATCTAGATGAGACGATGGATATTAATTACATAAGCCAGACAGAAAAAGATCAAAACCATATGATTTCACTTACATGTGGAATCTACAAAACAAATGAATAAACAAACAGACAAAAAAGAGACTCAGACCAGTAAATACTGAGAACAAAGTAATGGTTACCAGAAAGAAGAGGATGGGGGGGTAAAATAGGTGAAGAATGGGGACACCATGGGTGTCCACAATGGACACCATAATGAGTGATGCTGTCAGTTACGGGTCGATCCTTGGTTTCGACTCATGTCATGATCTCACTGTTCGTGAGTTCAAGTTCCACATTGGGCTCTGTGCTGTGAGCATGGGGCCTCCTTGGGATTCTGAATCTCTCTCTCTCTCTGCCCCTCCCTTGTTCACTCTCTTTCGTTTTCAGAAGTAAATAAATAAATAAATAAATAAGCAAACATTTAAAAAATTTTAAAGATTAAATGGGTGAAGGAGAGTGGGAGACACAGGCTTCCAGTTATGGAATGAATAAGTTGCCAGAATAAAAATTACCTCATAGATATAAAATATATATTTAATTTTTTATTGTTTATTTATTTTTGAGAGAGGGAGAGCACAAGCAGGGGAGGGGAAGAGAGAGAGGGTGACACAGAATCTGAAGCAGGCTCCAGGCTCTGGACTGTCAGCACAGAGCCCGATGCAGGGCTCGAACTCAGCAACTGCGAGATCATAACCTGAGCCAAAGTCAGATGCTTAACCAACCAAGCCAGCAGGGGCTCCTAAGTATTTTAAAAGTCAATTGTATTCCTATATGGTAGGCACAAATTACCTTTTTAAAGTAATTAAAAGAAGGATACTACTTAAAGCAACCACAAAAATATTCAGGAATAATCTAACAAAAGATAAAGTATTTTGTGTGGAGACACCTAAACTTTATTAAGACAGATTAAGGATATGATACCACATTCATAATATGATCAGTAACACAAATATATAATGTTCTCAAAATTACTCTCTGAATTAAGGTAATATCAATATGCTTTTATAGAATATATTAGAAAAGTCGACAGTCTTAAATTGCATTTCAAAGAGGTATTTGCCAAGAATAACTAAGACAATATTAAAAAAGATTAATGTGGAGAAATGTTTCCTGCCTGATCTAAGGCCCATAGACTATCATTACAGCTCCAAGGATAAGTAAATATATTTATTTACGTAATAGAAAACAGAGCCCTGAAAAAGAACTTCAGATATGAGTAAGAATAAAATATGATAAAATTGACTTTGGTCTTTAGTGGGCCTATGGTATAAATGTCAATTGTTAATTATATTTGTTATCAATTGTGTATTACAATAAGGTAAAGTAAAACTGGACATCTACACTGAAGATAGATTATTAATTCTGGGTAATTTTAAAGATTTACATGTTGGCAGGGGGGAAGAGACCTTCGGGAATTAAGATTATATTGAAGTGTGCTGGCTATTTGTCGAATTTTTCCCTACTCTGTTCTTTTTTTTTTTTTTTAAGTTTATTTATTTATTTTCAGAGAGAGAGAATCCCATGCAGACTCCATGCTGTCAGCATGGAGTCTGATGCAGGGCTCGAACTCACAAACTGTGAGTTCACGACCCGAGCCGATACCGGGAGTCAGACGCTTAACCAACTAAGCCACCCAGGCGCCCCTTTCCTGCTCTGTTCTAACCTGTTGTGACTTTTCTCTGTAAGGCAGGGAGATGGAAGCCTAAAAACTACATTTCCTACATTTCATTACCCTCTAGTTTCCATTTTTTCTTTTCGGTGTTTCTTTCTTCCACGGCTGTGGCCAGGCTCCAGTGGCCTCACAGTGACAGGTGCCCCAGCGTCAGGGACTGCAGCCTCAGGGCTCCTCCTCGGGCACAGGAAGGAACCCAGGCTCCTGGCTTTGCACCTTCTATTTTTAGGATCATAGCAGTTGCACAGAGAAAGAGAGAGACAGAGACAGAGACAGAGACAGAGCGCTTCAACGTTAAAGCCTCAAAGCCCTTATGGATTCTGGGTTATCTTATCTGTTTCTACTTCCTCCTCTTCCCAACATTTTATAAACAATTCACTACATTACCTTCACTCTTTGAAATCCTTGGAAGACTTCTCCTTCCTGACACACTATTCGCTGATGAAAAGGAAGTACACTTACATTCTTAGTTCTGACTTAAAAATGTGGCGTACAAACCATAGCCTCTTGAACATGATATTTATGGTGGCGATAATCTCTGGGATGAGGAAGACAAAAGGTTTATTGTGAAGAAGACACTCCTTACAGGCTGTGTTGGTTATTCCTGATTACTTAACCTAAGTGGTAGGTGCCTATGTAACTTCTATATAATATTTTATCTATGTGTAATATTTGAAATTACTAAAATGATATATAGTACTGTTATATATATATGATATATAAGAATATATAATGTAGACTTCTTAAGGATACATCTTCAAGCCACAGGAATCAAGTTTTCCTGGCTTAAAACACAGATGGAGGGGCACCTGGGTGGCTCAGTTGGTTAAGTGTCCAATTTCTGGTCTTGGCTCATGTCATGATCTCATGGTTTCTGAGTTCAAGTCCTGCATCAGGCATAGTGCACAGCCTGCTTGGGATTCTGTCTCTTTCCTTCTGCCTCTCCCCACTTGTGCTCTCTCTCTTTCTCCCTCTTTCTCTCTCTCTCTCCCTCTCTTTGTCTCTCTCAAAGTAAATAAGTAAACTTAATTTTTTTTAATAAAAAAAAAAATGCATGGAAAACAATTTGGCCATGTCCCTGAGTCAATCTTGTTTCTGGTCTTGCTCCGTCTAGTGTCCTTTTACCAAGGCGATCAGAGGGACCTTGTTAATATTTCGGTGGATTGATGTCATTCCTCTACTCAAACCCTCCGTGGCTCCCATCTCCTCCCTTAGCAGAGCCCAAATCCTAATCCGCCCTCTAAGCCTCCCCATAGCCTGGCTTCTCATGAGTGTTCTCACTTCTCTGTTCATTTGTGTGTCCCCTCGGCTCTAGCCACATGGGTCTCCGGCGGGCTCTCACCCCGATAGCAGGATATTCTTCCTTCTGAGACGTGCATGGTTAACTTGTTAACTTCTCAGCCGTCGTCACTCTAACCCTTCTACTCCGAGGGGCTTTCCATGGAGTTCCCTCCCTCAGGCAATTGTCATCTCACTAAGCATCATTTTTTCCCTGTTCAGTACTTATTCAATATGCTATTTATTTCACTTACTGTCGTTATGAATTGCTTCTCTGCAAGATCGTAAAGACTGTAAAGGAAGGATTTTGTGCAGGGATATTAGATGGCAACAGTAAGCATTTACTAAGTATTTGTTGAATAAGTGAGTGAAGGAACATCACTCCCTCACTGCAGTCCAGATATACTGCAGCTGAATTTTTGCTACTCCTTTGTCAACAGCCTTGAAATGTATGGAGTATTTAAAAGAAGATCGGAGGAGGACTTGAAAAACCATCTTTAGAAAAATAAAAATCTATGAAAACTGAAACTTTATTATAGGTTGGAAATTTTATTATAGGTTGGAAATTGAATCCAAATGTCCTTCGTACTTAGCACTGATTTGAATGTTTCTCTTGTTATTTTAATTTTTATTTATTTATTTATTTAGAGGCAGAGAGACACAGAGAGCAAGAATCCCAAGCAGTCATCATGCTGTCAGTATGGAGCCTGATGCAGGGCTTCAACTCGTAAAGCATGAGATCATGACCTGAGCCAAAACCCAAATTGGACGGCTAACCAACTGAGCCACCCAGGCACCCCTTTATTTTTGGGACCATTTTCCACTGGCAATGTTAGCTGTGGTGTGCATCCACAGTCTTCATTTCCACTAAGTTAATTTTCTGGTGAGTTTTTATTTCTGTAGCTCAAGAGCACATACACAAATTAGGGCAAAATCTACCTTTGGTGACTTACATGACTGGTTTTTTTTTTTTTTAATGTTTATTTACTTTTGACTGAGAGAGACAGAGTGTGAGCAGGGGAGAGGCAGAGAGAGAGAGGGAGACACAGAATCCCAAGCAGGCTGCAGGCTCTGAGCTGTCAGCACAGAGCCCAATGCGGGACAGAAACCCACGAACCATGAGATCATGACCTGAGCTGAAGTCGGATGCTTAACCGACTGAGCTACCCAGGTGCCCCCTTGCATGACCGTTTTACAGCTATTGAAATAGACTATCATGTAACTGAATGTCTCTAGGATGCTTTATTAAAAAAATCAGGAAACTTATGTTTCTGTGATAGTATTTTTAGCTGAAGGTTTGATGGAAAATTCTACACATATTTAAAAAAATAACATCTCATAGCCAAATGCTTGCATTGAAGATCATTTGCAGCCAAGCCATTTCCTGATGACAAAAATATTAAAATATCATTATGTCATCTATTAATAAAGTGCTACTTTAGCAATTTTTTGACACATTGAAGTAGGCTCTCTGTGTGCGTTATTCTGATAATCACTCATGTGTTCAGTACTTCTAATCTGAACATTCATCCAAAATGGGATTCTTTACAGACTCTTACTATTTATTTTTATTTAGTTTTTTCATATGAAATATTATGAGCAGAAACTCCCATAACCTGAAAATGTTACAGTAATAATTATAAAGGTATTGTCCTGTTTTTCTCAGCTGAATACACAGATATTTTAACATCACCTTACTGAATATGAAGGAGTTTCCTCAAACTTCATACAGAGAGGTATTAATTTTGTTGTTATTGGCAATGATGGTGGTAATGACCTTTGGTATTATGCGTTTGGACCCCTCCTCCCGACAAAAGTTTTATACTCTAATGAAAGCATGCTTTTGGGTGTTAAATATTAAGGAAGCTATGTATGGTAATTTTGCATTCTTTTTCCTTTTAATCATTTTAATAGATCATAGATTTCACGTTCTTGATTATGAGACACTTGTATGCTGTTCTTCCTTTTTCATTGCTTGTCCCACTATCTCCCTACCAAATGAGATAATTACTAAATTTCAAAATGCAATATTATTCAAAACCCAGTAATAAAAAGTCAACTAAAGCCCCAGTATTGCAGTCACACTCACAAGTTCAAGTACTGCCTATTCATAAATTAGGGTCTTGGGCAAAAAATGCTTCTTTTTTACTTCTACTTTCTTTTCTTTTTATTTCTTTTTTTATTTCATTATTCCCTGAACTCTCATCATGTCATAGAAGTGCCTCGAAGAAGTCAGCCCCAAATTAATGGCAGGACAAACCAACCCCACTTTAACTAGAGAAGTTCTGCTTGTATTTACTTATTTATTTATTTATTTATTTATTTATTTATTTATTTTGATGTTGGTTTATTTTTGAGAGAGAGAGGGACAGAGGGAGAGGGGCAGACAGAGAATGGGAGACAGAATCCGAAGCAGGATCCAGGTTCCAAGCAGTCAGCACAGAGCCCCACGCAGGACTCAAACTCACAAACCATGAGATCATGACCTGAGCCAAAGTCAGAAGCTTGTCCAACTGAGTCACCCAGGTGCCCCATGCTTCTAATATATTTTATATCTGTAATCCCTAAGATTTCCTCATTTTGTCATTCCATTGTGTTTACATCCGATATTCCATGATTTTCAGTCAACTTATATTTTGAATCTACTTAGCTGCACACTTTTTTATAATATATTTCTAATTTTTAGTTTGAGCATTCATTTTGTTTAATCGCCTTGCTTGTTCATATGATTTTGTTTCAACAATCATTTGATGATGTAAATTAGTGATATGTAAGTTTTTGTTTAAAAATATGGAATTCATGGGAACCTGGTTGGTTCATTTGGTTAAGTGTCTGACTCTTGGTTTTGGCTCAGGTCATGATCTCATG
The DNA here is from genome assembly GCF_003009895.1 of Hyaena hyaena. Lineage (NCBI taxonomy): Eukaryota > Metazoa > Chordata > Mammalia > Carnivora > Hyaenidae > Hyaena > Hyaena hyaena. Next base: position 636,624 of record NW_024081473.1, on the reverse strand, counting down.
GTTTGTGGGGTTGAGCCCCATTTTAGGTTCTGTGGAACATGCTTGGGATTCTCTCTCTCTCTCGATGTCTGTCCCTCCTCTCTTTCAAAATAAGTAAATAAGCTAACAAAGATAAAATAAAAATGTGGAATTCATTAAAGACAATATAAACATTAAAACTGGTTACATCAAGTTTGATATTTCCATATATATCTCATATAAAAACTGCAAGCAAAAGCAAGTTTGCAATTACATGTGTACGATTATTTGAGGAACACAATTTTACTAAGTCAATAAACTCTAACCATTCTTCTGTCCCAACACTTTTGTGGGATAGGCTATATTTTTCATCAGTAAGAGTGGCACTCTGTAGTAGTGTCTGTGATAAAAGAAATTCTCAGATTGGCAAATCCGAATTGGTGGCATTAAGTAATCTTCAGAGCTCACCTGACCTTAAGGTGTACAGATTCGTACAAGTGTCCTTCTCTAAACTGGGAAATATCTGTCTAATTTATTTTCCCAAAGAGGTAGGAACTTGGGATACTAATGGCAGGCATTTATTTTACACAACTTGTCAAGAAAACAGAGCAAAGATGTTTGCAGGAGGCTATGGTATGTGAACCAAGGGAGAAGGCAACTTGTGGCAAAATTGAGTGAAAAGGTGGGCAGGTTGACAAGGGAAGTTGTCATTCTCAGATGGGTAGGCAGAAAACAAGCATCTCTGGAGAGTGCAGGGGATGACAAGAAAGAAATTCACAGAACAACTGAGGATCTTCTGAGGTCTTCTAGGATCTTCTAGAACTTCTAGAATTCTAAGAATTCCTGTTGTGGAACAGAAGGACATTACTAAAGATGTAAAATCCAAGGTGGTAACATGATGCAAGTAACTACTTAATTTAAATCATATTCGTTATGACCTTATTCATGAAAGTTCTTAGCTTTACACAGAAATGCTTTGCCTCCAAGGCAATTTGTTGATTTGTTTTTGTTTTTGTTTTTCAGCATGGTGGTTTCCTCTTTATTGATGCACCTCTTACCTTCCCCCCATTTCAGTCCCTTCCATCTATGCCCCAAAAAGAAGGTAGTGAAAGGAAGGGAACATTAGGGTTCTGAGCCCCTTGGGCAGTTATAAAGGGAAAGGAAATAAAACAATCCCTGGATGTGAAAGAGATTGACAATCAAGAAGTCTAAAGCAGAATGGAGACAGCGGTGAGACAGGAGAGAAAAGAGCAGCCACCTCCCCCATTAACCCTCTTGCTAAGAGGCGCTGGAGGAAAGCTCCAAATATTCGGTAGTACACGTCCTGAAGAAGGGAGGTGGTGGTTAAACCTGAAGCAGTAGGTGAAGGTAGGGGAGGCACCTTTCTGTAGAATTGGACTCCCCCCAGCCACCCACCTCAGGGGCAGCAGCTTCATGAGCATAGACACTTTTGTCACTGGAGGTGATGCATAGAAAGCAGGCTTCATGGTGTTGCTGGTATAGCGGACCCACCATAGCACTGGTGGGTGAGAGGACATAGTTGACAAAAACCAAGCATCCTCAGCTCAGACATGAATTAGCTTCCAGATCAAGAAGTAGAACTGACCAGGTATGAGATCAGAAGGCACCAGATATTTCTTTTTGTCCGGGTCTCCTATCCGAGCTTTGGGAGCCTTTTCTACAATCACTGGAGCTCAGTCTGGGTATTTTTTGCAGAACTTCTCACCCTCAAAATGGCACTTCTTGAATGGATGTCTCCACTTTATATGTCAGCTGCACCTGGCTGTACCCACTGGGCCCAGGGATCCAGGGGCAGGGGGTGGTTGGGATGGGGGGAGGAGGCTAGGTAATACATTTCTACATTCACTGCAAATTGCTCCTCATAACACCCCAAAGGAAAATTCTATGTTAAAAAAAAATATATGCCTGGTATGATCAAGAGACTTCCTTTTGATTACAGTCCCAAAAGACAGAGCTATTGATATAAAAGCTCTGGGAATACATAAGAAGACAGAGCTAGTAAAATAATAATGATAACTTCTTTTTTTTCATTTATGAGACATTTGACAGTAAATTGCTTACTTTTAAAGTACCTTGAAAATGTTAAAAAAAAAAAAAAAAGGAAAAGGAGCTGAAAAAGAGTCATCATTTCTACCATATTGGAAAAATACACAGGTGAATTTAAATTGTTTAGTTAGCACTTATGTGTGAGTTTTGTGAGAGAAGCTCACAGAGAGTAGAAAATACAATATTGATGGGGCATTTGGGCAGCTCAGTTGGTTAATTTTACAACTTTGGCTCAGGTTGTAATCTCATGATCCATGAGTTCAGGCCCCTTGCTGGGTGCTGTGCTGACAGCTCAGAGCCTGGAGCCTGCTTCAGATTTGGTGTCTTCCTCTCTCTCTCTCTCTCTCTCTCTCTCTCTCTGTGCCCCTGCCCTGCTCACACTCTGTCTCTTTCTCTCTCTCAAAACTAAATGAACATTAAAAAAAATTTAAAAAAGAAAATATGACATTCATTTTTCTGTTGTTGGTAGTGTAGCCATCAAAGAAATAGGGAATGAAAGTAAATCAGAAGAAAACAGAACATGCTATTCCATTCATTAACTCACTCACTCACATTTATTAGTGTTCCTTATGTGTAATATGTATCGATTTGAGGTAAAGCTTTATTGCTTTGATTTGTTTTTGTTTTGTTTTTGTGTGAGATTTTTTCTTCCTTCTTTTTTCTCCTTCCTTTCTCCATCCATGCTCCTCTCCTCCCTTCTTTCTTTCCTAGAATGTCTTCTTGTTTATGTCTTCCTTAAAAAATATTTTTTTTCACTAAAAGCAAACTATAAGTGGACAAGAACGTACAATGGCACAAAGAGAATCTCTTCACAAACGTTATGAGGATGACTAACGGCCACATGCAAAAAACTGAAACTGGATCCAAAATAAACTCGAAATAGATTAAAGACCTAAATGTGAGACTTGAAGCCATAAAATTCCTACAAGAAAACAGGCAGCAATTTCTTTATTATCATCCATGGACATATTTTTCTGGATATGTCTTCTCTGGCAAGGGAAACAAAAGCAAAATTAAACTACTGGGACTACATGAAAATAAAAAGCTCTTACACAGGGAAGGAAAGCACCAACAAAGCCATAAGGCAACCTACCAAATAGGAGAATATGTTTGCAAATGATATCCAAAAACGGATTAATATCCAAAATACATAAAGAACGTACACAACTCAACACCCTCAAAATTATCCAATTAAAATGGGTAGAAAATATGAATATTTTTCCAAAGAAGAGATACAGATGGCTAAGGGACACATGAAAGCCTGCTCAACCTTGCTAATCATCAGAAAAATGCAATTAAAGCCTTAATAAATATTACTTACACAATGAGAAGGGCTAAGATAAAAAATACAAACAGCACAAGATATTAGAAGTATTGACAAGGATGTGGAAAAAATGGAACGTTCCTTCACCGTTAGTGGGAATTCAAATTGATTCGGCCACTATGGAAACATGTATGAATTTTCCCCAAAAAAATTAAAACTAGAATTATCTGAGGATCTAGTTATTCCATTGCTGGGTATTTACCCAAAGAACATGAAAAACTCTATTTCAGAAAGATCCATGCACCTCTATATTTACTGCAACATTATTTATAATAGGCAATTAATGGAAGCAACCCAAGTGGTATCCATAGATGAATGGATAAATAAGATCTGGTATATATACATGTAAAGAAGAATATTATTCAGCCATTAGAAAAGAATGGAATCTTGCCATTTGCAACAACACAGATGGACCCAGAAGGTATAATGCTAAGTGAAATAAGTCAGTCAGAGAAGGATAGATATCATATAATTTCACACTCATGTGGAATTTATGAAACAAAGCAAACAAACAAATAGAGGGGGGAAATGGAAAATAAACACAACAAAACAGATTCTTAAATACAGAGAACAAGCTGGTGGTTGCCAGAGGGGAGGTGAGTGGTGGGGAGGGTGAGGTGAGTGAAATACAAAGGAGTAAGAGTAACAACAACAAGACTCAAATAATATTGAAAACGTATCTTTGGCATTTTATTTTTATTTGAAAAATTATTTCCATTGGATTGCTCACTGTGATATTCTCAAAGATGCAAACAAATAATTTATGTTCTTACTCGTTTTTATCCCTTTTCCATTTATAAGTAGTAAGATGTCTTGTCCGTCAGTCTGTTGGTGGCATATGTACACGTGTGTGTTTGCATACGTGTGTGTGAGGGGGTGTGTATGTGGGTATGCCAGTGCTTTAGAAGGACAGGTCACGGAACCAAACGGACTTTGGTTTCTTAAATTCAATACCTATTAAGATGCTCAAAAAATTAAATTATCAATAATATCAATCGATCCTTGGACATTACATTTTAAATCATTCTTGCATACTTAAAACCATTACTTATGATAATTATGAGACATTATAGGGCTTCTGAAAAACTGGACAAACCTAACAAAGTTGTTTTCTTTATTTTTACTACCACAAATTAAAACCTATCAACATAGGGACACCTGAGTGGCTCATTTGGTTAAGCACGTGACTTCAGCTTATGTCATGATTTCATACTTCGTGAGTTTGAGCCTTGCATTGGGCTCTTTGCAGACAGCTCAGAGCCTGGAGCCTGCTTTGGATTCTGTGTCTCCCTCTCTCTCTTTCTGCCCCTCCCCTGCTCTACTCTGTGTGTCTCTCCTTCAAAATAAATAAACATTAAAAAAGGGTTTTAAAAAACCTATCAATGCATATGGGATTTTTAAAAATATTCCCACCAAGTCTACATATAATTTTACATTCTAAATTTTGTTTTAATATTTCAATAGATTTTTTTAGAGCAGTTTTAGTTTCACAGCAAAATTAAGCAGAAGGTGCCGAGATTTCCTGAATTCTCCTCAGTGCTACTCATGCGTACCCTCCTCCATGATCTATATTCCCCATAATTTTAAAATTTAATGTTATATCATAAATATTAAAATAACTTTCTGTTATATTTTAATTATTCTAATAGAAACATGCTCTCATACTAACTTTTGCACTATAAACTATTAAATTCATCTTTTATTTTTATATAAGAATTTTGCTGTCATAAATAATAATCACTTTTGGCAACTAATAATATTATATTATTAAATTATTTAATAAGAATAAATTCTTATGGGTTTATATATGATTCCGTCTATGGTGATCATCTATTTAGCTTCATTATGTTTTTAATTTCCACAAAAAGATTCTATGACTATACAGTTGTTCTTACAATTAACATGCACAACATTTTCTTTCTATAGCCATAAAATAATTTTCAGTTTGGCTAATTTAGTAGAAAATGTGGTTTTTAAAGTGCATTTCAATTTTTATATCTCTAAAAACTCATTAACAGAAACTATTTTCCAAATGTTACCTTATTTAACTGAAAGAAACAAACAAGAAGACCAACTTAGACCTTCAGAGGTTTTAAACATTAGTAAATTCTGTGAATTTATAAAAGTATATGTTATACTCTTAAATAATACATATTATTTGTACAGGATAGGGGTTTAAATATCACAAGCCAATGTGGACTTTACAGAGGACGTTAAAGAACCAGAAATGCAATTCAGGAGTAAGTGGGGTCTACTGAAGAGAGAAAACAACTTTGACCTCAATAAAAGATTCATATTTACTAAAAGATTCAATGAAGTTTCTAAAATATGCATAATTAATTCAATTTAGCCTACCATTTCCTTGACTTTTCCTTCATCTTTATCTGCTCTCCTGAGCCTCTGGGTGGCTTCATACTTATTCTGTCATTATGCATGTCCTGCTTTATCCACATGGCTTTTCATTGGGTGGCCCTTGAATTAACACCAAACTAGTACCATCAAGTTTAAGAAAACAAAAATGCAAAACTGGGCACCTGGGTGGCTCAGTCAGTTAAGCGTTTGACTCTTGATTTTGGTTCAGGTCATGATCCCAGGGTCCTGAGATTGAGCCCCATGTCCGGCTTTACACCGACAGCATGGATCCTGCTTGGGATTCTCTCTCACCTTTTCTCTCTACCCCTCCCCTGCTTCCAGGGTCTTTCTCTCCAAATAAATAAATAAACATTAAAAAAAAAAAATGCAAAGCCTTGACTTGAACTGTGTAAGAAATGCTTCAGACTAGGAAGTTATTTTATGAGAAGTCAGTGACACACACAAGAAACAGCTGGTTGACACTACAGTGTCTTGAAGCATTCTTTATAAACTATGCAGCCATAATTATAGGGGTAACAGAAAAAAAGAAGATAGAACAAATCGTGAGAGTGACAAGGGGAACATCAGAAGAATCTCATCAATAGTTCTAAATGATTTCAGAAAACTTTTGAATTTTTATCTGTATATGTTATAAGGCTTGAATGAGATTTTAAAGCATTTTAGAGAAGTTGGGTTTCTGCTTAAGAGAACGTTGATTTGTTTAATTATTTTTTAATTATGTTGAATTTGTTTAATTATCCAGATTTTATGTCATAAAAGAAATAACCAACTTACATTTTAATTATATGCATAAAATAAAATATAAAATATATATTTTTACATGAAAATTGTTGACATTGATTTTAACTGCCAATGTGTTACAAACGTATCAAAGAAAGCTGAAACAAATGCCAAGTTTCATTGACCTTCTCCAAATAGGACTCAACACCAATTAGGAAAAGGCCAATCTGAGAAAGATTCTCTTGAATCTGCACTGAGGTTCATTAAATTAGTCTGGTGGAGTCAAGGAAGGAGAGAATTAAGAGGCGTAGGGATTTTGAGGGTGAACGTATTCTTTTTATTATCCTTGGCTTTCCAATCAGCCTCATTTTCCAAAGTGAGTGAGTTAACATCAAGAGCTAGGAAAGAACATGCTAGAACATTCAAGGAGGAGTGGTTTAATAAGGGGCTATCTGTCTATGTTATTTGTCAAACTCTTGCATGAGTAAATATAAAACATGAATGAATTATGTCCAATATCTTGCTACATTGCTTTATTCTAAAGTATCAGATAAGTTTCTTTATTCTCATAAGCCTATGTTCTAGTTCAAAGATGCACCCAGGCTAACTGTTCAAGTTTAGACCTAATTGACGTGTCAAATTTTACCTTTTCAAGAGAGCCCTATAACATAATAGGGAAAAATCTGTTATAAGATGGCTGACAGGACTCATAAGGAAATATCTGTCCCTGATCAAAGGCTCCCCCTTCTGGGTTTTTCTTCCAGCCTGCTTGTCGGGCGCATTAATGAAGATTGTGTAAGTAAAAGGCTATAAATTATCCCCTCTGCTGAGGCTCTGGGCTCAGACCTCTGGAGAATGATCTCCTCTGAGCGCTCCGGTGTAAAATAAACCTCCTCTCTTCCAAGATCTCCGAGTGCTGCTCAGTTCTTCTGCCGGGTGATCCAGACCAGATTCTGTAACAAAACCACCTTGGGCAATACACAATTATCGAGAGGCTGATTTGAGACAAGGACAAAACACATCGAGGGGACAGATGAGGAATAGAAACAGAATACCAAGGACCATTTCTTGGGGAGTGCATGTGGTTAGGAGACAAAAAGTGTAAAGAGAATGAAAGATACAAGAGTTAGAAAGTGCTATAGATGAGGGGAAGGAATAAGTTTACTTCTTCTGGGCACTATAAGGTAAAGGGTAGCAAAATCCATTCATGATGCTCTTTAAAAATGGAAAGCGTTGGGGCGCCTGGGTGGCTTAGTCGGTTACGCATCCGACTTTCGTTTAGGTCATGATCTAACGGTTCGTGGGTTCGGGCCCCGTATCGGGCTCTGTGCTGACTGCCAGCTTAGAGCCTGGAGCCTGTTTCAGTCTGTGACTCCCTCTCTCTCTGACCCTCCCATGCTCACGCTGTCTCTCTCTCTCTCCTAGAAATAAATAAAACATTTAAAAAATTAAAAAAAAAAACAGATTTCAGACTTTGCAAGAATGGAAACACTGGGAAAACTAGGGTGCACTCCCATGTGGCAGATGTCAGCTGGACTTGAGTAACTTTTGGGCCATTAGGAGAGCGTTCACTGTCCTAGGCTGTCCTGCTTCATTATTTTTTGTCCTTACTCCATACCCTGCAGGCCTTTGGGACATCATGTGATAAATCCTATGACTTTATAATTGACTGGATGGGTGGATGTAAATGCACACAGTAACCGTTCTTCCCTGAGTAACACATAGACTCCTCGAGGCAGGCACTGTGCCTTCTTCATGCTTTGGTCTTCAGCACTTAGGACATGGTCTGTCCTGTAGTCACTGGNGTTATCTAACAGAGAATGATGACAGTACACAAGAATACAAGGGATCTTAGCCCCAAGGCTCTACCGACAGACCCACAGGTCAAGGCTACAGAGTAAGTGATAGTGGTGTGTCACAAGGTGATAATCAGAAAGGTATGAGGAAATAAACAAGTACATAGGGCTGTTCTACGTCTATGGCTAAAGGCCACCAGGAATGAGATTGAATGTGAAAGCTTGGAGAAACTTCAAGTAGGTGTAAATGAAGATGACCAGCTTTGCTTATTATTCTCGGTCCTCTACTCTATTATAAATACACATTGCAGGCCCATCTTTCCAGAAGATAAATTAATTACTTGACTGTTTCATTTTTTAACTTATCTGGGAAAATAAAGATTACTCTGAAAAGCTTTCCAAACAAATTGATACAGTATGAAACAAAAATCAAAAGAAAGTCAACATTTTTTTTCTATTCCTTTGATGGAGAAAGAAAGAAAAAAATAGAAGGCTTTGACAAAGAAATGCTTTTACTGTTCAAAGGGGATTATTTAGGAAACTGAACACATTAGCATCCGATGCCTTAGCTGCCCTTTCAAAGTGAAATTAAGCTGAGTAATAATAACCTCCTCACTTCTGACTTCTTTAAATAAATACATTCGAACATAATACCTTGCATTGTGGCATGAGGCTTATAGCTTCTTTTACCTTTAATGAGACCAGGCCAAGCCAAGGGGGTAAGAATGATATGTTAATGAGAGGGGAAGCCCCTGGCAGTCCCAGGATGTAAAGAACTTTTATTCTACATGACTATGTAAAGAGTTTCCTTCACTTGTTAACCTGCATGCATTTTTGTAGCATGTAAAAGACCATATGGACTTGAAATGGTAAAGGCACTTTGACTTGGGTATTTATACTGCTTCGCCAGGAATTTACATTTCCTTAAGGTGGAGTCAGCCCTCAGGGGTCTCCTCCTTGGTCTCTCAGAGGATAAATCCAAAGACCATCTTTGATCAGCTCCTCCCTCTCTGAGACCTATGCTCCCTGGCACACCCCACATTCCCCTCACTTACAAACTCATTTTTCCCCTCCTTTCATTGAGAAATTGACCACCTAGACATGAGTCTACATCCCTAACCCCCTGTTCTGCTTGCTTTATTTCAACCACTCCAACTAGACATCTCATGTTATTGTTATATAAAATTAATGTTCGCTTATATTTACCCATAAAGTAAATTAAAGAAAAATTGACCAGAGTCCTTTGTGTCAAAACTGCATTCTGAAATCATTTACCCTGTTTCTGAAATGTGTCTTCACAATGTCCTTTAGTGAAAGAATGTTGGTGATAAGGTGCTTTTGGGTTTCAGATATCAAAAAATTTTAGATACCATTCCTGATTGGAATTTTGTATTTTGAAGTTGATGACTATTTTCTTTGAGAACATTAAACTATTTTACTGTTTTCCTCCATTTGTTGATGCTATCATTCAACTGTCAGCCTTGTTGGTCTCTGTAGGTGATCTGTCTTTTCCCCATGAGTGCTTTTAATTTATTTTCTTTTTCTTTGAGGTTCTTTCATTTCAACATGAAATGTCGAAGTGTGGATTTCCTTTTACTTGCATTTTCCATGCTTCCTGGATCTGAGGTTTGCGGTCTCCCTCTCTGTAAAACTCTAAGACACTATTTCTTTGAATAGTGGTTCTTTTTAAATTTGTTTCTCTTCTCTTTTTGTGGAAAGTTAATGAGGTCTGTGTTAGGATCTTACTATTTTCTACATAATGTTTACCATTTCTCTCCAAGTCCCATATACTTTTCTCCTTGGACTGTATTCTGATGGCTTCAGGGATCTCTCTCACTCTCTTGTGTCTAATCTTCGAGGTTCAATTTTTCAATCATAGATCTCACTTATAGACATACTTTTCATTATTTTTTTTAAACCTGTTGGTTTATTTCTTTAATGTTGCTCAAATTTTCACTATTGTTTTCTCAAAATCATGTTAAACATGCTTATTTTGTGTTTTGTGATGGGTAACTCCCAAATCTGAAGTTTGTGTGAGTGTGATCCTCACACCATGGTAGATACCACAACTTTGTGGGTACTCACCCATGACACCACCTTGCTACCCCAAGGTGTTTTCTAATCTTCCACTGTGAGCCCTGTGTCTTCCCGCTGTCTCTGTGAAAATTCTTGGAGATCCTAGGTTGAAGTCTGTTTGTTTTTCAAAGAGGAGTGTCTATACTTCTGAACATGCCTGAAGATAAGCATGTTCAACAGAGCCCACTATAAATTATTTCTCTTAGGATTTTTGGGATATACAGGTGACATGTATTCATACCTCAAAATCACATGAGGGATGAATTTTCCAGGGCAATTTTTCCACCTTCTAGCTAAAACTAATGTTTAACACAATTAAGTATACTTTTTGCCTTTTTCCTTGGCAGTGTATTGGTTCATTTTTCACCTTTACGTTTGAGTATAATCTTTATGACCTCAGTTCCATGAAGGCAAGTTCACCATCTTCCCCCATCCTATTTATAAACACCATCACCACTTCCCCGAGCTAGAAAACTCATCCATCCTTGACCCCTGTAATGCCCTCATTTTTCTACATCCTTTGACTGTGATATGGTTTGCATCTTAGTGCCTAGACATAGGATTATATCTCAATTTACCAAATGCAAACAAGTCTACTACAAAGGGCTGATTTGCTTCATAATGATCCAGTTGTATCTATATCCTTCTTTAACGAATCTGTATTTTTTAGTTTTAAGTTTTTAAACTTTATCTGAGAGAGGGAGAGGGAGAAGGGGGTGGGTGGGGCAGAGAGAGAGAATCCCAAGCAGACTCCACTCTGTCAACACAGAGCGGGACATGGGACTCAATCTCACCAACTGTGAGATCATGACCTCACCTTAAATCAAGAGTTGGCCTCTTAACCGACTGAGCCACCCAGGCGTCCCTCCACAAACGTGTATCATAAGCAAAAGGTTTTGAAATGAATAGATATATGAGTAGTGAAGTCCAATAAACCAGGAGTTTTCAATATCTACAACTGATCTTAGTGGTTTGTTCATAATGATATATAGGATTGTATCCTCTGCCAAAGATGTAGTATAAATATCTACTCATATGGTTCATTGAAGGCATAAGTGCCCCATCATTTCTGAAACTTTTATTATTGCCATGGTACACTTGTCGTTAGGATAAAAGTTATATTGCAATCGTGCAACCGTGATGCTATTAATTTATTCCCTGTCGCTTGTAGCCTTTGCCATCACCAACCATAAAACCAGTTGGGAATCTATTCTGGCACAAGACATACATTTATAAACGCATATTATTTTGTTGTTTTCTCATAAACCATATATATTCTTTTCAGAGCTTCCACAGCATCTATATAGTTACATTTCAACCTAAAAAATTCTTAAATATTAAAAAGAATTTTATCGTTGTTATACAATGAAGTAGCGACTGAACTTTTCCTTTACAATTAAAATCATTATAATAACCCTATGTTTAGGGTCAGATTCAGATATACTGCACAATAGTTTGTTCATATTAGTAATGAGCATTTTGGTTATTATTAAGTCCTAGAGTCCACCACCATTACTGCTCTTAAGGTGGAGAGTCTCCATCTATATTTTTTGAATCCTAAGTCATGCTAAGAGCATGCTATGAGAGAGAACGTGAAGCAGGGAGCAGGGAGGGGCAGAGAAAGTGGGAGATAGAATCCGAAACAGGTTCCAGTCTCTGAACTGTCAGCACAGAGCCTGACCCAGGTCTTGAACTCGTGAACTGTGAGATTGTGACCTGAGCTGAAGTCCTACCTTTAACTGGCTGAGCCACTCAGGCGCCCCTTATTTCAACATGTCTTTACTGAGCAGTGCATGCCCCAATCTCCGCTGTGTTCTTGTGTGAGGTTTTATGTGGCCATCTTGGCATGGAAAATTTCTTCCCAATTCTGGCCCCAGCCTCCACCCTCCAGGTTATACCCATCCCTCTGACTCAAGTAGATGAAAAGACTAACACTCTTTTCTCCATTCACTGGACAATCGTGATTATTGTTTTCTTCTCCCATCTCCTTTTTCTTTTAGAACCACACACTTTGTAGGGGCGCCTGGGTGGCTTAGTGTTAAGCGTCCGACTTTCGCTTTGGTCATGATCTCGTGGTTCGTTGGTTCGAGTCCCGCTTCGGGCTCTGTGCTGACTGCCAGCTCAGAGCCTGGAGCCTGTTTCAGAGTCTGTGATTCCCTCTCTCTCTGACCCTCCCCTGCTCACTCTGTCTCTCTCTCTCTCTCCTGGAAATAAATAAAACATTTTAAAAAATTAAAAAAAAAGAGCCACACATTTTGCCAGTTTGATGTTCTCTGATTTGTTCATATTGGCCATAGAGAAATAGATAGTAACCAAATACTAAACAATCTGAGTGTACAGATCATGGTTTATTTGTTTTTTGCACAACCCCTAACAAAGCTTTTGTAAACTTAATGCAAACAATAATATTACTACTATTATTGTTGTTATTATTATTACTACTACCATTATTATTATATTAAATTATCTCCTAACCAGTTTTCATCACAGAGATATTGTAATTTAGTATTAGAAAGGTAAGGTTATGTTCTCGTAGACTTTTGGAAAACACGATGGTTTTTTTTTCTTTTTAATATCAAATTGTGGTTTCATTAAGGCACATTTAGAACAAGTGTCATTTTTATTCTTTTTCAACTAATGGCAAATACCAATTCATGGCTTGAGACTACAAACAATGCTGAAAAAATATTTCTTCTAAACTTTTTAAAGGCAGGTTTTTTTGTTTTGTTTTGTTTTGTTTTGGCATGGTGTATTACAGTGGTAGTTTACAAAATGGTATGGTATAGTTTTAGCAAATTTAACTATTTGGGTTTCTTAGTGACAATGTGTGTGGTCAAGAACAGGCAACAAAATTTCTACAAAATCTCTAGTTCCTCTGCCTGGCCACCAGCATTTTAAAAGCGTGTGTGTGTGTGTGTGTGTGTGTGTGTGTGTGTGTATTCATATACATATATATACATAATACATATATGTACTAAATGCATATATATAGTGTGTATATATGTATATATATATACACACATGCTAAAACCTTGGTTTGCAAGCCTGATTCATTTGAGAAACATGCTTGTAATCCAAAGCACTTGTATATCAAAGGGAATGTCCCTATAAGAAATAATGGAAACTCAGATGATTCATTCTACAACCCAAAAATATTCATATAAAAATTATTATGATACAAAATATAAACAAAAATGAACAAATTAACCTGGCTTCCTTTGAAAACTTCCGTGGCTGGTGTGAGGAAGTCAAGAGAGGGGAGGGTTATTGTGGACGAATTTCACCATCCCTAATGGAATCACTGATATTTCTTGGCTCAGTGCAATCTTTTTCTTTTTGTGCAGCTTTAGCAAGGAACCTATCCAACGGCACTTGCTTTTGTCTCCTTTTGAGGATTTCACAGAAATGTGACATTACATTGTTAAATTGATTCCTTGTCTGCACTGCTACAGCCTTATTTGGCTGGGGCTTATATACAAAATTTTGCACTGTTCCCCACATTCCACATCTCCTTAATCTCATTCGAAGTAAGAAACTCATCCCCCTTTTTCTCCTCCTCCTCTGCAGAGAAGATGGAGGCATAGACTTCTTATAAATTCTTGCAATTTCGGCCACTCACATACCTTGTTCGTACTTCTCAATGATTTTCTTCCTGACTTCCACAGTAATTATCTCCCTCTTTCCACCTTTCTTTTCAACCTTTTTCTGCATGAGGGCCATTGTATACACTACAATACAGTATTAATACACTCTTGTCATAGACTGTATTGAATGTGACTGGCAATGAGGCAGCAGAGGAAAAGGTCTCTGTCTGCAGGCAGCCTGCCCTAGTATGAAGCAAAGCATTCCTAAGCTTACTGTTGTCTGGGAAAGCAAAGGACTGTCCATAGGTGCTTTGAAGTGACAAAAAATACATGAGAGCCAGTTGTGGGCACCTTCCAACGTCCTAAAAATCATTCATTTCTTCCAAACACCACAACTTGAGACCAAGCATCCAAGCATGGGAGACAATCACCCACAATCCCGCAGAGAGAGAGAGAGAGAGAGAGAGAGAGAGAACGATTGGCTCAGTTTTGATCTGTGACAGTTGGCATCACGTACTTTTCATATAGCAAGACATTGCTTCTTTGCCATGTCATAATCACATAGAAAGGTTTGCTTGTCCTGTGGAACACTCGCAGAAAGTCACTTGCAATCCAACCTTTTATTGTATATTATATATTATTGCATTATTATGTATAAATATATTATTATATTACTTACTATTATATATTATTATATAAAAATATATTATACATTATATCTTTATATATTTCTATAGATTACATATTTGTATATGTGTATGTGTACTGTATCAAAAGACTTGAACAGACTGCATAGCTCATTTAAAGCTTCAACTGACAGTCCTTCACATGAAAGCTTTGTGTGGAATGCTCACTTAGAAAGAAGTTGTCACTGGGATTCCAATATTCTATAATAGAAATGCAGAAGCCTTTCCTCAGCATAATATTAGATATTTTACCTCTATTCACTAATGTTTTTCCTCTAAGGGTTTCCTAATTTTACCTTTGGATTTCCATTTTTATATACTTTTCTTGTTTCCTTTACCTAGTCTCAGGAAAGGTAGGTTGATATACCACATGGCTGAAGATGCTAACTGTGGTAGAACAGATGAGGGAAGATTGTGGCTTTGCCTTGGGTGGTAGTAGTAAAAGTGGAAAGAGTGGATATAATTTCAAGGCTGAACTAATACCTTGGATTGAATAAAGAGCAACAGGCTCTGCGAAAGCCAAACAAGATCTTCACTAGTGGTAGAAGGCGATTTCTGCCTCCCTCTTTTCTCTTTTCTTTTATTTTTTTTGCTTCCTTCCCTTCTCTTTCTCTTTCTTTCTTTCTTTCTTTCTTTCTTTCTTTCTTTCTTTCTTTCTCCCTTGGGATGTGGTTTTATACATGGTAAACTCAAAGGATCTGTTAGACATTGCAGCAGAAATGTTGAATAAGCAGTTGAGTATCACACTCTGGAGTTCAGAAGAAAGATTCAGGCTAGAGACGGAAATCTGAAGCCATGAGATTAGGTAATGTCATGCGGGGTTTGAGTGTAAATAGAAGACAGTCCTGGGGCTTACCAGCATTTGGAGGCCAGGAGGCTGAGGCGAGATCAGAAAAACAGACTGAGAAACAAAGGCTAGAATACCAGGTGTTTCCTGGAATCCAAAAGAAGAGACTGTGTCAGGGCTGAATTACACCAAATGTTGATGTTCAAGTCACAGAGTGACTGGGGATTAGTCTTCTTATTAAGGACTTTCCAGGCATTGTGAGAATGAAATCGTCATTGAGTTGGATCAAGAGAAGATGTGAAGAGTTCAGTTGAAGAGAACGAGACTGTCCAGACAATACTTTGTGGAGATTTGTCTTACTGGGGGATTGTGGGTAAGAGTAGGAGAAGCAGAGAAAAGGGGGGACTGACTTTAAATGTGTTGAGAGGTCCTCTTCCTTTTAAAAATGTAAGAAAAGCCTTTGATAATAACAATGATCCAGCAGAAGTGCAGAAAATGGAGAAGCATTGTAGCAGCGCCGGATGTGGCCAAAGGGAGTGGATCTGTTGGGCAGGAAGAAGGGTAAACATATGAGTGCAGGTGGCTCACCTGTCCCTATAGGAGACAAGGCAGAGCGTGGAGGATCTGGGGGCTCTGTGTCATATGCAGAGCTTCTGGTGACTCTCTCTCTCTCTCTCTCTCACCTCCACCAGTTTTCTCAGGAAAATAGGAAGCAAGGTCATCTGTGAGAGACAACTAGAGGGAACATGTTAGAGGCTTAAGGGGAGAGATGTGAAATGTTAGTCTTAGGGATGTGGGAAGTGAATGGGCCATGGAAATGGGAAATGAGCTCTGGATAGGGTGCAGAGTGACAGACTCTAACACTGATCAGATCCAAGGTGAAATATGAGCTTATCAGGAAAAACGGTAGATGGGGAAGGTATATGTGTGCAAAGGAAGGCAAACAGGGAAAAAGAACTAAGTAGAAAAGAGCCATACCTGAAGGTCAGTAGATACCAACAGGCATGTAATTTGCATAAAAAGAAGTGAATACTTAATCAGATACAAGAGCCAAAGGATTGACTCACATTGGGACCCTGGATTTTTAAATTCGGTAGAACTTGCTGATTCTTTATATGCATGCATAGCTTGATAAAAATAAAAACTTTGAAAATATTTAATATTTGAAATATTAAAACAGACTACGATAAGAGAGAATAAAAGTGTATGCTCATTTGGATGGATGGATAGATAGATAGACACATACATACATACATAGATAAAGTTCTATGTTTAGCTGTTAGAATACATAATACAAATGTTTATTTGATTACTTCATGGCCTTCTTAACACCAAAGGGATCTGAAATGTAAGCAGACTTGTCAATTCCATAATGAAGCATCATCACAATTAATAATGTGTACCCATACATTTCATGGAACAGAAATATCAGCTAGGCTAACCTGCCTAATTATTAAAACATGGTAATAAAGATAAGATTTTCATCTTTGTGAAAGACATCCACATTCCATGACTCAAAGAGTTAGAGCCGATAAACAGCAGGGCAAATGCCGAGAAAAATACAGTTTTCTCATCTTTCACTTATGAAACCCTGCATTTTGTCATCCCAATCCTCCTAATTAACACATCAAGACCATTGCTACTATCATCTTTTAACAAGAAGATTATATATATGAAGTTCGGTGGTTTGCCCTGCCATCAAACCATAGTGAATTTCCAAGAAACTGACATTTGAAAACTCATAAATTTGTGGGAAATGCTCATAGCTGCTACCATGATTTTCGAAAGAACAGAAGTCTTCTGCACTTGGGAATGTCACTCGGGCTCTGACTTCTGGCGTCCTGGTTGGCTCCAAACTTGGATGGTGGATTCCTACAGATATTCTTGCAGACCTAGGATCCTGGGCCCATCGTGCTTAGAATTGGAGGAATGGAGGGAATATTCAGGAATTCTCCCCAGGCTTTTCTCGTGGACCATGATGAAGAGTAGGTTGCACACCAGTGACATGGACCACAATTGTTTTTACTGTGCAAGCATCCTGAGAGTATATATATATATATAGATAGATAGATATTGATATATATTGATATATATATACTGATATATATATATATATATATATATATATATATAGCTGATTGAATCTCCATAACATTTACTGTGATTTATTGGATACCCAGAGCCTTACTTATAATTTCAAACCAATAACAAAGTCCTCCTGCGAGTGACATCCAATGAGCCATGAAAGGAACGAAGTACACTCACTGCCCTGGAGAGATTCCAGCAGCTTCTCCACATGAAATCGGTATATAACAGATGGGACCAGGGTGACTGATTTAATTAGAATATTTTAATAGCAGAATGGAGAACATTGTACAGCTCTATCCGTTAGGAGGAAGGACATTAAATGCACCAAAGTAATTGTTTCATTGGGAGAATATGTCAAATAAAATAAATCTACATGTAATATATATATTTAATTTGAAGGGACTCTCAGATGATTATTATGAAAATGAAGTCATTATATAACATATGATGGTTATCTAAATCTTTATGAGAAGTGAACCTTTAAAGCTCTTCAAATATTTATCTTGTCTTATTAATTGAAAAGTCCTGCTGCTTTAAGCTCTTTTTGACCTAGTCCGTGTGGTCCTCCAGACTTGAGCGTGAGACATTAGAAGAGGAAGTAGCTTTTTCAGTCTGTTCAGAAAAATAGACATTTTCAAGACATAAAAGGCAATTTAGAAAATACACAGCATTTATCCAGAATTAGTGACCTCTCTAAAGGAAATAATAATAATACAAAAATGCAGTTCTTAAGGGAAGATAGCATCCAGCCTTATGCTGTCAAGTGAATTTTACAAAAGCAGAAAGCAAGTTAATCTCTGTCAATTAGTATTATTTAATCATAAAATATTTGATGGTTTTTATTGGAAAATTTGCTACTAGCCTGAAACTTATAGTAGGAATTAGTATCTCCAAGATATTGTCACTTTGCTAATCCTGGGGGATAATATATTATATATCATCTTTCAAATAGTATCTACCATTTTATTTTGAACAAATCCTGTATCTCATATAATAGAGCAAATCTTCCTATGCTAATGAATGATTGCCGTAACACAAGTCTTAGCATCGTGGTGCTTAATAGAAATTGATTTAATTCAATAATAGAATTAATGTCAATCAGCCCTAGTAGAATATGCTGAGTTTCTCTTCAAGCAATAATAAGAGAAAAAAATTGTCTTTTTTTAAACTGAAACAAACTTGGTCTTATTCATGTACACCTGCAGAAATTTTTTTTAAATTTTCTTCACAAATCAATATAATCAAGTAGGTTTAAAGGGATGATAAAATGAGACCATCTATCTATCTATCATCTATCTACCTATGTACTTATGGACATACCTACCTACCTATCTGTATCTATGTATCTAAAAGCTGATTATCTTTTGATAATATAAAAAAGAAATGGTATGTATATATATTTTTGCATAGTAATAAGATTTCATGCTTTACCTTCGTGAAATAATGAATTTAATCAACAAATTACTTTTTTAATTAACTGGTATACACATTCATTACCCATCACTTAAGGTATAATGGTAAATGCTTAGTATTAACTTCTAGAGAGGAGTAAGAATAAAACAGGTAAAGAGAAAACTAGATTTGTCGACTGCAGTAGCCAGGAGAGATCTTTGCTGCAAGAATCCAAAAGGGACAATAGAGTCAAGGATGATACGGGTACCAAGCTGGCAAGTGTGTCCTTCAGATCCAAAACTCAAATGAACTACAAAACTTGTCTTTACTGCCCCAGCGCAAATCAAATCCCAAATGAGCCAAAATGCTGTAAGCTATGCCGGTGGCACACTTCTCAGTTAAAGAAACTGGCAGCCGTGCCTTTATTCCACAGGAAGTTTGTTGGAGGAGAATATATGCCCCCGTGTTACTGTAGTGGGCAAATTGATGCAGTAGCTGGGAGTGACAGGCTTAGCTAGCATTATATAAATCACTGAGAAATATACCAATCTTTTTTGAACATTGAACACCAGCAGACGGTGAAAGTCAAGAATGCTCTGGAGTTGGTATTGATGTCAACTTCTGCAAAGCTAACAATGTAAGACACGAACAGGGTCTTTGCAAGAGAATTTGAGAAAATAAACCAAAGAAGAATGCGGTGAGGAGAGAATTGAACACCACCTGCTTGTGGTGCCCTAAGAATTACATCAATTCTCAAGGGAGAAGGACCAAAGCATAATCAGAATCACTTTACCTGTTACTTGTGTTTTGATGTATAAATATTTCCTGATTCAGCTAGTCACTTAATAAATGACATGTGGTTCAAATATTACGTTTTAGTCATTTTCAAGGAAAGTTTTGCTTCAAATAAAACAAAAAAATAGAGCCTTGGTTTAAAAGAATCCTAAAGAGCCATTGACAATTACAGTCCAACACCTTGGTATCAAGAATGATCAGAAAAGATAGGCACACCTTATGGCTGCTTTATTCACACCAGGTCCAGAACCAGCCTGCCCTGCGCTGCATTCAACGATGCCAACGAGTGGCTCTTCACCTGCAATTCTGCCTCACTGGTGCTTACCTTAACTCTGCAAAGCTCTTCCTTAGAAGTACCTGTAGTAGTCCCCGAGTCTGAAGCGGACGTTATAAAAAACCGTGTCTTTGTTTTTTCCTTTCATTATAAATGCAAAGATTTAGAGTAAAACTTTATAAGCCATGCCAAGGAGAAAAAAAAAATTGGGTCATTCCTCAATGTCCTTCTTTGGACCGACTCTGCTAATGCAATAATAAACCACGAAAAAGAAATGCCTCCATCCATAAGCAAATGACTTTTCCATTTTCCCTCTATAAAATATAACAAATGGATTAGTTACTTATATCACCAGTCACTGAAATAGTACCAGACTTGAGATCTTCTCTAAATGTTGACGGAATTAGTGAAGGAATGAAGTCAACTAACTATTCGGTTCCTATTTGAAAATTATGTTAATACCTGGTTGTTAGTAAAACCAAAGCTTCAGGCTATAATTACTGAGGAGCAGGTATTAGTTTCACCATGATATATCTTGTCTCTCCTTCTGCCTCTGTTGGAAAGAATGTGTTATATTCTGACCTGTACTCTACTGGAAATTAACTAGATTGTATTAAAATAAAGGCTATTAACATAAACTTGATAACACATTAAAGTAACATGATAAAAAATATTCTGGGGAGATAATACCAAATATGTGCAGCATATTTTTTAAATGAATGATCCCTTTTACCTATATACTGGGAGAAAATGTAATTTAAAAAAAAGTAAATATAAAAGTGTCATTATAGGGGTGCCTGGGTGGCTTAATCGGTGAAGCATCTGACTTTGGCTCAGGTCACGATCTCACCCGCTATTAAGTTCAAGCCCCGCGTCATGCTCTGGGCTGACAGCTCAGAGCCTGGAGCCTGCTTCAGATTCTGTCTCTCTCTCTCTCTCTCTCTCTCTCTGCCCTTCCCCAACTCACGTTCTGTCTCTCTCTCTCAAAACAAATAAATAAACATTTAAAAAGTTTATAAATGTTTAAAAAATAAGCATTAAGGTAAAAATAATAAAAATGTCATATGGCAAAATAATATGTAAATGAGAGGATATATTCAATTAAAAGCTATGAATCTGGAAAAATGAGAGATTATAGTGCTCTATGGTTGTGTTCAAAGTTTTCAAAGACAGCAAGTTTTTGAGTGGGTTACATTTGGCTACTAAATCATCAAACTGTATTTTCAGCACACATTGTAATTACTGGGCGATATCTTACTGGTTCTGTGAAAAAGAGGAAACTTAGACCAATAGTTCAAGAAGCTGTCAATTGCCAATTCTGATATAAATTGTAAGTGGCCTCTTAATGAATACTCCAGATATACGGGTTCATATTCTAGCAATTAGCATCTAATGTCCTGATTATTGGATATTTAGCAATACAATTCAGAAACCACAAAGTTACCATGATACTGAGATTTGCATTTCTAAGAGGGAAAATATCTATTCAACCTAGTTGTGACATGATTAGTGCTTGGTTCAGATAAGTGAATTTCTTGTTAAATTGTCAATGCACACAGCCAGATTTAAAGGGCTTCATGCGTTTGTTGGTTTAAAATTCTGACTCTCCAGCTAAGGCGATTAAACATGATTCTAATTTAGCCAGTGGCAAAGCAAATGCTAAAGGTATCTAAACAACTCACCATTCTGAAAGGATCTTTAATGATCCTACATTGTTGAATCCTAACCATTGAAACAGAAGAAGAGTAATTTGCATTAGTGGACAGTGCATGGCAATGGTATAATCAAAGGGCTATAAATGGCCGGTTGGAGAAGGCATACTGGCCATCAGTAAGATACAGTAGCGTGACTACCCACTAATACCCACAGTGATTTACCCCCAATCACTGGATAGCTCAAGAGCTTTGAGGTTTCTTGCACATTTACTTAGTTTAGTGGGAATCATGGTGATTAGTGGTGATGATAATAATGACACTAATAGCTAATGTTTCAGAGTACCAGGTACTATTCCTAGCATTTTACATACATTTTCTCTACTGATTATTTCCACTAAACTTTTGAGGCAGTATTTTGAGAAAACAGGTACAGAGGCAAAAGTTAGTTTTTAAGATCTCAGAATTAGAAAGTGATAAAGCTGAGAGAGTTGATGTAGCCAGTGTGATGTCTCTCTTACACACACACACACACACAATCATGCACTTTGTCAAACTCTGCCTTGTTTTTAATGTTTATTTATTTATTTATTTTGAGACAGAGAGACAGAGATACAGAGACAGGGAGAGAGAGAGAATCCCAAGCAGCCTCTACTCTGTCAACAGGGGGATGTGAGGGAGGGGGATGGGGAGGGCTCAATCCCAGGTACCGTGAGATCATGACCTGAGCCCAAATCAAGAGTCGGTGCTTAACCAGCTGAGCCACCGAGGCTCCTTGCCAAATCTTCTTTAAATGTCTATTATTCTTGCGACATTTTAAAATTTAGGTCTAGTGTTAACCAGCAACAGTTAGCCAACTATTAAGAGATCATTGATATTCTACTGCATATGTGATAAATCGTAGATTTTATTAAAGGCAAAGAAAAGTATTTTTAAAAAGGAAAGTATCAACATTGTGCAGAAAGAATCTTAAACATGAACAATTTAACTAATGATTTTTAAGATACTCCTGAAAGTTCAAAACATTTTAATGAAAATTATTAATTAAATACTGGACAAAATGCAAATCCCCAACTATTTTCTCTTATCTGTTTTAGAGGCGAAGGATTAGACTCTAGGTTGGACATTTTCTTCAGCACACGATAATTCAGATATGTATTTCCAGTTGGTGTAATATTGTATATTATGTGTTTAGCCAAGAAGAAAAAGTATAAAAATTATATTGCACAGACACATGGTATATTAGTTTACTATTGTGACTATAAAATACTGTGACTAGGTGTGCCTATGGCTCAGTGGGTTAAGCACTCAGCTCTTGATTTTGGCTCAGGTTAGGATCTCAAGGTCATGAGATCAAGCCCTGCATGGGGCTCCTCTTTAGGTGTGGAGTCCGTTTAAGAGTCTTTCTCTCTTTCTTTCTCTCTCTCTCTCTCAAAATAAATAAACTTTAAAAAATATGACAAATTTAGTGGATCAAACAACATATTTATTCTCTTTTAGTCTGCAGGTGGAAATCCTAAAACTAAGGTGTTGATTTTTCTGGAGACTCTTGGGGAGAAGTCATTTTCTTGCCTTCCCATCTTCTATATGTCACCTGGATTCCATGTCCTTGGCCCCTCCTTCATCTTCAAAGATGAGAGGATAGCATCTTCAAATTGTTGCCTCTCTGTCTCTGTCTCTGACTGTCTCTGTCTCTCTCACTTCTGCTTCCTCTATCACAGAAGAACTCATGAAAGGACCCCTGTGATTGCATTGGACGCTCTTAGATAATCCAGGACCATCTCCCCCACTCACAATCCATTGCTAATTTAATCACCTCTGCAAAGTCCCTTTTGCCATGTAGAGTAACATGTTGCCTGGTTCTGGGGATTAGTACTTGGGTATTTGTGGGGCTGAGTCATTCTGCCTATCATACATACACAGAAAGATAATAGCAATTACAAATCAGGCTCGTGCTTAAATCCCTGCGAATGTGGAATGTGTCCTTTCATCTCTAAGCACACTGACTTTCAGTAGTTAGCCTAGAATGTCTCTTTTGCTTATCACCCCATTGCTTTAGCGCTGTACGCTGGAAATGGCAGAAATTCTCTCATTTAGGACCCCTTTGTGAATATTTTCAAATAATGGCTTTAAATGACGAGCACCAATTAAAAAAAGCAGAATATGATGGGCTCTACTTGTTAGTTTGCCAAGTCATCATCAAACTGTTTTGTGTAAGTGAGGCCAAGGGTCCAGTGGCTGTGTCCTCAGAGGGGCTTCCAATGGCCTACAGGTGTGCAGAGGTGAAGGCTACCAGGGGCTGTGTCTGGGGCCTCATGTGGGGGGCTATGAGTGTGGCATACCCTGCCCTGTGAGCTGGCACCCACCAGGACACCGGAATGCATCTCATTTCTATGTGTCCTTGCCTTACAAAAATTCGGGAAAGCATTTTAACTGTGTTATCATGGTGCTTTCACTCTTAGTGTTCTGCCTGTCAGCCATTTGTCTTCCATGCATCTTCCCGTGGCTTGAAATGTCTTTCAGGGTCCATTGCTTTCCTGAACCTCCACGTCTGTCTCCTACAGCCGTTCTATTCAATACTCCAGCAGTGCAGATGTAGGCGAATTTGAGGAATGTTGTCCCAGGAAAGTTTTTCTTCTCTAAAAATAGAGAAGCATACCGAATCCTGATGTTCATGGTATTTTCAATTATGAGCATTTATTTAAAAGTAACAATTGGGTTATTAATGTTAGCCGTTCTGACAGGTGTGAGGCGGTATCTCATTGTGGTTTTGATTTGTATTTTCCTGATGATGAGTGGTGTTGAGCAGTTTTTCATGTGTTGGTTGAAACTAGATGGCATTATGCTAAGCGAAATTAGTCACAGAAAATCACATATATGACTTTGTTCATGTGAGGATTTTAAGATACAAAGCAGGTGAACATAACAGAAGGGAAGCAAAAATAATATAAAACAGGGAGAGGACAAAACATCAGAGATTCTATAACATGAAGAACAAACAGAAGGTTACTGGAGGGGTTGTGAGAGGGGGGGATGGGCTAAATGGGTAAGGGGCCTTAGGGAATCTACTCCTGAAGTCGTGGCACCATATGCTAACTAACTTGGATGTAAATTAAAAAAATAAATAAATAAATTAAGAAAACATTAAATAAATAAATAAAAGTAACAATTGGGATTCCGTTGGCATGGAAAAGGCATTTCTCATTTAAGAGTATCACAGTCTGGGTATGAAGTCCTTTATTCAGGATTCAGGACTTACTGTGTATCTTACGGAAACATAATGTTATCTTATTTGATCCTCTTAACAACTCTGTATAATGAACTAGGTCTCAACTTTCTTAAATCATATTTAATAGCACTGCTATTTTAACTAATGTTTAACTTTGAAATTAATTATCTTTTCACGATAGTCCACCCTAGGATCATTTAGCTTAACCCATTTATTTTACACCAGAGAAACCCAAGGAGCTGAGTATTTAAGTAACTTGCCCTTTCCTACATAATTGACATTGCTAAATTTACACAGAATATTAACCCACGGAGAAGTTTCACTTGAAGGAACAGTAGAAAAGGAACATATGATTAAACACAAATGGTACCTGGTTCACCTAATATGTCTACCAATTTTCTTCAGTTGTTTTTTTAACTCTAATCAATTATGGAAGTATTCTAAGCTAAAAGTGGTATATTATCCAAAATCTTTTCCAAAGTCTAATAATGCACGTAGCCTTCCATCTCCTGAGACTAGACCGCCTGTGGTTTCTGGTTTATTGCTGGTGAATGTAGGTGAGATTTTTTTTTTTTTTTTTTGCCTTTTGTGGTTCTCTTTGTTTTGTTTTGTTTTGGGACTTTACCTAGAATTTTCTGATAAACAACTCTCCTTGACTTTTTGTGAGTAGCATGGAGCAGTTCATTCTACAGTAGAGTAAAGCTGTTGCCTAATATTATCTCAGGGGTTCTTAAAATGGGCTCCATTAATTACTAAGAGATTTGTGGATAGACTTTTGGGGATTCATAAACTTGGATGAAAAAAAAATGTGTCCTTATTTTTACTGTCTTTTAACCAAAATGTAGCATTTCCTTTGATGTTACACATAGGAAATAAAACACAGTAGTATAAGCAATTCTAGGTGACTTTGTTAACAACAGAAATCAGAGGAGCACCTGGGTGGCTCAGTCAGTTAAGCTTCCGACTTTGGCTCAGGTCATGATCTCACAGTTTGTGAGTTCGAGTCCCGTGTTGGGCTCTGTGCTGACAGCTCAGAGCCTGGAGCCTGCTTCAGATTCTGTGTCTCCCTCTCTCTCTCTGACCCTCCCCTGCTCATGCTGTCCCTATCTCTCTCTCCAAAATAAATTATTAAAAAATTTTAAAAAAAAAACAAAAAACAACAGAAATCAGAAATGTCCATTCTACATTCAAGTTATTGAAGATATCAAAAAAAAATGCTGTGTATATTCAGCACTATTTTGAAATTATGAAGCTTGATAACAAATACATTTGCTTCATTTCAGTAAGTTGCTCTCCTTTGTAATCCTATGTTCATTGTTTTAAACATTTAACAACTTTAGAGATCCTTGGGCTCTTTCCATAATTTGGCCTTTGTTGGTAACGCTGCTATAAACATTGGGATGCATGTATCCCTTCTAGTCAGTATTTTTGTACCCTTTGGGTGAAGACCTAGTAGCACAATTCCTGAGCTGTGGGGTAGTTCCATTTTTAACTTTTTGAGGAATCTCCATGCTGTTCTCCAGAGTGGCTGCACTGGTTTGCATTCCCACCAACAATGTCAGAGGGTTCCTCTTTCTCTGCATCCTCACCAACACCCGTTGTTTTCTGAGTTGTTCATTTTAGCCATTCTGACAGGTGTGAGGTGATATCTCATTTTGGTTTTGATTTATTTTTCCCTGATGATGAGTGATGTTGAGCATCTTTTCATGTGTCTATTAGTTCTCTGGATGTCCTCTTTGGAAAAATGTCTCTAGTGAAGTGAAATACTAGGAATTCTCCATACATACACATTTCTCTCTCTGGATTTAATGAGAATGAACCTAAAGTGTGATCAGTGCCCTCACCTTGCCCAACTCCTCCTTTCAAAGTTGAGTAGAAAACTGAAATACAATCTGTTGTCTCTTCCACTTCCCTTTTTCTCTCTGAGAACTGAACTCAAGCAACCATTAATCATTCATCACAAACGAAGGGGGGGGGGTTGTGTAATAACTATTTGAATGCCTAATACTGAGTCTTTATTTTTTGAGAAACCATGAGACTCAACTTTCATGTATTGTCTACAAGGCCATAGTATTTTAATGCATCTGGTCATAATGTGCATAATTTCTCTGAAGTTCTAGGTTCCCTAGAGCTCCATACAACTAATGGTTTTAGGCATTGCAACACCTTAACTCACAGTTTTCTTTGACTGGTAGCACCACTCGGGTTCAAGAAACACTAATGCCATAGAAATGAAGCCCTGAGTCCCAGAATGGAATGGAGATGAATTTTGGAGTCAGAAAGAATCAAAGTCAGGGAGCTCAGTATTAGAAACAGGGATGAAAGGACATGGATGTAACATCCTCTGGGATCACACAGGGGTGGGGAAGGCATCCCCAGAGCTTCACCTAAAATTGCAGGTTTCAAATAAAATAATGAAATCATAGTTTATTTTCTTAAATCTTAAATTGAGCATAAGAATTCCATGAGTAATATAATGAACTAGGCTGATGTCAAATAAGTAGAATTTGGCCGTGAATGGGATTTGTTATAAAATCAACATTTTTGATTATATCATATTTATAATTATAAATTTTAGTCCAGGAGTGCCTCCGATGGTATTTTATTATCGAATTTTGTCAGATACAGTGAGCTTCTTGGATTTATCTCCCATTCAGTCCTGTTAAGTCTGTTTTAGATGGGGGCTGCTGATGCAGCCCAATCAAAGCTATTTATCTCACAAACTTTGCTGTAAGTCCCAAAGAGCATTCAGAAGAGAGTGATTGGATAGGTAGGGGTCAATTATCCCTAGTAGAAGCTTAGCAC
The DNA here is from genome assembly GCF_003009895.1 of Hyaena hyaena. Taxonomy (NCBI): domain Eukaryota; kingdom Metazoa; phylum Chordata; class Mammalia; order Carnivora; family Hyaenidae; genus Hyaena; species Hyaena hyaena. The sequence goes on along the minus strand of NW_024081473.1, from coordinate 609,018 downwards.
ATCATTAATGAATAAAATTACTGTCCTTTGTTTTTCAGACCCCTCTCTGAGAACTTATGTGAGATCTCTGGAGAGATGTAGAGTACAGAATGAATTAGTAAAAGTGGAAACAGAAACTAATGAACTGTACACTTAAATTAAGGTAATAAAGAGTACCTTATTTGTATTTTACTACAGTTAAAATGAAAAATAAAATTAAATAAAAATAAAATTAAATAAAATAGTAGAAGCAGAAAGAGCTGTTAGTTTCTATTCAGATTTGCTCCACTGAAGACAGGAAAGCTTGGTTTGAATTTGCCAATCTAAACACTATTCCCCAGTTAAAATTTGAAACTTCGTGAAGGGGCATGCGATTATATATATCACCTGCTCAGAGCAATGCCTATTTCTAGAAGCATGTCTCAAAAATATTCAGCTGGCATTTTGGACATTGCATAAAATTAAAAATTTAAATAGGTAACATGGGGCTTTATTTTCTTGGTCTAAATTTAAAATGTTCTAGAAATGGCATAGAAAACCTAAATCATCCCCAGTCAAATACATGATTTCATTTTTTTAAATGTTTTATTTATTTTTGAGAGAGAGAGGAAGAGAGAGACAGCGTGAGCAGGGGAGGGTCAGAGAGACAGGGAGACACAGAATCCGAAGACAGGCTCCAGGCTCTGAGCTAGCTGACAGCACAGAGCCCGATGCGGGGCTCGAACCCACGAACCGGGAGATCGTGACCTGAGCTGCAGTCCGACGCCCAATCGACTGAGCCACCTAGGTGCCCCCAAATACATGATTTATATGTGGATAGTTTGTGATGATACTTGGTCAATTTATGATTCTTTCCATTTCACATTTTCTTCCATTCTTCCTTAGATTCTCTAAGTTATCTACAAAATGATGGTAATATCGTGGCATCAGCAAAAGGCATCTGTTCCAGTTTCATCTTCTGTCCATGACAGCACCTACTGAGATGTGATTCCATTAGCCTGGTTGGGGCACCTATCACAGAAGCTGGTCCTGGTGTTAAGGACCCTGCCATGGCGTCTAAGCATGGGTCCAGCCACATAGATATTTTGCCTACTTCTCTCAAGACCAAGTGCTTCCCCTCCGTGGGCCCTCTCAGCTCTACTCTTTTTCCCCACTCCATCCTTCCACTTATTGATTCTTCATGACAAACGATTCCCAACTTAGTGGCATAAAACCACTATTTTATTAGATTTTTGGATTCTGAGGACAGGGAATTCAGGAAAGGCCTAGCAGGGACAGCTTGCTTCTATTCCGAGCTATTTTGGGCTTTATCTGGAATACGTGAAGTCTGAAGACTTGAATCATCTAAAGGCTTTTCCTTTACTCATATGTCTGAAAGTCGATGCTGGCTGTTGGTTGCCACCTCCGCCGGGCCTGTTGGTCTGACACCTACATGTAGCGTCTCTTGGCTGCTTGGGCTTCCTCACAGCATGGATGGCTGTGTTCCAAGAACAAAAACATCGAAGAGAAACAGGCAGAAGTTGTTTGCCTTTTATTACTTAACATTGGAATTCCCATCATGTCACTTCTACTGTTTGTAAGCCCACCAGATTCAAGAAGAAACACAGACCCTACTACTTGATAGTAGGGTTGTCAAAGTCACATAGTAAAAATAGCATGTGGGGGGCACTTGGGTGGCTCAGTCTGTTGAGCATCTAACTCTCAATTTCAGCTCAGGTCATGATCCAAGGGTCATGGGACTGAGCACCACGTCATGCTTCACACTGAGTGTGGAGCCTGCTTAAGATTCTCTCTCTCTCTCTCTCTCTCTCTCTCTCTCCCTTCCTTTCTCTCTCTCTCTCAAAAGAAAAAGAAAATGAAAAACCAAGCAACAACAATAACAATAACAAAAATCAGCATGTGGAATGAGAGTAGTTATTGCAGTCATCCTGGAAAATCATCTGCCAACCCCCCGTCTTGGGGGACTTGATTTTTTTCTCTGCACCAGGTCAAAATTATCAGAATTTTCTGAGGCCACCTTCAAACCTGTAGCTTTATCTAATTTACTGGTTTGGCACCATAATGTGGAGCTCCTCTATAATGTTTTCACATCCATTGGCTCCATGTGAAGCAGGTGGAAGACTTCTCTACTCTCAGATTTCCTTTAAACTTACATGGGTCATACCATGACCACTGGACGGAGCCAATGGATGGGAGTTAGGCTCCTTTTCTGGTACCATCAGCCTCTAAAGACTAGTCACTTCTCTAAGTTTTCCTTCTCCTTGATTATCTGTTGAGATCTTTATCCATCTGTTTGGAAAAAATGACTATAGGATCTGCCTATGGTCTTTCTTACCCTAATATCTATTACTTACACTTTTCTGTGTTGTACTTGTTTAATCTCTGAAGGTTTGGAATATTCCTCCAATTCCATGTTTATAATAATCAAAAGTACAGTTAAGACATATACTCCAGCTTTGGATTTTAAAAGCTGTTTTGGAATTCAAAATCAATTATTCAACTATTTGTGTGTATTCTAATCTTTGCGTTTTCTCTTCTCAAGGTAATAACTCAGTATTATTTTAATGGTGGAGGAACCCCAGGGTAATAGATAACTAAGAAGGAGGAAAAAAATCAATTGTATAATATTTCAAAATATCCTGGGGTACATGTAGGTGCCTTAGTCTCTTGAGAATCCAACTCTTGATTTTTGGCTCAGATCATGATCCCAGAGTCCTGGGATTGAGCCCCATGTTGGGTTCTGCCCTGAGCATGGAGCCTGCTCTCTCTCCCTCTGCTCCCCCATTCCCCACTTTTACACACTCTGTCTCAAAAACAAAACAAAAAAATACTATCCTGCTACATTTGAAGAAAGACTACAAACTATTATTAACTGTCATACTTTCATTTTTTTGGTTATGAATAAGCTTACTAATATATATACAAATAACATTTATTATGACTATCATTGTAAAGTATAATAATCTAATTCCAAGAGATATATCAAATTTTGATATTCTTTATATTTTTATTTGTTTAAAATAAGACGAAATGATCTCAACTGTCTGTAAATACTCAGTTTATGCCAGATTCCAGGGAAACCTGGAAATACTTAGTGAGGTTTGCTTTTTGCCTTACCTCATGTTTCCATGTTCTAGTTTGATACAACTTCTATTTATTGTGTTAACATATGTCCCATGTTTAAATTTAACCAATGCTGGGACACCTGAGAGGTTCTATCAGTTAAGTGTCCAACTCTTATCTGAGTAGCAAGCTAAACTAGGTGCTTTTATTTTATTTTTTCCATAAAGCACCATTTACTTGAAAGAAAGATGGACAGAAAAACTATGTTTTTCAGAACTGAGCTTGTGGTGGACATTTTCTTGATGGTGAACAAAGAAATAGGACCTGCTGCTTTAAGAAAAGCATCTGAGGCATCTGGGTGGCTCAGTTGGTTAAGTGGTTAAGCGGTTAAGCGGTTAAGCCTTAAGCATCTGACTGGCTCAGGTCATGATCTCACAGTTCTTAGGTTGGAGCCCCACGTCTGGCTCTGTGCTGACAGCTCAGAGCCTGGAGCTGCTTCAGATTCTATGTCTCCCTCTCTCTCTGACCCTCTCCTGCTCATGCTCTCTCTCTCTCTCTCAAAAATAAAGAAACCATTAAAAAATAGAAGAAAAGCATCTGATAATACTTGTTGCCAATGATAAAATTCGAGATGACACATTAAAATCAGAAATTCAGAAAACTTGTATCCACTGTTGTGAGACTGGTACTACCTAATTCTTAAATACTTTTCTGCTGGTGAAATTAATTAACGTGATTTTTGGTATTGCATAATGAAATGTCAACCTTTGAAAGATCAGCATTACTCAATACTTTCCAAAAGATCTATTTGTGGTATTACATAGTTATTTGTGGTTAAAATATTCACCCAAAGTGCAAGATAGACCAATGAATTTGAATGTAACAGTGCAGAAAATGATATGCATTATTTCCACATTTCAACTTATATTTATTATTATTTTTTTAATGTTTTATTTATTTCTAGGAGAGAGAGAGAGAGAGACAGCGTGAGCAGGGGAGGGTCAGAGAGAGAGGGAGATACAGACTCCAAAATAGGCTCCAGGCTCCAAGCTGGCTGTCAGCACAGAGCCCGACGCGGGGCTCGAACCCACGAACCCTGAGATCATGACCTAAGCGAAAGTCGGACGCTTAACCGACTAAGCCACCCAGGCGCCCCTCAACTTATATTTAAAATATTAAAAATTATGGGGCACCTGGGTGGCTCAGCCTGTTGAGTGTTCGACTTCAGCTCAGGTCGTGATTTCTTGCCATCAGCCTGGAGCCTGCTCTGGATTCTGTGTCTCCCTCTCTCTCTGCCCCTTCGCTGTTCATTCTCTGTCTCTCTTTGTCTCTTAAAAATAAATTAATGTTAAAAAAAATTTAGGGGCGCCTGGGTGGCTCAGTTGGCTAAGCGTCTGACTTCGGCTCAGGTCATGATCTCACGGTTGTGAGTTCGAGTTCCGCATTGGGCTCTGTGCTGACAGCTCAGAGCCTGGAGCCTGTTTCAGATTCTGTGTCTCCCTTTCTCTCTGACCCTCCCCTTCTCACTTTCTCTCTCTTTCAGAAATAAATAAAAAAAAAATTTAAATTAAAAAAATATTAAAAATTAACACTTTGAAAATTTTGGCATAGTGTTAAAGGGAATACCCCCCCTTAGCTGGAAAAGACTATTTATATCATCTCTACCTTTTACAATCATGTATCTCTCTGAGGCTGGATTTTGTTCATATATTTTAATCTAAATGGTTACATAAAGAATCAAGATATCTTAAAACAGACATTTAATAGAATCATAAAAATGAAAAACAATGTTTCTCATTATTTTTTTTAGTTTTAGATAACATGGTAAGTTTTTTTTGTTACAAAAACAACTCACTGTTATCTTAAAAGATTTAATTTTAAATATTTAAAAGTTATCTCACATTCAATTTTTAATATGATAGCCATCAATGGATATAAACTAAACCTTCAGACCCTCAAAGATTTTTAAACAATGTAAAGAGATATTGATACCAAAAACATATTGTAAACCACTCATCAAAACAATTCTGTGTTGAGTATTTGTAGAGCAGATTGCTGACATTTCTGACTGATATGTCACTTCTCCCTCTGAATATCATTTTCATCCTGATCTCTCATTATTCTATTCTGAATTTACTCTTGTTTCACTATTGCTCCTCTCTGGTCTCTTCCAAATTCTTTTAAATGTTGATGTTTCATAAGGTTGACTTCTAGCCACATAACTTTTCTTCTATAACTTTTCCCTGGGCAGCTGTTGGGTAGACATCATCTCCCATGGATTTCCGGGCACGTTCTTACTAGGCATGTCAAGAGTGCAAAACTAGGACCACTCTTTCCTTGGGCAGTTTCTTGGGGTTGTGTTTTCAGTGAATGACACTGAGGGTTGGCGTGAAATATCCCTCAAAACAAACTGACTTCTCTTCTTCTAGAAGAATTAGATTTTTTCCTTTAATTTTTTTTAACATTTATTTATTTTTTGAGACACAGAGATATAGAGTGTGAGAGGGGGAGGGAGAAGGGAGTCGCAGATTCTGAAGCATGTTCCAACAGTTCTGAGCTGTCAGCACAGAGCCCAGCGTGGGGCTTAAACTCACAAACCATGAGATCATGACCTGAGCTGAAGTCGGATGCTTAATCAACTGAGCCACCCAGGGGCCCAAGAAGAAGCAGTAGATTTCTCAAGCTCAGTGTTCTTTTCCTGTAATGCAACCTAGTGCATATGCATGTATCTGTCCATCATGGACCGTTGGCATCATCAGAGTGCATAGCACACTGACAGAAATGGACGTGAAATTGACTACTGCTGCCCATCTGTTATCAAGGTGCCCTGGTCTTCTGCTAGCACCTATGAAACTGGGGCAGGCCTACTTGTTAGCTTGCAAGTAGAATAAAACCCTAGACCTTACACAGTTCTTGAGAGGGGTCCCTTTCTTACCTATGGCTTCCCTCTAAAATTCAGAAATAGTAATGACTATAAAATGTATGACGTTAGCCTGGATGACTGTCATAGGTAGACTGCCTACGAGAACAATACGAAAAAGACACAGTTCGTGTGTATGTGTACAAAGTATAATGATCAACGGTAATTAATTTATTCGATGACTGTAGATGCCCTGAAGTAGAGATCATGCCATATAGGTGTGTATTTTTTGCAGACCTAAGTTTGGTATCAGGTTATAGCTACATTTCAGTAGGTTCTCACTAAGAGTTAGTTACCAGTGATAATATTTCCTTCTTTGGTGCTCAAGTATCACCCAAGAATTCCCAAGCAATAATTCAAAAGGAAATTACTTCCCCAGATCTCACACTTTCTTGATTTGTTTTCTTTTCTTCCACCATTTCCAGAAATAGAATTAATTTAGCCTGAGAGGGGTTTTTTTTTTCTTTTTTTTCTTTACAATTGCTGCCCTCAGCCTGTGGCCTTTCCAACAATGTACCTCTGAGAGCATCTGGAAACGTAGTTGAGCAGAGAACTATAGCCAGGACTTCTGTTCGCATGCACCAAATGCGACACATCGGCTCCCAGAGGACACTCTCTGCTCACTGTGGGTGTGACCATGGCCCTAAGCCAGACCTTACTGTGGACAGTATCCACAGTAAGGAAAATAAAATATCCATCATAATGACTTTTTAGCAATAGTTTCAGAATCCCAATTATTAACAATATTCTTTCCCATGATGAAAAATAAAATGATACAGACTTTAGTATCATAATTAAGGCTATGGTATTGTCTAAAGCGGGCTTCACCAGGACATTTGTTTAGGTCACAGGAAACTCTCAGAGGCAGCTACACAAAGCTAAAGGTTGATTTAAAGTGATGACAAAATACTATTAATGAAGAGTCCCTCCAGATCAGTGAGGTCACTTGATTTCTTACTGTATATTCCTATAGAACCAAAATTGAAGTCTTTCCAACCAGAATTCTAATAGCCCATATGACATCTGTAGATTGTTTGTGTACTTTCCCTCTGCCAGTTGTGACTAGTTAATAATGGTCTTCAGGATGACCCATATCCCAGAATTTAAAAATAGACCCTGAGTTTGGTATGACTTTGACAGAGAGTCCTTTGTAAATATTCATCAGGAAAACATAGATCCACCTATTTTTTAATGTTTATTTATTTTTTGACAGTGTGAGTGGGGGAGGAACAGAGAGAGAGACATAGAATCCAAAGCAGGCTCCAGGCTCTGAGCTCTTAGCACAGAGCCCAATGTGAGGCTCAAACCCATGAACAGTGAGATCGTGAGCTGAGCTGAAGTCAGAATGCTTATCTGACTGAGCCAGCCAGGCACCTCTCCTCAGATATTATTCTAACCTCAGTCTTCATTTGAAATAAGACAGGGAGAAAAACTTAAAAACATACATACATAAAATAAAAATGTGTACGTATGAAAATACATATAATCCCACGTCCCTGAAAGAAAATGTATCATTCCTTTAGAACATTGCACATGATTTTCATATAATTCTTAAAAGTTGTTATTTGGAATTTCATTTGGATGTTGATTTTTTTCCATGTTGTTAATTAATTTCTGTAACAATGAGAATTTATAAGAAATATAAGTGACCTTCACATAATGTTATATTCAGAAGGTGTCAAAGTGTAACTATTATGAAGTTTGCATTACACTTCATTTCTCTCAGACATTTAATTCCCATCTTTGGGAGAAGCCAATTTTCATTTTCCGGGATCTATAACAGAACTGCCTTACTATGTATCGCCATATTGGGCTCTGGAACTCCTATTCATTGCTGGTGGGAATGCAAAATGGTGCAACCACTTTGGAAGACAGTCAGTGGGTTTTTTGTTTGCAAAACCAAACATACTCCTATTGTGCAATCCAGCAGTCACACTCCTTGGTGCTTATCTAAAGTAGTTGAAAACTTATGTCTACCCAAAAACCTGACCATGAACATTTATAGTAGCTTTATTTATAATTGTCAAAACTCAAAAGCAATCAAGATGTCCTTTAGTAGATGATTGAATAAATAAACAATGGTCCATGCAGAGAGTGGAATATTATTCAGCACTAGAAAGAAATGAGCTGCCATGCCATGAAAAGGCATGTAGGGAACTTTAAATGCATACTACTAAGGGAACGAAGACAATATGAAAAGGCTACACATGGTGTGATTCTAAGTATCTGACGTTCTGGAAAAGGCAAAGCTATGGACAGTGAAAAGATCAATAGTAGCCAGGGATAGGTAGGGGGAATCAACAGGCAGAGTACAGAGAATTTTTAGAGCATTGAAAATATTCTATATGATACCATAATGATGGATACAAGTCATCCCACATTGCCAAATCCGATAGAATGTACAACACTGAAAGTGAACCTCAATGTAAACTATGGACTTTGAGTAATTATGGGGTGTTAATATTAGCTCACCAATTGTAATAAATGTACCATTCTGGTATGGTATTTTGAAGATGTGGGAGGCTATGCAATTGTGGGGCAAGAAGCATATGGGAAAACTCTGTAACTCACCCTCAATTTTGCTGTGGCCTTTAAACTGCTCTTAAAAAAAAAAGCCTTAAAAATTATTTCCCATTTTTATAAAAGAAAAAAACACACAAATATCTGACTTCTTTTACAACGTTCTTTTTTTAATGTTTTATTTATTTCTGAGAGAGAGAGAGACCATGAGCAGGGGAGGGGCGGAGAGACAGGGAGATACAGAATCTGGAGCAGACTCCAGGCTCTGAGCTAGCGATCAGCACAGAGCCCGATGCGGGGCTTGAACCCACAAACCATGAGATCATGACCTGAGCCAAAGTCGGACTTTTAACCAACTGAGTCACCCAGGCACCCGACAACCTTCTTAAGAGGATCAAATACAAACGTAAATTTAGTTTATAAGAGCATTAATAATTTAAAAAATGACTCCAATGTTGACTGTGTGCCAGTCCTTGTTACACATACACAACATTTTAAGTATATTTACGTTGCCTTTACTGCAATCCTATGGTGTAGATACTACTATTATACTGATACTCCAGCTGAGGAAATGAAGGCACTGAGAAGTTGAATAATATGTTAAAGTCATACAGCCTGCAGAGCTGGAGCCAAGATATGATTTCAGATGTGGTCTGACTCGTGGATTTATGTCCCAATGCCTCTGTTACACAGCCACTCTGGGGATTAACTACATTCCGTTAGTATTAAGTACAATACTATAAGGAATGGAGATCACTGCCACTATTAATAAAGATATGGATTTCCAGAATGATTTAACATACTATCCCTTTGCTCAATGACTTTGGGGACATTTTGGATCTTCAGATACGGGTGGGATGTTTCAACGCTTGGATTTCCTGGGCTATGGATTCCCCTTGAAATAGTAGGAATTTTTGCAGTAGTTGAGGGGAATCAGGTTTCATCACAAAAGATGTGCATCCAGGAGGCGCTCTAAAATGACCAAATGCAAGAGCACCGAAAAGTCTTATCATATGAGCTGAGGAAGAGATGAACAGAAAGTGCTGGTCTGATGGGGAACATACATGTCTCAGAGTCTATCTCTGACCATCACTGAGTTAACATGTAAGACATTATCAGGTATCTCCCAGAAGTTGCTGAAAAATATGTGCACCTTTTACTTATGGCACGAGGCAAGAGTCATTCAACAGGCTGACCTACGGAAAATGAGTAATTAGTGAAATAATCTCTACCAAGATAAACACTGTAACTTTTCCTGTTGTCTCAGAATCACTAAAACCCGGAAGTTAACAGTGGTCAAAGAACTTATCTTCACTTCTAAAGAGTTAACAGTTTTAAAGAAGGGATTACTCTGGATTGGTGATTATCAAATCTTGAAGGGCACAGTTCACGAGCTATAGGTATACTTAGTGCAAGGTGTCTTTGCTGAATGAGTAGCCAAAGCTTCACAAAGATAAATGTGTTGTGTTATTTCCCAGCCCATTTCCATGGGGTAGATATGGTGCACGGTACTCCCCACCCCAGTCACGTGTGGTGGCCACAAAGAACACACAAAAATTGGGGGATTATTTGCACTAGACTAGAGGCTCATTATCAGTCATTCCCCAAGTTGGAACCGGAAGTAGTCAAACATTAGGAGATTCTGAGAGAAGTGGGGATACACGGCAGTCACTTTGTGTCAGGCGTCTGCTGCGAGCCTGAAGGAGCCGCAGACAGGACGCCGCTGGATGAGTCACAAGTCACAAAGCTAACGTGAGAAGAAAGGCAGCAGTGGGAGAAACAAGTGTTTCATGGGACAAGGAATTTTATATTTTCATTTGGGACAAGTGGCCTCTGCAGGAGGTAACTTTGCTGTCATTTTTTTGACAAAACCCTGACCCAGAGTAGCTACCTCCCTAGGCAAGGTGATCCCATAAGTGTAACCCTGGGCAGGCGCTGAGGGAAGGCGGGAAGCAGAGTCCCTGGAAAGTGCACGATGGCAGTAAGGAAAGAGCACCCAGAGGGACACACGGTGGTCTGCAGACACAAAGGGCAGCGGGTGAGTGCGGATGCCCCCAAGGTCCAGGGTAGATCTTTATCTCTTCCTTTGAACCCCCTCCCCCACTACGCCAACCTTGAAGGAAGGACAGGTGCAGGGGGGGTAAGAAAGGAAAAGGAAAGGGAAGATGGCGGCCGCTCCCCTTTCCCGTCGCTTGCCCAGCTCCAGAGTGGTCTCAGAAGGGACAGGGCAGAGGGGTTTGATGGGCCACAGACTACAAACTTAATTGAGACCAGATTGGAATGAAAATGACCAGAAAGCTACTAGAATTTCCCAGATGCTCCTAAGGGTCAGGGAAGGGAAATTGACAAAAGGTGTTTCAGGCCAACAATGGTTGTAGAAAATAAAACTTTATATTCTGAGGTCAGGCCGTCCCCAAAGCTAGTCGTTCTTATTTGCTCAGGGTTTTTAAAACTTCCACAGGAAATTCTACACAACTCAAAGCTCTCTCCATCCCCTCTTGGTGTGTGAAGAATTACGTTAATTCTGAAAATTCCCAAGGCTACTTTTAATAATTATTGCTCTTGAAGATTTAAAGGTGCACGTGGGAGAAATGATAGCACTGATTCATGTACAACAGACCTAATGACTATTTTGCAATGACTTAAAAAATTAAACGTTTGCTTATTTTTGAAAGAGAGAGAGCATGAGCAGGGAAAGGACAAAGAGGGAGACACAGAATCTGAAGCAGGCTCCAGGAAGCTCTGAACTGTCAGCATAGAGCCTGATGCAGGTCTTGAACTCACAAACCGTCAGATGGTGACCGGAGCTGATGTTGGATGCTTAAACCAACTGATCCACCCAAGCTCCCTTTTGCAATGATTTTTGTGGTTGTCAGTGTTTGAAATAACCGAGAAGTCGGTTCATGATTTTCATAACTGGAGAGTATCACAACGGTTGCCTCACCAAGTCTGTACTGATCTGCTTTTGAGACAAATTTCATGAATGCTAAATAGAGCAAGTCCTGGGGAGCACTAGTTAACCCCCCATACCGTACAATACTTTGGCTGTACAAAGTCACATATTTATCTACCTGCTTTCTGTATCTATGGGCTTCTCAGACTTGGCTGTGTTCTGACCTCGGAGAAACACACTGTGCGACCGCCCATACCGGGTGGCATCTCATAAACAAAAGGTGCTGGGAAAGGCAAGCTCCTTCGCTGCTCTGCACACCTGCTGCGGGTGGACCAGCACTCCCGTGGCCAGTGCCTGCTGTGGATGCTTCCTACCCTCTGAGCCTTGTTGCCTTGCCAACCGCGGAAGCTGACATTTTCCTCTTATTTGCTCTCGCATTTAGAAAAGGTTCGGAGGAGCCCCTGAGGGACAGACAGCAGAGCAGAGCTGGTGGGAAAAGGGAAAAGAAAAGCCACAAAAAACCAAAGACTTCTGCCCCAACCCCAAACACAAAGCAAACAGAAAACATATATAAAATAAAAAAGCAGGACAAAAATGTGGGGGTGTCTGGGTGACTCAGTCGGTTAAGCAATTGACTTTGGCTCGGATCATGATCTCCCCGGTTCGTGAGTTCGAGCCCCGTGTCAGGCTCGGTGCTGAGAGCTCGGAGTCTGGAGCCTGCTTTGGATTCTGTGTCTCCCTCCCTCTCTGCCCTCTCCCGGGCTTGCTCTCTGTTTCCTCTCAAAAAAATAAATAAATAAATAAATAAATAAATAAGCATTAAAAAATAAAATAAAATAAAAACTTTAGAGAACAGTGGAAATGTCTCTGTCATGTTCATTTGAGAGTCATTTTAAATAAATTGTCTCTGACTAAGAGCCATAGCGGAGAGAAAACTGGAGGTGGAGAAGAGTACTGAATGTCTTACAGTAAAATAGACTAGCAGGTTCCATAATTTTTCAAACAAGCAGCAAGTAATTTTATACATCCATATTTATAAAGCACTGGCATTTAAGACACATACATGGCCTTAATAAGTAAGTGAATATAGAACAAATATGCATGAAACATACAGAATATATATTCATATGTAAATAACACAAGTATATGTGTATATGCATGTGTATATATGTGTGTATATAATGCCTTTATATATGTGTGTGCATATACAGATATATATGCATGTATATATATATAGATACCATCCATGTATATAGATGTATATATTTAACCTCCTTCAGCTGAACATTTGCATTCCCTTTTATATTAGTTTTTGTTTATAAATTGTATATTCAATGTGTGCTGTTACTTTAAAAATACTAAAAGTGTTCTGCTTTTTAAAGGCATGTAACTCATACGAGAGGACTGACCTTGAAAATTTTGAGTTACTTTTCTATAAAATGTATTCAGCATTTGGGAGTGAGGCAACCGGTGCTTTTACAATGGGTTTGGGTGGTGCTCTAGCAAAAGTCTCGCCTTCACGCGGCCCGTATTGTATTTTCCCGCAGGTATGTTATCAGACCTATGCAACTACCTTGCAGAGTACTCCTGTAAGTAAAGAAATTCTGTTCAAAGAGAGGTCGTTAAAAGACACATTTCCGTTCTGACTAGCACAACCCTATGAAGTCAATCGAGGGTAAAGAGCTCCCGTTTCCAAGTATTTGTCTTTGTGTTAGAGAGAAGACATGCTCTGAGCATGCTCGTTGCATATGTGGCTCTTTGCAAGGCGGACCCACCAGACGGAGAAATCCACTAGCGTGGCCCAGGAGAGTGGAGTGGTTCCTAGTGGTGCAGATAACAGGTGGAAGAAAAAAACAGATGTGGAGTCAGCTCTAAAAACAGATGCAGTGGTGCCTGGGTGGCTCAGTCAGTTAAGCGTCTGACTTCTGCTCAGGTCATGATCTCACTATTCATGGGTCCAGCCCTGCGTCGGGCTCTGTGCTGACAGCTCAGAACCTGGAACTCGCTTCAGATTCTGTTTCCCTCTCTCTCTGCTCCTCCCCCGCTCGCATTCTACCTCTTTCTCACAAATGAATAAATTTCTAAAATTACAAAAAAAAAAAAAAAAAACAGACGCAAAGAAAACACATGGATTGAGGAGAAAACCGAGCTGATGACACTAAAAAGATGCAGAAGTGAGCGCTCACATTGGACCTCCAAGGAGGAGGGAGAGCCACCCCTTCAGATTCCCAGAGCTGGCTGAGGTCTCTCGTAAGTCTTGTCAAAGGGAGCCCATCTGTCGCAGGAGAGGACAGGGCCCAGAGGCCACTGTTGTCTTTTAGGAAGACCACACACAGCACACAGTGCCAGAGGAAGGGGCTCACCGCCGGGGAGGCAGTCCAAACTGAGCGTGTCCCCCGTAAGCGTCCTGGGAGGTCTGGGTCGATACACACTCTAACCGTCTATAATAGGGACCCCTGCTGCCTGGTCAGAGCGCCAGGAACACCACTACGGGAAGTGGTTTCAGTGGGCTTGAAGACGGTATCAGCCTCTGCTGTCTCATTCGTTAAATGCGGACACTAACTGAAGTATTTAGCAGCACATCCACCTGTCGTCTATTCTTATTATTTCTGCCGCTGTCACCATTGATAGAGACCTTCCCACCTGCAGCCTTCAGTCCTGCGCATGGGCGAGTTGTTCTTCTGGCCTCACTGCGTAAGGCAGGTTTTGAAGCAAAGATCTGCAGCAAGATCTGGGCTTCAAGGGGGAACATGTGTATCTCGGAGAAGTGGGGGCAGGTATGGCCGGAGGAGGAGGAGCGGCACTTCTGCCCCGGGCGGGCCCTGATGTTTTATCTTGTTACTTCTCTACATACTGCTGGTTTGTTTAAAGAGCAGCTAGAAAAGCATCCTCAGGAAGAAGAAAGTACCTCAGGTAAGTGTTAATACGGTAAAGAGAGAAAATGCGGGAATAAGAAAGGTATGAAATATGGGATCACTGTCTCCACTTGGGGCAGTGAATGGAAGGCATTGATTCATCTAGCATTGGGGGCCGGTGTTTGTTTTGAAGTTTACTTATTTATTTTTATATTGAGAGAGACAGAGACAGAGAGAGAGAGACAGACAGAGAGAGAGAGTAAGGAGCAGAGAGAGAGGGAAAGAGAGAATCCCAAGCAGAGTCTGCACTGTCAGTACAGAGCCAGATGTGGGGCTCAAACCCACGAACTGTGAGATCACAACCTGAGCCAAAATCCAGAGTCGGACGCTTAACCGACATAGCCATCCAGGAGCCCGGGGTTGGTGTTTATTTCAAGCACTTGTAGGAGAGAATAAATATTTGAAAGGAGGCAGTCTTAAAATGCCAAATGCATACTGGATGATTTTTCAAAGGCTGGCAGTTTATGCAGATGTAAGAACATCTGTTATGTTTAAAGTTTACAAATAGCTTCAATTCAGTGACACAGGGCCCGCTAAGACAATGTACTTGAGTCTGAAATGCTTGCGTTTTGGAGCAAATATGAAAAGCTGAGCAGCACAGGTCAGAACTACCGTTGGCTGTGCACATTTTGGACAATGTGTCAAAAGCATAAGTTTGAGATTTTTTACAGTTTTGAAATATTATCCTAACTACAACGTGGTATCCTGGGTTCGATCCTGAAACACACAAAAACCTCAATAGAAACACCGGTGAACTCTCTGTACACTCAGGAGTTTCCTTAGTTGTATTGTATCAATGTCAATTTCTTAGTTTTGACAATTACACTGTGATTGTTCAAGATGTTAACTTTAGGGGAAACTGGGTGACACATATTCAAGAACTCTCTGTGACCTCTTTAAACTTTTTCGTAACCATGCAATAATTCCACAATACAAGTTTATTTTTTTAAACTGGGATTTTTCAAGATGTCTCTGAAAACGGAATAAAAACGTAAAAGCTGTTTCTTTTTTCCCAAGTGCTAGGCAAGTACAATTCAGTCTTTTTTACTAATGTTTTGTTGTTGTTGCTGCATTATATGGTCAGCTATTGAGTAGTGACTAATGCAGTGGGATGAAAATTAGAAAAAAAAAAGTCCTCAACATTTGTACGAATGTCCACCTTTGAGTACAGTCTATTGTGGGGCTTTTGATTAATGATAAGGAATCTTGCATAGAACTTACAAATTCTCTCTTCATTAAATCTCTCTGAACCTAATTTCTTAGAAAGATATTTCATGGTGAAAAGCTGTGTCTTACACATGCAAACTATTTTACATTTTTGAGGCATAGTTAGAAAAATTAAGCCTAAGGGAACCAGTATGTGCGAATGTTAATGAAGCTGAGTGCTTGACTCCAGAAAGCAGGCAGATTTTTCTAAGCAGTGAAAAGTGGTGGTTCTCAGGTCTGCCCATTAAACTCCAACCGCACTGGCTCACGTGAAGGTATTTTTGCAAGGCATCTTGTCTGGGTTGTCATCAAGAATGATTGTTCAAGTGTCAAAGATTTGTAGTTTTGAATATGATATGTATTTCTGTAATTGTTTAAAGATTCATTGCAAAACAGTTCTCAGTTTTCCTTAAAAGTCCTCATGTCCTAGTTGATCTTAATCCATAGATTATAGATTTGACCCTTGAGCAACATGACTTTCAATTGCACGGGTCCAACTCTATGAGGAATATTTTTGGTTTTGTTTTTGATAAATGCATACAGTTCTGTAAACGTAGTTTCTCTAACTTATGATTTTCTTTATTAAACATTTTAAACATTTGTTTATTTTTGAGAGACAGAGAGAGACAGCACAAGCAGGGGAGGGACAGAGAAAGAGAGAGAGGGAGACACAGAATCTGAAGCAGCTCCAGGCTCTGAGCTGTCAGCACAGAGGCTGATGCACGGTTCGAATTCACAAACTGAGGTCATGACCTGAGCAGAAGTCGGATGCTTAACTGACTAAGCCACCCAGGAGCCCCTAACTTATTACTTAATAACGTTTTCTTTTCTCTAGCTTACTTTGTTGTAAGACTATAATATATAATACAATAGTGTTAACTGACTTTTTATCAGTGGGACTTCTTGTCACCAGGAGACTATTAGTTAAGCTTTGGGGGAGTCAAAAGTTATAAACAGATTTTCAACTGTGCAGGGATTGGAACCTCTAACCACTGCCTAGTTTCAGAGTCACCTGTAATTGTTAAACTTGTAAACCCTTTTTACCATTTAGTGTTTTCATGTCAAAATGTCTTATTTAATTCATACACACACCAAGGATTTAAACCCAATTTATATTAGACATTGGATGGTTTATTCAACTAGGAATCAGCCAACTCAAGGTTCTAACTTGTATTTTGATTTCAAATCTAATGATTTAGCTTCTGTTTTACTATTTATGAGAGCTAAAATTTTGATTAGTGATATATATGTTTACTTTGTTTGTTGGAAGACGGGAAGGTTGGCATACAAGAACCATGTATTTATATATCCCCTTCATTTGCTAAAACAATTCAGGTTAGCATTGGATATGCATTTGAAAGGGATATTTGGGAAAATGGTTGGATTTTTCCTGAATTTTGAAATTTGTTCCATAAGAAAGACGTAGTAGCTGTAATAGGGCGAGAAAGTTATATATGCATTTTACTCGATGCTTTTGGGCTGTTGCTATTCAATTTTTAAAACATACTTTCATTTTCGTGGCTTTATTGGTGAAACTCATACAACTTTGAACCAAATAATGATATCAGAAGTGAGAAAGGCATGCCAAAAGTAGCATTCATAATGCTTTATGCCTTTTAAGGGTCTATGATATTTTAAGGAAATAATGATCAAAATAATATCTCCAACATACCCTTCCTGTTTTGAAAAGTTCAGGCGTTTTGGGTTCTCTGACAAAGTACTAGATGGTTTTGGCATTTGCCCAGAATAAGGGAAACACTATAAATTCAAATTTATAACTTAAACTTGTATCAAGTTTAACTCTTTGTAGGCAAATGTAAACGAATTCTTTTGATACATTTAATATAAGTGAATACAGGGCAGAATATGTAAATTTTCTTTCCTATTTTTCTTTGTAACTATTCCCCACAGTCTTTTTTTTTTTTTTTTTTTTTTTTTTTTTTTTTTTTTTTTTTTTTTTTTTTTTTTTTTTTTTTTTTTTTTTTTTTTTTTGTACATATTTTACATATTTTTCTACATCCAACTGAGGGTTTGAGTTACAATTATGTTTTGTTTTGTTTCTACCTTTCTCCCCCTTGTTTCATTCTNGTAGGCAAATGTAAACGAATTCTTTTGATACATTTAATATAAGTGAATACAGGGCAGAATATGTAAATTTTCTTTCCTATTTTTCTTTGTAACTATAACTTTTTTTTTTTTTTTTTTGCTTTTTATCAGTTGTTTTGTTAACAACTCTAGGAATCTGCTGTGTTATTTTCTGGTACATATTTTACATATTTTTCTACATCCAACTGAGGGTTTGAGTTACAATTATGTTTTGTTTTGTTTCTACCTTTCTCCCCCTTGTTTCATTCTCTGGTTGATTTTTGAGGTAAGAATACAACATTGTCGTTTATAGACACAGTATTGTATAACCCATCTCTACAACTTAATCATCTTGGTAACTGAAATTTTATACTCCTTGAACAAAATCTCCCCATTTACCCCTCCCCCAAACTCCCGGTAACCACTACCCTACTCTGTGCTTATATATGTTTGATTCTGTTAGTTTTCATTTTAATATAACATTTATTTATTTTTGAGAGAGAGAGAGAGAGAGAGAGAGAGAGGAGAGTGAGCAGAAGTTCAGAGAGACAGGGACACAGAATCCGAAGCAGCTCCTGACTCTGAGCTGTCAGCACAGAGCCCGACGTGGGGTTCGAACCCACCCACGAACCGTGAGGTCGTGACCTGAGCTCAAGTCGGACCCTTAACCGACCGAGCCACCCAGGCGCCCCTGAAGCCATCTTACTCCTTTCAGATTCACCAATGCCTCCGCTTCCTTCTGCCTGACATGCATTTTCGGATTTTTTCCTACCAGACTAATTCCTACCCATCCGTGTTTTCTTTTAATTACAAACCGCTTTAAACATATGGAAGAGATAAGGAAAATAACGGAACAGACCCCTATACGCCAACCCCCAAGATTAAACAGATGTTAACATTGTGCCCTATTTGTTTCAAGTTTCTTTTTCTGTGTTTTCTAGAAATGAAACATTACAGACACCTCGAAAGGCCCATTATCTCCTGTCCCCGCCAACCTCCCCAGATGAACACCTAAATTGATATTTATCATTCATAAAATTGTATGTATTAAAGTTTTGATGGCGATCAGCATAAAATATAAACTGACACGTGTTCGTTTACAATTTAATTTTTTTCACTCAATGTTAGATGGTTTTTACATCTTATACTGACTTTCTAATTTAACTCCTCTGGAATATTCCACTGCATAAATAAAACACAATTCATTTACCCAAAATCTGTTTAGAATTCATCTTAGAAATTAGACATTTCTGGGGCATCTGGGTGTCTCAGTCGGTTAAGCATCCAACTTCGGCTCAAGTCCTGATCTCACTGTTCGTGGGTTGGAGCCCCATGTAAGTAGGGCTCTGTGCTGACAGCTCAGAGCCTGGAACCTGCTTCAGATTCTGTGTGTGTCTCTCTCCCTGCCCCTCCCCTGCTTGCCTTCTGTCTCTCTGTCTCTCAAAAATGTATAAAAACATTTAAAAAAAGAAATTAGAAATTTCTGCTCTTTTGCTATTGTAAAGGGTGCTGCACTGAACACTCATGTGATGATCTCCCTTGGCTGTATGTGGTTTCCCCAGGGTAGATAGCTACAAGTGGGATTTTCCGCTCTATTTAATGCTGCTAAACCGTTTTCTAATGGGGTTGGACTAACTAATACTCCTTCATCCTACCAAAATTTGGTATTATCTGATTATGTCAAAAATTAATCTGATTATTATGAAAAAATATGCCTTTTTATTCATTGGTCACAATGGCCTCTCAGTGAGATTAAAAATATTTTCATACATCTATTTGGTATTCAGTTTGATTGGTCTGTACATTGAAATCGATGTGGGCAGTTTTTCTTTTTTATATTGTTTGTGCATTTCCGAGCCTTGTTTAAGAAATAATTCAAAAGTCATAAAGATACTGCGAACTTTTCCTCTAAATATTATAGATTTATTATTCAGATGTTTTACTTAAAATGCAGAACTTGTACTGAATATGATGCCAGAATATAAATAGTTGAAATATACACAATTAGACACATTTGCCTGTTTCTGGGCTCCCTGGTTTTACCCACTGTCCATTTGTTTTTCCTTGTGCTCACAGTACACAACGTTGTTTATGTGATATTTTCATTATGTCCTAATAGCTGAGAATAACTCTCTTCCTCTTCTTCATCTCCTTCCCCTTCTTTCTCTTCATCCTTCATTTTTTAAATACTCAACTTTACTTTTAGGGCAGTTTTAGAGGAGCAGCAAAATTGAATTGAAAGTATAAACAAGTCCAGAGGCCCCTGGGCGGCTCAGTGGGTTAGGTGTCTGACTTCAGCTCAGGTCATGATCTCACAGTTTGTGAGTTCGAGCCCCTGGTCAGGCTTTATGCTGACCGCTCAGAGCCTGGAGCCTGCTTCAGATTCTGTGTCCCCCTCTCTCTTTGCTCTTCCCCCATTCATGCTCTGTCTCTCAAAAATAAACGATTTAAAAAATTTTAAATAAAGTATAAGCCGTTCCCATAGGCCCTTACCATCGCTCCCACAGCCTCCTTCATTATCTATACCCACACCAGAATGATACATTGGTAACATCAATGGATCTATACTGACACATCATTGTCACCCAAAATGACAGTAAGTACTTGCTACCATGTGTAATACTCTGTGTCTTCCAGGGCTTGATAACTCATTTCTTATTAGTGCTCAATAACATTTCCTTGTCTAGATCACACAAGTTTATTTATTTACTCACCTGACGAGGGAAATTTCGGTTGCTTTCATGTTTGACAATAATGAATACATGGGCCACAAATGACCACATGTGAGGTTCTTTGGTGGCCCTAAGTTCTCCACTCATTTGAAGTGAGATTGCTGGATGATATAGTAGAACATGTTTAGTTGTGAAAGGAGTCACCGATCCATCTTCCTAAGTGCCTGTGCCACTTTGCATGCCCACCAACAGTGAATGAGAGTTCTTGGGGTTCCGTGTCCTCCTCAGCATTTGATGTTGTCCATGTTTTGGATTTTGGCCATTTAAATAGGTACGTGGTTGTAGCTCTGTGTTTCAGTTTGCAATTGCCTATTAATATCTGATGCTTGGTATCATTTCAACTTGCTCTTTTTTGTTCTTTTTTAGAATTATCTCTGCAATATTTGGCCCCTTAGATGACCTTTTTTTTCCCCTAATATAATGTTTTGAATTTTCTAATTTGCCTCTAGTTTTTTCATTTCTATAAATTCTGTTTCTTTTTCATATATGTCTATTCTTTTTCTTCTAGCATCTCCTCTTTCTTATACTTTTGACTTCTTTTTTTACATGCTTAATTATAGTTTCATAAGCATACCTATTTTAGTTTTTTTCAGAACTTCTATTATCTGAAGAACTTAGATTGTCATCCTTATGCTGGCCATATCTGTTGAATTTTTCTCACAGTGGATTGCTGTTTATCCAAGTTCATCTACATCATAGCTTTGTGTATTGTGTGTCCCCAATGAAGGGCATCCTCCTTGAGAGAGGCTTTGCTAATTTCTAGTTGCCATTTTTAATTTGAGAGTTCTTGAATCATGCAGGTAGTATAACTTTGAACTCCCAAACTGAAAGTTGATAGGAACCCAAATTTAAAGTACCATGGAATGGGGTGCCTGGGTGGCTCAGCAGGTTGAGAGCATCTGACTGTTGATTTTGGCCCAGGTCATGATCTGAAAGTTCGTGAGTTCAAGCCTCACCTCAGGTTCTGGGCTATCATCAGGGAGCCTACTTGGGATTCTCTCTCTCCCTCTCTCTCTGCCCCTCTCACATCTCAAAATAAATCAATAAATAACCATGGAAGTCCACCACCCCCCACACCTGGGCTTCAATCACACCAACTAGTTCTTGTTTTGTTCTGTTTTTTTTTTTTTTCCTTACATGTGAGATCATTTTTTCTAGGCTATTATTTCTAGAAAGATGTAACATTTAAGGGCCGTAATTTATTTGAACTTTCTCCATCTCACCATCTCATGTACTTCCAGTGTCTCTTTCTATTTTTAGAGACAGAGAGAGAGTGGGTGAGTGGGGGAGAGGGGGAGAGAGAGAGAGTCGTAGAATCTTAAGCAGACTCCACCCTCAGCACAGAGTCCGATGAGGGCCTGGATCCCAGGACCCTGGGATCATGACCTGAGCTGAAATCAAGAGTCAGAGACTCAACCAACTGAGCCACCCAGGTGCCACTGCTTTCAGTATTTTAACTTTTGTCATTCACTGCTCCTAAAAGCCAAGCCCTTAGATTGCTGAAACTTATATCACTAACAACACCCCCCCACACACACGCACACACATCTGAGGTGATCACAATAGCAACTTGCACACAACGACTCTGTTTTTCAGTCTAAGATACTTTTCTTCTCCGGATTTCCCTTTCTTAAGCCTGTTTCTTAATCTCAACTAATAACTTGTGTTCAATGCACAACAATTTCAGTTTACATATTTTATCCTATTGTCAGAATAAGGAAGGATCTCAGTTACAGTTATGATTTATTGTGACTTATTTCCAACATTTTATTTTTATTTTTTTAAATTTCCATCCAAGTTAGTTAGCACATGGTGCAATAGTTATCTCAGGAGTAGAATCCAGTGATTTATCCCCTACGTATAACACCCAGTGCTCATCCCAACAAGGGTCTTCCTCAATGTTCTTTACCATTTAGCCCATCCCCCCACCCACAACCCCTCCTGCAACAACCCTCAGTTTGTTCTCTATATTTAAGAGTCTCTTATGTTTTGTCTCCCTCCCTCCAACATTTTATTTTCAAACCTATCTTTATTTTTTTTAATTGTCGTATAACCTGTTGGCAAAAATATAAATACCTAAAACTATTTAGGTAGGCATCACATTGGAACAGGAAACTGGTGTAGACAATGGAAGGTACGGTTTTATCCAATCATCCATGCCATGTGGTTGGGAATCAATGTTTCCTTCTGTTCTCCTGCCTCTCCTTTTCCTTCGGCTGGTGTCTTCTAGGATGGTTTTTCCCTGTGTGCATTCACAGTTTTCACAAGTGACTCTACATATCTACTTTCTTTCTAAATAGAATGATTATTTGTTTGTTTGTTCATTCTCCATTAAAACAAAATCATGTGACTCTTTCCTTACGTTCTTGGCAAATGTTTTCCAGATTAGGTTCTGATGGACAAACTGTACATTCTTGAACATGTTTTCTGATGACATGACGGATCTCAAGATTGGCTGGGCCCGGATTGTGCGTTCCCCTTGAGAAGGGGGGAAGGAGTCCTCCCCACCCCAGAGCTGAGTGAGATGGGGACCAAACATCCCACCAGAGAGTCAGAGTTGTCATAAGAGGGAAGGAAGTGAAGCGGTTGTAATTCTCATCCAGCAGAGACTCTGACTTGAGCAGCACCTGGCAGACCGCAGGCTCTGGAGTGGGCCCCCCACTCTCCGCCGAGGGTGGGGTGTTTTGTTTCACCCAAGCCTTTTGTAATAGCCCCAGAGATGGTTACGGAAGAAAGGAGGAGGAGAAGAGAAGAGGAAAGGAAGACGTGGCGAGGGAGAACAGAAACTCATGCCAGAAAAGGTTAAAATGTTTTCCAGCATCACAGCCAGTGAATGAGAGGGCTCACAGGAGAACCCAGTTTCCACTGAGACCCACTCACGTGAACATTTTCATTCCATGTATATTCCTAAGTGACTACAGAAAATATTTATAATGTTGGTGGGGAAAAGAAAAACTAATGAAACTGAAAAATGAAAAAAAAAACCAACCCACCATTTACTTTCTCTTTTATTTGAATAGCTTGTGGAAAGCCTCCATTTGAAATTTCTATGGTTTCAGAATGTTCCATTTTACCAGTTGGTGTTAAACTCCCATTTCTGGGGTGCCTGGGTGGCTCAGTCGGTTAAGCCCCCAGCTTCAGCCCAGGTCCTGATCTCACGGTTTGTGGGTTCAAACCCCACGTCGGTCTCTGTGCTGACAGCCAGCTCAGAGCCTGGAGCCTGTTTTAGATTCTGTGTCTCCCTCTCTCTGCCCCTCCCCTACTAGCGCTGTCTCTCTCTGACTCTGAAAAATAAATAAAAAAAAAATTTAAACTCCCATTTCTTCACAGTTCGCTCGGTTTCTGATTTGTTGCCTTTCTCTGTTTCACTGTGATCTTCGGGCTCTTGTCAAAGTAACAACATGGGTGTGCATATGTCTCATCTCATCACATCACAATGTCAAGGTAAAAGTGAAGGTCACCTGAAGGGGATTCCATGGAAGGAAAGGTGGTAAGCTGGGCTTTCCCAGTCACAGATAAATGTCCTGAGGTGCTCTGCTCACTGACTTCATGGCACTGCGGAGACCAGCTCTCCTGGCTCAGGGAGGGGACGAGGCTGATTGACTTCCTTCAATAAGGGCTGCCCTGAGCTGTAGAATGAGCCAACCCCCAAAGAACCACGTGATGCAAACTATGAACGTTTTGTTTCTAAGAGGAAATCTGGAGGCCTGCACACAGGAAGTGAATACATGAATGTTGGGTGGTAAAAATGGAGTCTCTCCCATCACGGAATGCAGAGTCTCCCCCCACAACAGACTGAAATCTGGGCGCAGGTGTTGACAGTGGTTTATTCAGGTTATGTCCAGCAGTTATTTGCATGTGTCACTGGATAGTTGTTTGCTGCTGCTGATATTAATTTTCTTGTGACAAGTCAGAACTACTTTCTTTGTTAACATTTTTCCTCTGAACGTGTATTTTCCTCACAGACTTGGGAAGACCACCCATGTGGCATTGGAATCCCACACAATGAATGCCCTACATTTTAATTGCTAGATCTGGTGGCCTATTTACTTTGTGTAAGGGAATATCCAGTTAATATTGAAGGGATTACGAAAACTTGACTCATGGTACCTACTCTGTAGATCTGAACGTCTTCTTTGCATCTTTCCATTGTTGACCCTCTTGCACTGAACATTCAATGCTCTTCAATTCTCCACATTTTCCTTTCGACTACTGCGGTGATCTGTCTGAATCCGAAGACGTCTGGCTCCGAGTACTTGATACTCCACACCTTCCCTGAAAAAGGAAGTAATTCATAAACCTAAAACTTCTTTCTTCTCTCTCACTTGCTTCTTCTGGGCCAGCATGAACTATGGCACTGTTTATGTCAACAAAGTGTAATCAGCAAAGGGATAATCCACATGCTATTGTCCAGACTGAACTGCAAGGGATTCATTTCTATCTGATAGTTTTGAAAACTTGTCAATATACTGTAGCCACAAGAGCCTCTGAGCCTAACCAGATGTGAGAGTCTGGCCGGCCCTGTCAGTCCCTGAGGAGGCCTTGACCATGATTTTAAAATCTTTGACCTCATGCTCACCCTCCAGCAACAGAAGCAACACTCCAAAGTGCTTTATCTTTCTTGGATTTGGATTTTTTCTACAGATGTGCAACTTGTATTTTTAAGTTTTTCTTTCTTCACTTTTTCTGTTATCATCTTTCTTTCGGGGACCTTGGTGAAAGAAGGTAAATGATTTGCCTTTAATTCTGGAGGGAAAGTCAGATAGGAAGATACGATGTCATCTTGGCAGGTTAAAATAAGTCAGAAGTGTGTTTTAATACCTTACAGATGTAAAAGACTTTGGTTTACAAATCTCTTTTGTGTGCATCAGCTAAAATCTCGGAGAGGCCCTGTGGGATAGAAGGCACAGAAAGTTGAAATAACACGTCCACTATCCCATTCCCATGGTGCTATAAAGCTGACCAAAAGAATCTAGTTTCAGTGCCAATGTCCTTTTCATAAGTGTCTCTCTTGTGCCTTCGTGTCGGCTGGATCCTGTAGAATAGGGGAAAACACACGCATTTATTCACTTAGTTTTACTTGCTGTTTACTTTTCTTTGATCTGTTCTCATGTCTTCTGCATCATTGAATATCGTTGTATTGGTCTTTCTGTGTCCTCATGGTTTTGTTTTGCAACTGTACTTTGAATTTCTTCATAGCCAAATAATTGAGCAATTCCAGTAATATTCCAAACACATACACTGGATCCGCTTTGAATAGGCATTGACTTGCCAACATTAGCAGAGAGAACAGTGGTTACTGGCTGGAAAATGGGGAAATGTAGGTCAAAGGGCAGACGGCTTCAGTTATGCAGGATAAACAGGGTTCTAGAAATCCTATTTATAGCATCGTACCTATATTTAGCAATAATGCATTAAATACTTGAAATTTACGTAGTAAATCTTAATTGTTCTCACCAAAAGCAAGAAGCTGTAGAACATGATAGGTGTCTTCACTTGATGAGGATGAACATTTCAGTATGTATGCATATATCAAAACATCACGTTGTATTTCTTAAATACATACACTTAATATTTGTCAATTATCTCTCAATAATGCTGTAGAGTGAGAGATCAAGGTTCATGACTGCCCCTGGGTCACCCCCCCGGAGAAGCCATTTTCCATTACAATCAAGTTAGCGATTCTAGAAACATCTGTGATTTGGAATTAGAACCAATAGGAAGGCCCGGTGGTGTTTTCTATCTTCATCTTTAGTATTTTAAGCATTCAAAGTGAATCCAAAGCTGGTAGGGAGAGACTAACAGTAACATTGCAGGGGTCAGTGGGCCCCGTGTATCATCAATCTATTCCCAACTCAGGGGCAGCACCCATGAAAAATGGCAAGTGCATCGACAGCAGGGCTTCCTGGTGTACCAGGTGCAGATTGGTGCTCAGCATGGGCTCCCAGCATTCCCACTAACCCTGTCACTAACAAAACACAGACGCCAGTCAGACTCTCACCGGTGGGTGGTGAAGGGATCGTGTGACTGAAGCATGAACAACGGGACATCTCTGACACTGGTCCAGCACGGAGAAGAGATTGGTGATATTCTAGAATATGCACAACTGTGGAGAAATTAGGCCATCTCCTCCCTAACCTTTTCACAATAGTGCTTGGCAGAGAGATGCTGTTTCACGTGATGATCTATAGCTTCCACCTTTGCCGAATGACATGTAGTATCTTCATACTCCCAACTATAAAAGGCAGAGATGAGATATCTCGGAAAGTGTGTTTAGATCCATGACCCAAGTTAAACATGGCAGAGTGAACGTCTGATGTTATCTCTATGCCCTCCAGAAACCCAGTTAAAATGTCAATACTGTACAAGAGGCAAGCAGTGACTGCTATATCCCTTATCACTTACTCCCCTCCACAAGAGAGGATAATAAATCAAATATATATTTCCCATACCCTTGTGTTAGAGATTTGGCTGCATGAGTCAGTTCTGGCTGCACAGGTAGAGCAAACTATACCTGCAGACTGCATTCTAGGAAATGTTTCCTTCTTGGAGAAATAGATGTTGTTCCAACCTGAAAGGGAGTGTAAGGAAGGTATGTATTTTTGCCATCAGATCATAAAATGGCAACTGGCTATCTATTGATACATTCATCACTCTTGTGGGTATCAGATTCAGTTTCTAGTTTATGGAATATTCTTTTGGAATAGCTATGGTTTCCCAATAACACCCCTTACACCCCTATACCTTATGAGAGCTCCATTTTTGCCTTTACAAGTAGGCTTCTTGTGGTTATCAACAAGAGAACTTGGAGCAAATTCTACAGAGCCACAGATTATGGGTCAAGAGAACGCTTCGTTAGAAAAACTTCCAACACAAAGGTCCGTGAGAGAAGGGAAGACATAAATCTCCGCACCCCGTCTCTCATTTTATCCATGGAGAGGCGCAGAATGTGACGCGGTGCTGGGTGTACGTGACGCTCTGTTACTCTCCATAATTACAAGGCAAACATGAGAACAGCCTGCCAGGCATAACTGGAGAGCACTACTTGGTCCCTCGGTAGTTGGGGTTTGCACAGCAGCTGTGCACATACATTACCTCAAAATGCAGGCTTCCAGAACTTGGGAAGCATGGAGCTCACAGGACCAGCCCCTCGGCACAGGATTGAAACCACTATCTTATAGGAAGTTGGCTTTAGGTGTTGGTCCTCATGCTGGAAGAAGATGGAAGCCCCAGTTCATGTTGGCTCAAGGTCTAGGCAGCCCAGAGTGATTTTTAGACAATCCTGCCTCTTTCACCATGATCCACCATGGTCTAAATCAAAGTACAAGCCTAGGATATTTGCCTTGGATGGAAAAATAATAGATTTTGTCCAAGACTCAGGGATTGACTGGTCTAGGAAAAGTATTTTCCTCCTTCCTTCCTTCCTTCCTTCCTTCCTTCCTTCCTTCCTTCCTCCCTCCCTCTCTCCCTCCCTCCCTCCTTCCCTCCCTTCCTTCCTTCCTTCTTCCTTTTCTTTCTTTCTTTCTGCCTTAAATTCTTTGGATAAACTGATAGAAATTAGGCAGTAATCTAATTTTCACTCAACAACAATTTTGCTCAGATTTAGTTATCACCTACATCCCTTGGAGTGAAAATGACATTCTTTGTTTTCCACCCGTGAAGATGAATTAGCCCAGGAGGATTCCAGAATCATTGAGAAAGCATGATGCTGTACACATAATCTAGTGTAAATCAAGTTTTGATTGGACATTATGGCAGTATTAGCTTGAATAGGGTAATGGTGATACTTCAAAAATGCACCCTTAATTGCAGAGAGATGATTTTTGTCTAATACAGTTGGAAAACGTGCCCAGGGAAACATAAGAAGTGTGATCAGATGGCCTGGTAATATTATGGATATGTTAAATACCCATTTTAATGTATCCAAATTAGTGAAATGTCTATAGTTAATGAGAAAAATTATTTTCTACAGGTCTTCATTTACATTTACAAATTCTTCTAGTTCTTGTCCTTTCCTTTTTGAATATAATATTGGCATATCATATGTTTTCATTTTGGCATTATATATAGTCTTTTTATATTTTATGTGTTTAATTTATACATTCATCTACAGGAAAAGGTATATAATTTTATAATTACACAAGTACACTCATGTTTCCTATAACCATCATGAGCCCTCGAAAGATCTGTAATATATTTTCTATGATAATGTAACAACTCAGGCTAAATTATAATTTATTTTATGTAAAATTGTAATGATTCTTTTTATCTATGCACAGTTTTCCTAAAGGAATGCTTTTGTGCATTACACAAAGCACTTCATCTACTTTAAATTCTCTAACAAATCATATGGACAAATATACTCCCAGTCTCCATGTCTGTTTTGAAAACATAATACATTTTCAGTTAGGGAGAAAATAATCTCAAAGGTAGTCAGATTTCGAACTATAGTGTGTGTGTGTGTGTGTGTGTGTGTGTGTGTGTGTGTGTATCTTAATGCCTCAATTTCCCTGAGCAACTAATAGATAAGCAGCATATGTATGGAGTCAGAGATACAAGAAATCTTAGTTTTATTTAGTTCAAATTAAAGCTTCTGCATAAAGTAAGGGGTAAATTATTAAAGAACATCTTGTAAATAAGTGGCACGTTTAGAAATGCAGTTTAGATACATTTTATTTTATTTTATTATTTTATTTTATAAGTTTATTTTTGAGTGAGCATGAGCAAGGCAGGGGGAGAGCCCCAACGTGGGACTCGAACTCACAAAAGGAAATTATAACTGAGGCCAAAATCAAGAGCAGGTTACTTAACGGACTGAAACAGCCAAGACACTTGTAAATAGGTCCTCCATTTACAAGCCAATCTATACCTAAAAATAGAATTTGTGTTTCGCTTCAACTTCTCCTCCATTTGGACACATGTTCCATTCCAATGTCTCTTAAATAAGAACAAACCTCATGAAGGATGGAGAAGACAGACTCTAATTTATTTATTTCCTATAAAACCTAATAGAGTGGGGACCATGAGAAAGAAAAACAAGAGGGGTATTGTGCTTTTTTGTTTTTAATGTTTTATTTATTTCTGAGAGAGAGAGGGAGAAAGAGCGTGAGCAGGGGAGGGTCAGAGAGAGAGGGAGACACAGAATCAGAAGCAGGCTCCAGGCTCTGAGCTGTCAGCACAGAGCCTGATGCGGGGCTCGAACCCACAAACTTTGAGATCATGACCTGAGCCGAAGTCGGACACTTAACCGACTGAGCCACCCAGGCGCCCCGGTATTATGTTTGTTTTATAAAGAAATAGAAAGAAGTAAGTAAAATAACACTTTTCTTATAAGGGACAAAAAGAAGATAAACAGAAATATAGCAGAAAGATACAAATATGGCTGCTGGGATATATACATATCATCTTTAGCAATCTTATAGGATTACAATTTATTAAACTCATTTGTGGGGCGCCTGGGTGGCTCAGTCTGTTAAGCGTCCGACTTCAGCTCAGGTCATGATCTCTCGATTTGTGGGTTCGAGCCCCGTGTCGGGCTCTGTGCTGACAGCTAGCTCAGAGCCTGGAGCCTGTCTTCAGAGTAAATAATTCTCTGTTTCCCTCTCTCTCTGACCCTCCCCTGCTCACACTGTCTCTATGTCTCTCCCAAAAATAAATAAAACATTAAAAAAATTAAACTCATTTGATTTAGAATGGTTTTGATTATTTTCATATTCAAATCATACCATATAGTATTTTTGTGACTTATTTCAGTAGCATAATGGTCTTATTATTAATACTTTAATTTTTTTAGAGAGAGAGAGCGGGAGAGGGGCAGAGGGAGAGAGAGGCTCTTAAGCAGGCTTCACGTTCAGCACAGCGCCTGATGCACGGACTTATGACCCGGCGATCATGACCTGAGCCAAAATCAAGAGTCCAATGTTTCACCAACTGAGCCACCCAGGCACTCCCCCTTATTAATACTTCTTTATACAGTAAAATTTTAAGGTATATAATGAATTGCCATGAATTTCTTATCTCCACTAATTTTAAAAATGTGTTGGTATATTAATAATGCTAACTATATAAATTATATGTTTCTAGGAATAAACATGGTAATAGACTATTGCATTTAAATTTGGACATATGAATTTTTAAATCATGATTTATTTGGGCTAAGGAAAGGTTTTTTTAAAACAAAAGTAGAATTACTTTGTGTTTTTTTTTTAAACATGATAATCATACCTCTCCACCTGTATTGTGTTCATCTGTATTTGTCAGACTTTGATATTTAGGAAGCACCTATCCAAATACCATGGTTCATTTGAACAGCACAGAAAGCCATCTCTGCATATACAATGATGAATCGTGGGTGCTTCCCAAATATCGCTGATGATGAATGTGAGACAACCATACGCTGGCAAAGGCTATTTCACATTTGAATATCCCAAAGACTTTGTTTTTTTCCATTTTCCCCCAGAGATGATTCTTGCTGAAAAGACTTAACTATCACCAAGTTTTGGAGGGCGGTCAACTAAATTTTCTCTTTATTAACTTGGAGTGATTCAGGCTTTAGAGTCTCAGCCTGAACATCTCTGCTCCAGCCTTGATATTTACATCCTGTAAGTACTTGTAAACAATTACCATATCCCCTACTTAGTTGTCTGTTAGCCAAGCTAAACAGATTGAGCTCTTTTAATCTTTTCTCATAAATCAATCTCTCCATTCCCTTAATTACTCCTGATGTTCAATTTTGAACTTACTCCAATATGCTCATCATATTTCTAATACTCAGTTTCCCAGAACCAAAGTAGTTTTTTTAATGGCCTCATGTTAAAATTGTGCTTATTCAATTGAAATAACGGCAGCAAAAGATGTTTTCTACAGGGCTCAGTTCTCTGTGGTTACGCAAGATGGAAATATCCCTATCAGGACATTCGGCACAGAATGTATTCCTTTTTCCTTCTCTATGGCCCTGTGCCAGAACACAGGGCTAACATATGAGATGTGAAAGGTAATGGCTTTAAGATTGTCTGGGATGAGTGGGAAGACTGTTCCTCTTAAGGGGAGAGAGAGAGAGAGAGAGAGAGAGAGAGAGAGATACTGTTTCACGATGTAAATCGGAGAATGAGTTCATTTTTACACAGCCTGGCAAAATTTCCCCAAGGATATTGTTGGCCAAGACATACGTATCTCCTCACCACATCAATTCTGATGTAAATCAAGGCTCTACTATTATTGCTATTGTTCTTTAAATAAATCCTCTCTTAGAAATTGGGAGCTATAGGGGCGCCTGGGTGGCTCAGTCAGTTAAGCGTCCGACTTCGGCTCAGGTCACGATCTCACAGTTCATGGGTTTGAGCCCCGCATCGGGCTCTGTGCTGACAGCCAGCTCAGAGCCTGGAGCCTGCTTCAGATTCTGTATCTCCCTCTCTCTCTGACCCTCCCTGGTTCACGCGCTCTCTCTCTCTCAGAAATAAATGAAACATTAAAAAAGAAATTAAAAAAAATTGGGAGCCATAAGGGGTGCCTGGGTGGCTCAGTCAGTTGAGCATCTTAACTTCAACTCAGGTTATGATCTCTTAGTCCTTGAGTTCAAGCCCCACATCAGGCTCTGTGCTGACAGCTCAGAGCCTGGAGCCTGCTTCGGGTTCTGTGTCTCCCTTTTTCTCTCTGTTCTTCCCCCACTCATGTTCCATCTGCCTCTCTCAAAAATAGGAAAAAAAAACATTTAAAATAATTAAAAAAAAAAAGAAACTGGGAGCTATGATTTAGTGTTCACACTAGGTAAGACCCTTGGATTTACCACAAACATTTAGTGTCCCTAAGGGAAGAAGAAGAAATTTGAACTCCGTGGTGGGCTAGAACACAGTGGCCAGTGTATGGGGGGAAATCATGATTGCCCTTAGTCTTCCAGTGACCTTTGGAGGGTGAGGCTGACCCACACAATAACCACAACTGGGGTACAGAACAAGAAAGTCACTGGGCAGGGATGGGAGCTTGCCTCCAAGTCTATACAGTGAATAAAACATTTCCTAGAATTATCTTCCAAGTATAACCACTTGTTAACATTTTTATTACATATTGTTAAATGCTGCATTTAAAAATGTTTTTAAGTGATGCAAGAAAGAGAGTTAAATGCTTTTGAGTAATTCAATAGCATAACTAGGAGTTCCAAGCATATGATAAATGAAAAGTAGCAACAGTAGACACAAAAATTCACAATCACATGAATGTATCAGTAACTCTAGTAATTATTCCTATAAGCTTGAAGAGGCCATCTTCCTACATCCTCTGACTCACTTCTTCAGTCCTCCTGTATATTTTGCTAGGGTTTTACAGCTTTTCCATGTATCTTCAGAGATTTTTGATCATTTATGCAATATTATAGAAATCGTGGTAAATGTTACTCGCTATCCAAAGGATTTTCTATAATTAGGAATTCAAGCTCGAAAATGGGCAACTGTCAGAGAGGGTAATCATTACATCCCCAGCTCATATATCTCTGCCTTCAGTTTCTGATTCTTCCCTGACCCTTGATGTTTTAGTTTAGGTCCCACCAGAAGCAGACACTGAGACAAGGATGCATAAGGAAGCAGTTGGCTTTAGAGGTGATCCCAGGAAATACTCGTAGTGAAGTCAGGAAGTGAGACAGATAAGGAAAGGAAGCCCCAAATGGGGTTGTTTTAAACAAACTTTTTACCCGTGCAGGTAACAGGAGCCTTGAATCCTCATAGGGAATTCAGAAATTAGTGTAAAACAGAGTAAAACACCTATGTACTTAGAGCCCCTCCTCACCCCTCAGCCACCTGCTTCTACTCCCCACATTATGTTCCTTCCACCTAGTCATCTGTTCCCCCAGGTGGCGGTCTGTCACATTTCAAAATAAACAAAAAGCTACAACACCAAGTTTAGTGACGCAGCCTCTACTACAGTAGTTGGCATTCGTCGTCCACTCTAGAAGCCCATCTGCATCCTGTACTTCATCTGGTCTAGGTCCCTTGGAGTTATTCCTTGTGAGGCTAGAACGTGAATGTATTGAGACAGCTGATCCACGTGAACGGAAATGCTATTCGCCCTCCTCGTGGAGATTAGCCCCTGGCGGTTGCTATTCTGGCTACCACTTTGTTGAGTTCGCAGTTATCACGGGCATCTGACAGTATCCATCTGCTGTCACCAGGGGCCCGAGCAGTGAATTAAGCAGGGACGTGATGGGGATCGCCCGAGCCCTGTAAATCTTTGAAGGCTGTAAGTCTCTGTCACTGCATTGAGGATTTGGTATTGATTCAGATTTACTGTCTTGGCCACTGATTGATTCTCTCATTTTAGGCACTTCTATTTGGCTTTTCCTACCATTATGACTCTCATTTCACGGGTAGAAAAACCAGTGTGAATGAGGATTTTCTCAGATGCTAGGTATACACATTTTAATCGGCAGCAAGGGTTCATGACCACGCCTCATGTGATGGTTTCTGGAGACTCTGGAGAAGCTGATATGGATGTGGGTACAACTCCACTATTACCTGCTTCCTTCCATCACCCTATTCGAACCAGGGCCATGATGGAATTGTCAGGAGCACCTCAGACCCATATCCAATAGTTCTGATAGCTCCCTGTCTGCAGTTTACTTATTCTGGTAAATAGCTATAATAGGCAACGAAGTATCTCCACTGTGCACAGGTGGCTTCCTTCTCCTTCCACTGAGAGGCTCTGACTCTGATAATTGTCTCAGGCCAGAAACTGGTGGAAGAGTCTGAATTTTGGTGAGTGATACTGTGGTGAGTGATACTGGCCTTCAGCCCATCTACACTTTATTATTTTGGAGTACCCACATCTAGTAATTTCCCATTTGTCTGTTTCCCTTCCTTCTTCACTCCCCAACATGTTAGCCATGTTGGGCCAGGGGCCCCTGCTTGCTATTCTGGCTTTCATTCTCTTTTGATCATCCTGCTCACCTTGTCTTTGGTGATTAAGTGCAGCCACCGGGTCACCATCACCTGCACCCCTGGGGAGGCCAGTTCCACTGTGGAATCCCTTTCCGGTCCAGCCTGGCCCATGGAGGAGAGACCCCACTGCATATCTTTGCTTACGGAATGCCTGGCCCATGGTATTTCTGTGACAACAGCCCCAAAAGTCAGAGCCGCCACAACTGAGACCCCCCAGATCCCTCCTGTGACACTCTACCCAGGCAATTCGATCAGCCACCCTTGCTCAAGCTTCAAGGAGTAGTCCCTGCAGTATATTAGGGTCCGCATGTTAAAGACAAGGTGTAAGAGGGAGCCCACAAATAGATGCGCTCTTCTTACCAGCTTTACCTTCACTCCCTAGCCATCCTGCACCCTAAAAATCCATCCTGGGCGTGTTTTCCCACGACAGGTGCTAACTGGTTCTGACACTCATTTGCCTAAAAAAAAATCCCTTTCCTCCTGAAGCTGTGATAACGTTTCCCTCTTGGGCCCACTGAGAGTTCACACTGGTTATTGGTCTAGAGGCAATGAGGGAAGGTGAGGCAGGTGCTGGGAACAGGAAACACCATCTCTGGAAGCAGCTGTCTCACACCACACCTTTCACAAGATGTTTTTACAAGGGAAGTTGCTCTTCCCTTGGGAGCAGCTCCGACCGCCTCTCCATCAGAGAGGCCATGGGAATGTGGGGGTTCAGGCCCTCCAGCACAGGCGCCCAGATGCCTGCACTCAGCATCGGGGTTTTATCCCCTCCCTCCCAGCGTGGGAGGGTCACCTGCCCTGGGAATTCAGCCTCCTCTGCTGACTGTGACTGTACGCTCACATTCAAGCTGGAGCTGTCTCTTCAGCGGGATCTCCCCTCTGGCTACAGGACCTAAAGATCTCTCTAAATGTTGCCAGGGAAACTTCAGGCTTTGACCTTGTGCTCTGAGGCCATAGCTCAGTAGTAGCCTGAGCCTGTATTCTAATTCCTTCAGTGACTGCGCTTCCCCCACAGCCAAATTACTCTATAGCCCTTGGACATGACATTGTCTCCACAGTCTTCAGTGCAAGACTTGGGCCCAGCCCCCCCCCCACAAGTTCACCTCCCCTGAGTTTTTAGCCTCTGTGCTTGTTAAGTCCCCCGGTGAGATCACAGCCTCCTCTGGACACCAGCAAAGGAGGCCTCATTGCCATCACTGGTCAGTAAGTGTTCAAACCCCTAAATCTCACTCTGAGGATCCACTTCCTGCGGCTTCTCCTGGCACCAGCTTTCCTAGATTAATTACCCCTACAGCACAGCCCAAGACAGAGATTTCAGCGCAAGGAATTTATTTTGAAGGTAATTCCGAGAAACTAACAGGAGTGGAGTGGGAGGGTGAGCCGGGGGTGGGGGTGGGGGTGGGGTGAGCAGTTATTTATTTATTTATTTTAACAAGCCCTTTGCGATTAAGCTTTATCCCACTGGGGAACTCGTGGAGGAAGAGCACACCTGCTTCCCAGAAGGACCCCACTGGAGGGGACTGGGGGTGAGGATGAAGAATGCCCACGTCCATTCCTACTGGTCTTTTGCTAAAGGCCGCACATCTGTCCCCTGGTACTTCAGGCATCCGAAAGCCCTCCAGCAAAGCTAAGGGCGTGCTGGGATCTGTCAGTCCGGCCAAGGTGCACAGAACACTGTAGACAAAGGACCTGGGTGGACACCGACAAGTGACGCCTACCTTTGGGTAAAGGACGATGTAAAAAGGAAAAGTGGCATTTTCTGAAATGATCACCTCATAGCCTTTGGTTTCCAGCATGTTCTCCGAACACACATGTCCACCCTTTGCTTGATGCTCTTGTTGCCTTGCAGATAGACTCATACTAGGAATAGTTACAAAGGAGCTTCTTATACTCCGTTTTCATTTTCCTTGTAGCTGTTATGAAAAGAACCTTGATGTAGAAAATTTCTGCAATTTGTCGGAGGGCAAAAACGAGGTATAAATTAACTTCAGAAATCATAGAAAGGCTTATTGGTAGATAGGAGGATGTAACCAGTTTGAAAAGGTTTAGGAA
Organism: Hyaena hyaena; assembly: GCF_003009895.1. NCBI lineage: Eukaryota > Metazoa > Chordata > Mammalia > Carnivora > Hyaenidae > Hyaena > Hyaena hyaena. The sequence continues at coordinate 572,728 of NW_024081473.1, read as the reverse complement.
GTCACATGGATGGGGATGTGAAAACAGAAGAAGGGCCAGTGATTTGCCCAGCCTGTGCCTGATTGGCTAGAACACACATACACACACACACACACACACACACACACACACACACACACACACCATCTCAGGTATATACACATACATCCTCACACATCTTAAAGAGTGTGCACACATGCACACACACACACACACACACACACGAGTGGAAATGTGCCTGCATATATATGAGTGCATATATAATGTTTTGTGGAAAGATTACAATCTATCATTGTTGGAAAAGAAGAGGTACTTTAATTTGGTTGCAATGGTGGAGGAAACTGATATTATATAATGATACACACACATATACACACACACAAAACTCTCAAAATTAAAAGGATTAGGTATTTAGTCCAAAACTAAAAGTAGCTCTATTAACCTATATTCCTGAAAATCTATTTGTATATCTGTATATCTAAAATTAGATAGATTATGTGGGGGGAGTTGTAAGTGTATGTGTTTCTGAAAGTTTTATTTATATACCTATGTACCTATTCACTTTTAAAACATCAAATGTATATAACAATTTACAGAGTTTCCTTCAGATATGGCCTTGCAGCCTCGGGAAGTAAGATCCTGGAATTACTTCCTAGGACTTACAGATACTGGAATTAGTTGACTTCTTGTCCCAAAGACTTACATGTTCACATCAGGTGCCTCCATGTCCCATCTCCAAAATAGTCCCCTAGGTACCTCTATAAACAACACTGGGGTGACTCTTTGCCCAAGTCGGATGACTAATAATAAGTCAGTATCCCCCTGTAATAGGTTGAAATCATCAGTGACAGGCTTGTATTTTAAAAGGCTGAATCAGATATGAAAAGCTATTTAGGATAGTCAACATATAACGCATGCACATTTGAACAGATACAGAGAAAGTATTAATAAATTCAGTATCTGTTCATGATAAAAATTCTCGGAAAAGTAGGAATAGTAGAAGTGGTGGGAAACATCTTCAAAACTGTTAAAAGGCATTAAAAAATAAATAAAAAAGCTAGAGTTAGTGTCATTGAAAATAGTGAAACATTGGACATTTCTCTCTACGATGATGACTTGGGCAGGACACCCTCTCCTGCCCCTTCTATTAAACATTGTACTGCTATTTATATTCATTATATAAGGTACTACAAAGAAAAAAAGACAATCATTTGTAAGCAAGAAGTACAGTTTTCCTAATTAACATGCGACAAGAATATGTACATAGAAAAAATCTTGAGAAATCTATAGGACAGAAAAATACCCACTAGAACTAAAAAGCTACTTCAGCAATATAACAGGATTCAAATTCCACAAATTACAAAATGTGATGGTATTATTATGATGCTGATAATGAACTGCACTGAAATTAAACCACTAAACACCGTGAGATAAATTTAACAAATGATTTGTAAGATCTGTATTCTAAAAAGTAGAAAATATTCTTGAGAGAAAGTCAAGAATACCAAATTTAATGGGTACGTTAAATTAAATTTAATGTACTCACAGATGCAAAGACTTATTGTTGTCAAGATGTCAATTCTCCCTAAACCGATCTATATGTTTAACACAAACTAACTGAAAGCCTAAATTTGTACTAAAAAATTATAGACAGTTTTGCTAACGAGTCAGACAAATCAATGGGTCAGAATGGAGAGCTAAGAAATAAACCTATACCGGGCGCCTGTGTGGCTCAGTCAGTTGAGTGTCTGAAGGTCAAGATCTCTCCATTCTGGATTTCAAGCCTGCATCGGGCTCTGTGCTGACAGCTCAGAGCCTGGAGCCTGTTTCAGATTCTGTATCTCCCTCTCTCAAAGGCTACCTCTTCCCTGCTCATGCTCTGTCTCTCTCAAAAATAAATATATAAAAATTTTAAAAACAAAAAGAAAGAAATATACCCATTCAATTGCAGTCAAAGTTGTTTGCATTTTTCTTTGTTTATTTGTTTGTTTTCCCAGCTTTATTGAAATATAATGGATAAATAAAATTGCACGGTATATATATTTAAAGTGTGCCACATGATGATTTGATATAAGTTTATATTGTGGAATAACTCCTCCATCAAGTTTAAATTAACACATCCATCACTTCACATTATTTACTTTGTATTATTATTATTATTATTATTATTATTATGGTGCTGCTCATATGACTTTTGACAAGTATGAAAATGAAGTGCAATGAAGAAAGGAAATTTTCTTCAACAACTATTGTTGGAACATTTGGATAATTATTTGAAGAAAGGAAGTATAATACACTGACTCCATCCCTAAATTTATTCTGAGCTAGATGACTGAGATAAAGTTAAAAGCTAAAACTATGCAGTGTCTAAATGGAAGAAATTAGAATGTCTTCATAAAGTAGAGTAAGCAAAACACACACATGGAACTAACATGAGATTAAAAATAAATTGTAGTTCATCTAATCAGAAAATTCTCAAAGATCATTGGTAAGGAAGTGAATAGGCAAGCCCAACACCTTACCATACTTTTTATCTTTCACATTTTCCAAAGGCATAGGAAAATGTGTGAAGCTATTCAATCCAATGAATGGAAGAACTAACAATACAAAACTTTACAAAATAAAATAAGATCAAATTATTATTCAATCATACTAAGAAAGAATGTGCATCAAAGTAGTGAATACTATCTTCATTACTGTTTTTAAAATATATCACAATTTAATACACCTTGTTGCAGTAATGAATGACAAAAAATGAAACATTAGACAGTCTATGGCCATAACAGTTACATTCAAGGAAAGCTTTTTTACAATGGTTGATGAAGAATAGGTGCTTCATAAATACTTATTGATTATACTGAAAATAATGATTAGCTGTATTACTCCTTCATGATAATCCTCTGAGCAGTGGAATAAAACTGATGCAATCACATAATATGTAACTGCCAGCAGCAAACAGTAAATAGTTCTAGATGGTATTCCAATTCAATTTTGATATACAAAAAATAAAACTGTTCACTACTGCCACTGCTAGTCTTTATTTTGCCTGAACTATTTTAATTTATAAGATAAGAGAAAAGAAGAAAATATATGTGTTGTAAAGTGTCATAAGGATTATAAGGCATAGACACTAAGTTTAAATTCCCCATATCTGATATTATTATCAAATTCTTAGAACAAAAATTGAAATAAAACTATTTTTGTTTAAAAATCTCATATAAACCACCTGAGCTTTCCAAACTATAACCAAATGGGAAATGAAATGAACAATGCACTGGTTGGCGGCAACAAGAAAAATATAGAGAAAATGGAAATAATCGTAATGAGAAAGGTTGAAGGACAATCAATAAAACTTTAGTAAAGGAATTTAGAGAAGGTCCAGTAGTATCAGAAGCCATATAATAGTAATCATGGTAAGACAAAATATCATAAAGGTAAAAAGTCTCATTGAGTCAAACTGTAAATTCAATTTGAAACCAAGCTGAAACCTTTATCATTTAACGATAAAGTGGGTCATTAAAAAATTATTATTTTGTGTCCTAATAGGTTAATTGAAAATACTATAGATCCTATGGAAGACCCACAAAAATACTGGAATTTTTTATATCATACGGTTCTATTTTCAAATCTTGGAAAAAGAATAAATTAGTCAATGGTTGCTAAAGCCATCAGCAATCCACCTACATTGGGTTTATTAAGAAAAAATAAAGAACTGACTTTCAAAGAACATTTATTTTTTTATATTCCTCATATTATAAAAATACTTCAGTTGGATAGTGATTTTTCTTTAATTTTATTTAGCTAGAATTCTCACTTTTACTTTAGCTTTGTGCACAGATTCCTTTCTCACACTGAATTTTCCACAATTCTCTCTTTATTTCAGGATTTTTAAATTCAATAATTGTTAAACAGTTCTACCTACTGGGGCTACTATTTAGGCACCCACAAACAGTGAGTTTAGTTGGTTTCTTTTTCCTTTTTAATTCTACTACTATTCTTTGTAAATTTCTTAATTACTTAGGAAGGTGTCTATCCTTGTTGGATGCAATATTGTCTGTTATTTTGCTGTATGAATTTTAACATAACTTTTTTCTTAGCATTGCCAAGGTTAATGATGTGTGGTTTTATTCCATTTGGCTTTCCATTTGAAGCTTTAGTTTATCTCCTGTGAAACTTATAAGGCCTTTATTTAGCTTCATCTCTGTGACATTAAAAAAAATTAAAATGTTTTCTTTTATTTGAAACAATGACATTTTTATTTGGAATGGAGGCTGAGTATAGGATAAAAGCATGCTTTCTTGCCTTCTCACTATCCATTTATTCTATCTCACGGTCAAAACCAAACTGTAATCCTTACCTTTTAAAAAAAAAAATTGTTGTTTTGCTTTTTAGACGTCATTTTCTCCTACAATGTGTAAGGCAATTTCATTTTGTAAAAAAGGGACATGGTCAACATAAGATATGCACTTATCTGTAAGACTAAGACCAATCTTGTAAAATAGCAGTGGTGTTCATTAACTTGTTCTAAATACCTTAGTGTTGTTTAATATAAAATGGAGAATTTGAAATTCAAAGATTCAATGTATTAATGCGATCAAATGCACATCCATCTCAAGATATGTCTTTTCTTTCTTTTTTTTCTGTCTATTTACTTTAGAGAGAGAGGCAGAGAGAGAGAGAGAGACAGAGAGAGAGAGAAAGAGACAGAGAGAGAGAGAGACAGAGAGAGAGAGACAGAGAGAGAGCAGGAGCTGGGAAGGGGCAGAGAGAGGGACGCAGAATCCGAAGCAGGTTCCAGGCTCTGAGCTGTCAGCACAGAGCCCGATGCAGGGCTTGACCTCATGAATCGTGGGATCATGACCTGAGCCGAAGTCAGCCACTTAACCCACTGAGCCACCCAGGCGCCCCTCAAGATATGTGTTTTCAAGTATGAAAGACCAAGATGCAATCATCTAGGTTTGTAGTATGAGAAAAACCTGTTATACCTTCCTGTTTCTTTTTCTATTTCTACCTGCAGTTTAAACCCTCCTCTATGCCACCCTGGAATAAAATATTATTCAGGCAGATTCTATAGGAATGACATGCTGTTAACGTTAAATCTCCCAAAGGACAACCAAAAAAATCCATTTATTATTATTTTTAGGACTTCATCTTAGATATTACCACCATAATAAAAATAATCTGAATGTGTGTGTAGGTGGTGATTTACTCTAAAGAGAATTCGAAGGGTTCCTAGGAATATTCAGCATCAAGAGGGTAGTTATTGGAATAAGTTCAGAGCCTTCCAAGGTGAATACTTTTAGCCTCATAATTCATAGTGGAAAGAGCGCAAACTTCAGTGATTTATTTGCATGGAATCTAATTCCTGGTGTACAGCACACCTGTTGTCTGATTTGAGACATATGACAAAATGTCTTCATGCCTCTGATTCCACACATTTATACAATGTGGAAAACTAAGTATGGCATGATGCATGCAGAAGGCGCTTGGTAAATGTTACATCATTTCCCCCATTTACTTCCCAACTTTCGCCCTTCACAGAGGAGGCGACTGTTAATTGGTTGAAAATCTCTGTTCTCCCTCATTTTTTTCACTTTACAGAAATACTCAAATCCTCCCTGGGACCTAAATTATTCGGGGAAGAAAAATACAGTGTCATTAAACCTTCATTATTTTTTCACTCCCCTAAGCATAGAAACACTACAGTTAAATCTTGTTTACAAAGGCATCTATATACATCTGCTGTGCATCAAACCTGTAATGTGTCACTCACAACTGTACAATACAAGGAAAATGGAAGGCATTGTGAACTGTCTTCTGACATTGAGAGGAAAAGTTCCTTCGGTTGGCTTGAGAGCATAGATGATATTGATGCATGTTGGGACAGAACCCAGTTACTTTACAGTTTAGTCCACACGTGTGCCTGATACGGGAGCTTCTATGGCTTCTTGTTCCTCCTTTCTGATCTGAGGCCACCATCGCCATGATGTGAGCTCCATATTCTTTTATCAATGAATATTAGAATCTTAGCATTAGAGAGGTGAGGAAAAACGTAGAGAAAAATACATCTCTGAATTTATACATAAAGATCTGGAGTGGTAGATAAGAAAAATGATTTGCCAGGGACCACACAGCAGGAAAGTTAGGAAACTACAGTTGAATTACTACTTTTACTTATTATTATTATTTTTGTTTCTAGGTCATATCAAATGGTTTTCCTCATTTTTATGTTTTTATGCTGTGTGCACTGAGACCTACATCAGCACTAACGAATCTTCTCGGAAAAGTTGAACTGTCTTAAATTTAATCTATGGCTTAGCTATACCAGGTGAAAAAGTCATGGGCACTAGAATTCTCTCTTGCCCCATAAGCTACATTTTATATGATATACCTTTTATACAAAGACACAAAGTAAGTGCTCAATAAAAAAATGGAAGGTTGCTCAATTTTGAAAAGACCTGTAAGTCATATTCTTATGTAATGTCCAAATACTTCCCAGAGCTCCCCCAAGCCTTTCCATGTACTGGAAGTCAGCCGTATTGACTACAGCTCAAACTGAAAGCACCATTGGCAAGAATTTGGGAATCTTTGTTATAGAGAGAGTGTTTTAATATTTGTTGTAATGGTATTTACACACAGCAATGCACTTGTAGAATATTACTAGCTCTAGGCTTTCTCGAAGACTGAACAAACTCAATTCCCAAACTCCCAAAGCAATTTTTAAGCAGAAAAGGAGAAGGCAGACCTGGAGCCAAATGTAGTAGTGATCCTAGATGAGGAGGAAATCAGAATTGAATATGGTCGGGGTCAAACACAATTTAATAGTTGTGGCACAATACGCTGACCGCTATTGCTTTGACAAGCTGGGGTGTAGGGCAAGCAAGAGCATGGTAGTGGAAAAGAGTATTGTCATCACGATCCTCTCCAGACTCAGAGAAAGCAGATTACATCATAGCAATCCTCATAATAAGAATCTACAATATTTATCAATCACTGACTCCATGCCCGTTATTGAGATAAATGCTTTACATTTACAGTGTATTAAATCTTTGGAAGAGGTCTGGTAGTTAATAGTCAACACTATTAATTGCTCTATTTTTGCCCCATAAAATAATTAATGAGCGGATCTAGGACTAAAATACAATTAATGTGATGGTCATTAACTAATACGATGTAGTGTCTTTTACATAAAGTCCTAGTAATGGGTTGTTGATGATTTAAATACAAGAGAAATAATTAAAAATATAAACAATAAAATTCATTAAAAAATCCCTGTTATTAGCAACTTGGACTTGCCTATGTTTGTTGACTTGTAAGTTAAACAACCTGTTGCAACTGAACTGGGTTTTTTTTTGTTGTTTGTTTGTTTTTCACCTTGGGGTGGATCTTAGGAAATTCATTAACATGTTTGTTTTATGGAAATATTCTGAGTATAAGGAACATGTTTAGCTTATTATTGTATATTTATATAACCCGGCAAGAGTGTTTCAGCTAGCTCTATCTAAAATTATTTTGTATTTTCTGATTTGTTAATATGGTTTTATTTCATTTTTAAAAACTTATCAATGGCCAAATTAATTTTTTAATGTTTATTCATTAAAATTTTTTTAAAAAATATTTTTATTTATTTCTAGGAGAGAGAGAGAGAGAGAGACAGACAGACAGACAGACTCCGAAGCAGGCTCCAGGCTCTGAGCCGGCAGTCAGCACAGAGCCCGACGCGGGGCTTGAACCCACGAACCCCGAGATCATGATCTAAGCGAAAGTCGGACGCTTAACCGACTGAGCCACCCAGGCGCCCTATGTTTATTCATTTTTGAGAGACAGAGACAGAGTAGGAGCGAAGGGAGAGCAGAGAGGGAGGGAAACACAGAATCTGAGCTGCCAGCACAGAGCCGGACATGGGGCTCAAACTCACAAACATTATGACCTAAGCCGAAGTCGGACACTTAACCAACGGAGACACCAGGGTGCCCACTAATGGTCAACTTGAAGTGCTAGAAATTAAGTGGAGTATTTAACTTCTGGAAACACAATTTATTAGGGAGATAGATGCCGATTCCACTGAGGTTCTAGAGGTCCCTGTGAGAAGTCTCAGTCCTTTTTTACACACATTTAAGAATTTTAATGGATTTGGCAAATAAATGTGATTGGTTTCCCTCTAAATCTTGTTACCTTTCACTTTGGCTTGTGTGGTGCAGCACACATTCTTTTCACATAGAGGGCAGCTTTATCCCTCTGATCACAGATTTTCTGCCACCGGACCAGCCTTTCCCCAGACTGTCAAAACTGAGTGCAGTCCAAAACATTATAATAACATTTGTCTCCGATGTTGATGAGGGCCAACACATATTAATTTGTCATTTGCTGCATATTTATCAACCAGATTGCAGACTATTTCCAGACTGAGCCAGTTAACAGCCTTTATTAAAAATGATGCTTTTCAAATCAAATTTATTTCGGCATGCATATATTTTTATTTAATAATTTTGTTCCTGTCTTGCAAGCTATCGATGTTTCAAGAGTGCCAAATGGGAATGTTGGGCCTTACAAATCTATTATTTTTTATTAATTTATTTGGGTACAATGTTATTTTGTATCCTCATTTTGATGTTTTTGAAAGGAAACTGCCCGTGGTCCTGGTACCGGGCTGCTGGCTGTTTCCATGACAATCATAATTTAAGAAATTAAGCCTAAGACCTTTGTGGGGGGATCTCATCAGGCAAATAGGATGCACGGATGAATCAAGGTACGCAGTCAAATAAATATTTGAACAGAGCTTTCTGTAACTACACAAAGACGCAAAAGGTTAAGTGTAAAGTTTGTTTACATATGCGGCTAGGCTAATACCTAGAGTAATGTGAATTCTTGGGCTAATCACATATGAAAAAATTCAAAGAGATGTGTTTGACATTTTTTTAACAAACTAAATTAAAGCATTTTTATAGGTAGCCAAACCCTGTTTCCCAAGTACTTTTACTGTGATATGAATCACTTTTAACACTGGTTTTTGATTCCCTCAGTATAAGTTTTTAACCTCTATAGTTTCAAAATAATGTATACTGAAGGCTTCTTGACTTTAAGGCACTGTTCCAGATTATATAAGGAATAGAAAGATTTAAAGATACAGTCTTTCCCTATTATGAGCTGAAGATATAGTGAGGAAATAAGACAAAAATAAATAACTATCATGACAGAAACATTTCAAATTGATGGCACAAATAATAAACATCACAGGAATTCAGATGATTTTATCGAGCTAGAATCTCCTAGGTAAAGGTCGGGAAGAATAGAAAGGATTTCCACAGTCATCCCAAGAACTGGGTTTGGCTCTTGATTCTGCTACTTGTTATTGTTTTCTCATTTGCAGAGTTTTGTTTCTCTCTCCCCCCACCCCAAGGTTTATTTATTGATTAGGAGAGCAGCTGTGTTAGCCTGCTAGGGCTGCCATAATAAAGTACCACTGACTATGGGGCTCAGTCAGTTAAGTGATCGGCTTCGGCTCAGGTCATGATCTTGCTGTTTGCGAGTTCGAGCCCCACATCGGGTTCTGTGCTGACAGTTCAGAGCCTGGAGCCTGTTTCGGATTCTGTGTGTGTGTCTCTCTCTGCCCCTCCCCCGCTTATGCTCTGTCTCTCTCTGTCTCAAAAATAAATAAAAACTAAAAAAAAATAATAATAAGTTAAAAATAAATAAATAAAGTACCAGTGGCTAGCTGGCTCTAACAACAGAAATTTATTTTCTCACAGTTCTGGTGACCAAAATTTCAAGATCAAGGTATCAGCAGGGTTAGTTTTTCTGAGACTTCTCTCCTTGTCTTTGAGATAGCATCTTCTCCTCCCTGTGCCTTCATATGCTCTTTTCTTGGTGTGTCTATCTCCCCACCCTTCTTCTTGAAAGGACATCAGTCCTATTGGATAAGAGCCCTCCCTAGGGACCTCATCTTAATTACCTCTCTAAAGAGCTTCTATAGTCACGATCTGATGTATTGAGGGTTAGGGTATCAGTATATGAATTGGAGGAACACAGGTTTGCCTATGACAGACACTAAAATACTTGTCATGTGACTGTTGTAACATTAAATGATGATAGTGTCTGTGAAAGTACATTGTAAATGGAAAATGATTAGACCAGGTTACATGGTGCATTAGGCAGAGTCTATAAACCCAACTGCTATAACAAATAAATCTGAGGGGCTTAAGACAATAAACATGTATCACAAACTCATGAAAAACCTAGTGTGGGTTTTTGTGGTCAGGACATGGTGAATTGAGGACACAGGCTTGTTCTATCATTTTTTAGCGACTGGATGCCCTTCACTGTAATCTGTGCTTCCAGCCAGGAAATGAAGAAGACAGCAGAAAAGACCTAGAAACAGATTTCTGGGATCACATTAATTAGTCGCTTCTACTGTCTCCATCTACTTTCCATTGGTAAGGACTGAGCAAACCACCCTAAAAAGACGTGAAGAAGCTAAGCAATGCAGTTTAATGGTGAACTGAGGAAAGGAGAATGTAAATATTCTCTGTGTTGGTGAAAAGTTCATAAAAATATTTTCACAGACTGGTAAAAACTTAGCCAGTCTCTACCACAACAGTTAGCAGTATATTTATTTTAATTGAATTTGAAGCGGAAAGAATAATTGAATAGATGAAATGGGATGGGAACTGCATTTAGAAAATAGGAAGTTGTGTACTCTACACGTTGTTGCATAATAAGCACTTCGTCAACATTCAGTGAGGGGCGCCTGGGTGGCTCAGTCGGTTGAGTGTCCGACTTCAGCTCAGGTCATGATCTCGCGGTCAGTGAGTTCGAGCCCCACGTCGGGCTCTGTGCTGACAACTCAGAGCCTGGAGCCTGCTTTGGATTCCATCTCCCTCTCTCTCTGCCCCTCGCCCACTCATGCTCTGTTCTTTCTCTCAAAAATGAATAAATATTAAAAAATTTTTTAACAATTAGTGATCTTGATGGGCATTAAATAGCATCAATAGGCATAGATCTACTGCCCAAAAGAATGTATACTTTTTTTTTTTTCATGTTTTCCTATTTCCTGATTTGGTCTAGCTCAATATATGTATTCACCAAATAGGTTGTAACAAGGACTGTGCAGATGAAGGGTAAAAACAATAGCTTGCAAGGCCTTGTTAGCTTCCCAGAAAACTAGCAGACTTGGCATTCGTGTTCTGTTAGGTTTCTTGCTCACAGTAATGTTGCTAGTTTACAGGTGAGATGTGCCAGGTCAATCTGTAGGGCAGGTCATGCAAAATGACTTCCCAGGGCATGTGCGCTCACTCTGAGACAAAATTTACCTTGGCTACATTTTCTTGCCTCATCTTGCTCAGGACACTCACAAAGGTTGACTGCTTAGTTAGCCTCTCAGAGAGAGAGACAGAGACAGAGACGGAGACAGGGACAGAGAGAGAATTTTTGTCAGCTCTAGGCTAACCTGGAAATCCAGTAGACTTCACTGACAAAATTCTAGCTCAAGACTAGTCTCTTTGCCCGAGGAAATTTTCAAGAATTTAACCCTAATCACTTTTTGGCCTTAGAGATAACTGGCATAGACCAGATCTTTAACCAAAAGACCTGCTAGAAAGTAGCTGAACTTCAAAACCAGCACAGTGGGAATATCATTTGCCTGAGCACTTACTGAAGAAGCACCCGGACGTCGCCACCATTCTAAATCAAATGTCAATGCTGTGAATTATATTTGGAAGTGGAGAGGCAGCCGGAGAAGCTCTAGAACACAGCTGGCATATACTTCCTAAATCCCATGACTTCAAGTTTATTGCCACTGCTGTTGCCTACCAGCTGGGGCTTCTGGGTGTCACTCCACATTAACATCCAGAGCAGATTGTTATAATTATTTCTCATTCATTTAGGGTCCAAACTTCAGAAAATCTGAATAAGCAAATTATGGTGTATCTAGAAGTTCTATAATTTAATAAAACACAATTTATTACATATAGACATATGTATGGAAGCAAACCTACATAAATTTCCCAGGATTTATATTGTAGTATGCAATATTGTAATTCCAATAATTTCTACTTAACTCAGTTGAAAGCATCCAAATTGTTAACTAAGTTTGATGATTTTTGTGGGCCCAAAACATAACCATGAATTTTAATATTTAATTCTTTTTTATTCCTGTGCTAAGAGTCTAGGGAATGGTCAGGTCAATTAACCCATGCTGAAAAAAATCATAATGAAAACTTGCCTCATTTCTCCTGGATAGCAAGGGTTGACTTAATTTACTCTCAATTACATGCCAAAAACATTTTTAAAAGTTTTAAAAATTACATGTCAAAAAGGTGTATATAAATGTAATAATATTTATATTGTAAACAAATATCAAAAGGCAAAATTACTATCAAGCATGTTGAACTACATTAAATGAAGTTGTTTTTTAGTTTAGTTTAGTTTAGGTGTACATTGTACTCAACCATCCCAACAGTCAAAATATATATTTTTTTGTAAGGGCTCCTGGGTGGCTCAGTCAGTTAAGCGTCTGAGTTTGTCTCAGGTCATGATCTCATGATTTGTGAGTTCAAGCCCTGCGTTGGGCTCTGTGCTGACAGCTGGGAGCCTGGAGCCTGCTTCATTTTCTGTGTCTCCCTCTCTCTCTGCCCCTTCCCTGCTCATACTCTGTCTCTTTCTCTTTCTCTTTCAATAATAAATAAACATTAAAAAAATTTTTAAGTCCATTTTTGTCACACGTGGGAAAAAGTGGAAAATACATTATGAAGTTGAAGCTTATTAAGCAAAAGCTAGTAAAACTGGCAGATGGACACATTATCCCGAATGCTGAGACAGCTTCCTTATCTGGCTCAGGGGAAACTATTTTTAGGCCAAATAAGTATATGTTCTTTGAACTGATTCTTTTAGGAAATACTTGTCAAGCGGCTAGTATGTGCCTGACCTTCATCAAGTCATTAGAAATGTAATAGTAGATGAAACTACTCTTCCTGGAGCTTACGATGGTAGCAGAGTGGAAATAATCATATGCATTCATAAGTCACATCGTGGTAAGCAAGCTTCCACCAAAATCCATTCTTTTCTTTCTTTCTTTCTTTCTTTTTTTTAATTTTTTTTAATGTTTTATTTATTTCTAGGAGAGAGAGAGAGAGAGAGTGAGTGAGCAGGGGAGGGTCAGAGAGAGAGGGAGTCACAGACTCTGAAACAGACTCCAGGCTCTGAGCTGGCAGTCAGCACAGAGCCCGGCGCGGGGCTCGAACCCACGAACCACGAGATCATGACCCAAGCGAAAGCCGGACACTTAACCGACTAAGCCACCCAGGCGCCCCCCCATTCTTTTCTTTCAAACGTACCTTTCAAACAGGGATGTGTTCCCTGTTGATGACTATTTCTTACCAATACAAGGTGAGCAGACATTATGTGTGGCCACTTCTGCTCAAGGCTCACAAAGTGGTTCTCTCCTTTCTTCTCACTTCATCTACACTGCGTGTAGCCATGACAAGGCATCTTAACATAAGGTGAACTGCAATTGAAATAGGCCTCTAATTCTGAGTCCCATGGGAGAGGAGGAAAAATAGGCATCCAGGGATCAAGAGGAACTCCCATGTTGGAGTAATGTGTGGAAGCAAGAATATACTTATTATGCTTGAGCCATTACTTATTGATTGGACTGTTTTTCTTTTTATGTGTGTATTTATATATTTTGAGAGACAGAGCAGGAGAGGGGCAGAGAGAGAGGAAGCGAGAGAATGTCAGTGCAAAGCCCTAAGTGGGACATGAACTTACAAACCATGAAATCGTGACCTGAGCCAACATCAAGAGTCTGATGCTTAACCGAGTGAGCCACCAAGGTGCCCCTTGGTCTGTTTTTAACTGCAGCTTAACTTACTATTACACACGGGGAAATAAAATAGCGTAAAGGAAGAGAGGGTGCCTAGATGGTGGAGGAGTTTAAGATGGAAAAATAGCTCTTCTCCTATGTGTGTCATGAGTAGTGTAACACGACCTTAGACCATCCCCCTCCACTTATCTCTGGATGCCACTTGCTCCCCAAACCCAAAAACTGCGCAGGTGGGACTTCCCTCACTCTCCTGGATCCCCACCTTTTCATGGCCCCTCCAAGCTCCCTTTCTCGTTGGCGTACACTCATGCTATGATCTCGCTCACCTTCGAATTCTTCCTGTGCCCTCGCCCTTTTCTTCCAGGTGCTTCCTTGTTACTCTCCTTGTGTCTCTAAGAGAATTCCCAGAAAACACTGTCCGCATTCCCTCCTTCCCTTCTTATCCTTCTAGGGATGCTCTCTGAACAAAGTGTTGCCCACAGTGTTGACACTGAGTGAGCCTGTCAGGTTCCCCAAAGACCATGAAGCCCCAGGATCGTTTCCTGATTCTCACCTACAGGAGCTGTCACGGGCCTTGGGCATAGTCATCCTCCTTGTAACAGTTCCTTCATGTGGCTTTACTCACCTGGCGTTACTTCTGCTTTTCGTCCTATGTCTTCTCTTTTGCTGTGCTTGTCCCTCCTCATCTGCTGTCCTTTCAATGTGGCGTCGCCCTACGTTCCGTCCTGGAGAGTAACCTCTTTCCCATGTATCTCCACTCACTTGATTATTTCACTGATGTCGTTAATCGGCATGCCAACCACGTGCTGATGATCCCCCGGCTGCTTAGCCGACCCCGATCTCTGCTCAGAACTCCAGATCTCTATATCCATTGCTGCTAGAGAGTCTCTGAGTTTCACAGGCCTGTTCCTCCTGGATTCTCCTCTCCTTAGTTATATGCCCCCACATTCTTGAAGAGGTTGACGTCAGTCATGACTTCCCCATTTCATTGTCCCCAGGCTCTTATTCCAACTTGTCAGTAACTCCTGGCCACTGGATACACAGAACTCAAGCCTGTTCTGCCCCCTTGTCTCACCATCATCTATCACCAAAATGCTACATACAATAGTTCAGCAGCTTCCAGTAGGGACTCCTGGATCTTGCTCTTGCTCCCAAAATCTCTTCTCAAAAAAACAGGCAGGGGGATTCAACTAAAATGGCATTCCTCCCCTCAAATGTCTTTAGTGCCTTCCCAATTCACCCAGAGGAAACTAACAAGAAAACTCTCATGAATGCAAAATCTTCAGGATTGGATGCCTCTTTCCCTCCCCTATACGTCCTTCCCTCCCCTATACGTCTTTCCCTCCCCTATACGTCTTTCCATCCCCTATACATCTTTCCCTCCCCTATACCTCTTTCTCTGGTATCCACATTGGCCACCCTATACTGGCCTCTATGGTGAGCCTCCAAGGTGAGTATCACCAAGATTTACTGCTAGAAACCACATGTGTCAAAATGGCAAATGCCCTCAAATTTTGTAGATTTTATTCACAATTCGTCTTCTGAAGGAGGCCATTCTCAGGCACCCTATCTAAAACTGTAACTTCCAACTCTGACAGTCCATTTATTCTTTAGTATTGTCACTGCCTTGTGAAACCTTTGTGCACACCACACACGCACACACACACACACGTTTATTGTCTGTACCTCTTAATAAAGAAGCTCTGGGTGAGGGCAGGGCTTTTGTCTGTTTTTTTCCCTATTGTATCCCCAATGCCAAGAATGTAGTACATAGAAGATGTACAATAAATATTCACGGAATGATCGACTGTAGTAATTAGATGATGCTATAAATTTTACATATAAAGAGGATGCATGATAGATTTACCTAACAACAACAACGATACCGGCTATTTTTCTTTCTGCATTGTTGTGTTACTACACACTAGCATACCTTTATAAGAGTAAAAATATGTGTTTCAGACCATTGTGTTGAATTTAGTTTATCAGAATACCCCAAAAATATAATAAACATTTAAATTAACTCTTGTATTTTCAGTAATCCATTCCCATCCAATAAGTAGTAAAGGTCATCGGTGATAATACAGGAGATTGCAATCCTAAAGATGAAAATTTTTCAAGCGATTGAAAGAGAGTTTCTCTTTTCACAAGCTTTACTTCAAAACAGAATTTAATCAAAATCGGCCTGGATATGTCCTTAAATAATTTTATGCCAATTCCTACCGAATCCAATATCCTACAGAATTTCAAATCGTTCTAGGATGGAACAATTCACTTTTCTATTCACCAACTGTGATTTCTGATTATAGTGCCCTGCCTTTTCCCTTTTCAATACCTCTTCATGGAAGAGTCACAGAGTAACTTTCTGCAATAGTGGGATTACCTTCTGGAGTTAATGCTTTTCTGGTTTTT
This sequence comes from Hyaena hyaena, assembly GCF_003009895.1. Lineage (NCBI taxonomy): Eukaryota > Metazoa > Chordata > Mammalia > Carnivora > Hyaenidae > Hyaena > Hyaena hyaena. Next base: position 556,518 of record NW_024081473.1, on the reverse strand, counting down.
GTTTTCTTGAAGTGGACACTAAACTTTCCATTACCCATGTCGGGTATTTTCTTTACATGGTTTTGGAGAGGAAAGCAGCTCAGCTCAGTCCCTTTGCTCTCTATCTCACTTTATTTATATGCCTTACGATGATAACCCACAATTAAAATGCTCCAAAGCAAATTGGTTGGTGCAAAATTTGAGTTAAAATACTACACCTCCATAGGGATGCTGTGAAAAAAAAAATCCTCAGAAATTATTACACAGTACTTGATATGTAGGCATAAATGCCAATCCACAAGCTTCTATTTGTGTCTATTTCTTTTTTGATGGAGATGTCCAAATAGGGATGAGAAAAACCGATCTCAATGGATTTCACTCTAAAATCAAAGTGAGTTTTGTCTGAAATTTTGTTGCTACCCTTTTGAAGTACTCTGAAATTCTGAAGCTCTACTACTTCTCTGGTGTATTTGAAAAGGAAGATGGGAGAAAGGTTACTCAGTCAGACTGTGGTAGTGAAGTGGAGAGAGCAAGGAGCCTGCATCCTAGGGGGCATGTTGGGGTTGTTCTGTGGGCCTGGCAGCCATTTTATAAAGGTTGAGGGAGGGCGCCTCTGAGCACAGGTGGCTACCAGTTTGCCTTCAGTAGCAGCTCAAGAATTTAGTCTGAAAAGGAGGTCAGGTGGCCCCTGAGGGATTAGAGAAGGAAACCATGTAAAAGTTGAAATGAGAAAAACCTGGGGAATAAATACAAAAGCATGTGTTCGCGAGGGTGAGAGTTCCCCGGAATGCCACCTCAGCAGAAAGCTGGTAACTAGGCCAGGCAGAGAACAGTCTTTTAGTTTAAATGATTCTTGCAAGAATCTTCCCTATCTCTTCCTTAACCTTCAGTTCTGCTGTATATTCAAATGTGCAGGGGAAGAAAATTAAGTATAAATTTGGGAAACAGACTCAAATTCAGCAAATTTTATATTCCATATTTATAGAGCCCTTCACTTACATGTCTCCCATCTGTTAAATATACAATCCTCAGGCTGATGTTGACCACTGACTGAAGTTTTGGTTTTCAGTTGGATAATTTAGACTACACAATGATACAACTGCATTAGTGAATAGTTTTGAAATAATCTTTTAACTTTTCGTATTCAAGTATTGCAAGAAACACTGGTTCAATGTCTTATTTTGAGTTGCTTAGATTTATGAATGAGATGTTATCTGGTAGTTGATGGGAAATAACTCACCAAGCCTGACCCTTGCTTAAGGCCTTGTACTAATTAATCCAGAACAGACCGGCGATTCTCCTGCAAATGGCCTCATCAGCAGTGGGTGTATTTTTAAGATGGAAACCAAACAAACAAGAAAGGTGCATCCTCATTATAATTTTTTCGATCTAGTATTCTCCTTCAACCAACAAGGGGACACTTTGGAGACAGACAGCCTGGCTTCTTAGCCTGATGAGAATCACTCACATTTCTAGAACAACTGTGAACACCAGGCACTCTGTAAAACACTTCATAAGTAAATCACACAATTAAACGATCACAGCAATGCTAAGAGGTCGATATTACCATAGTCCTTATTTCGCAGACAAACAGAGCAAGTCTTAGGAAAGCTACCTAACTTGTTCAAAGCAATGAGTCTAGAGAAAGGCAGAACCAGGATTCAAACCCAGATGTCTGGCTCTGGAGTGTATGCTCTGAATCAGAAAACTGGCACATAGTAAGGCGTTGATAAATGTTGGTTTCTTTCTACGTCTACAGATTTTAAGTTGCTTCTTTTTTTCCTTCAAAGTTTCTTTTTAATGAAATAAAATGTTACAGAGATCGTTGGAGTTCTTTTTGTTGTCTACCTGGACCTATTTGTCTCCTTCATTACAAAAGTCACGTTATGCCAACTACAGTGCATTTCTCTCCAGGCCAACCTATTGTTAGTAGGCTGTAGATGTATAAGACCTTCCTCAGGACGTTAATGTGCAGACTCTTCAACTTGTTTTTTCACTTACTATTACAGTCTTAATAGTTACCTAAGTTATTCTGTATTTAATGGTGTAAATATATCAACACTAATCCATTCCACTATTCATATAAGATTAGGTTGTTTCTGTATTTTACTATAGCAACGGAATCTGTAGAAAGCCTACTTGTCACTTAAGGAACACATATAATAAGGTCTGGAGAGCTATTGTATAAAAGGGTGCCTATATTTAACAATACTGTATTGTGCACTTAATCTGATGAGAGGGTAGATATCATGTTTTGTTTTTACCACAAAAAAGTGGGGAGAGGGTAGGAATGGTAGGAAGCTTTTGGAGGGGATGGATTTGTTTATTCCCTAGATTGTTGGGATGGTTTCACATGTATTTGCATGTATACCAACTCATCAACCCACTTACATTAAATATTTTTTATATATCAATTATACTTTAATAAAGCTACTTAAAAGAAAAGACAGGCAAGTTTTAGACACAAAGTCTACGTAGTCACTCAAGATGGCCTCTCACTGGAACATTCTTTAGAGAGATGAAGTAAAGTCAGATGCATCATAAGGTCTCTGAATTTTCCTGTTTACCATTTATCACCTGATTGTTCTCCCAAGCATTAAGAGTAAAGCGCCATCTTGTACTTCCTTTCCTTCACATCATAATCGCCTTATATGCCATGCCAGTATCCTTCCTAGCATTTTTTTAAATCACTACAGAGGTTGTGACATTGTATATAATCAATGATTTAATTTATACCTTCCTGATTACTATGAAAAGTTGAGAACCTTTCCCATTAGTTACTCAAGATTCTGTTTCCATGAACTTATTTATTAAAGTTAAGATCTAAAGGGGATCAAGAAGAAATGATGAGTGAACAGTTCGGTCCATAAGAAACGAGTTCAAAGGTGAATTGAAACCAGAGAAATTAACGTGGGTGCCACCAGCATAAAAATAGAATTTACTGCAATTTAGATAACATCACACAAAAAAGGGTGGGGAGAGAACAGAACAGGCCCGAGGATGGAGTCTTGGCACTTAAACATTTAGAAATCTTGGAATAGAAGACATAGCCACCAGAGAGACTGAGGAACAACATCACTAACAACAACAACAACAACAGAGAAAACCAAACAAAGATCAGGTGGCCAAAAAATGAGGATAATTTGGTCTGCTAGAGGCCAAGAAAGTGATCTGAAGATGAGCGAGTGATCTTTTTGGTAGAAAAGACTCACTACTGTTGAGAGGGTGAGAAAGGTGAAGAGTGACATTGACCATTGGAGCTGGTGTTTTGAAAATCACTGGCTGAGTGGAGACAGTTGAATGGGCACAGGCAGTGTTCTTTTTAGTCAGGTACAATGTATGCATACCTTCCGATCTACTTTGCCTTACCTGTTTCTTGGGCTCTTGCCCTCTTGATTGCAGATAATGTACGGCTACTACCGCCCGTGGTCACAGTACTCTGGCTCATTTCCCAGGGGTCTTCGACCAGGGTACGTGCCATGGGTAGCAAAATTAAGAATTGATTAGAAAAATAAGAAGAAAGAAAGAATTGAATACTGACATTATTACAGAAGAATCATACGTTCTGATATATATTGATCATAGCTTAACTTTGGAAACAGGATTGTTTTTATTTTAAGTGTCTTCTGCCACTAAACTCCCTCAAAAACCATAACTCTTCTTTCCTAAGCCAATGACACACCTTTGGAATTTCATGATTTTTCAGGGTTAATAATCAGACACATTGTTTTTGAGGCAGAATCAATATTATAATGTGGAGTGAGTAGTTCTGTTCAGATTATTAACTGTTTATTAAGGTATTGAAAATAATCATCTTCAACGTATTTTTCTGGCACACATAGTTTGGCAAATGAATACAGCAGTGCCAATGAGTAGTCTGAGGGAGGCCTACAGAAGTCCAGTAATTACATTCCGTTGCTCCTGGATATATTGGAGCCTTCATTTCTCTCTGCCAACAGCACTGACATAACCTTGCTTAATGAATGGCTACAGATCCAAAGACAGTATATTCTTGCAACATCAGCCCTCTGCTGACATACCTTATCATTGCAATTTGTCTCCCCTTTCCTTGTGTGTACTATCTTTCTGAAGTTTTATCTAGTCGGCTGCCATAAGCTGCTGTTCTCAAACACATTTTTCAAATCTAATGAGAAAGGTGATTTTGGGAAAGAAAGTTAATGGCCTCTGGTGGTATCGGCTTCTCGCCCTCCAATCTGCACAGCTGTAGCATCAACTGTGGTTGAGATGGATGTAGCCGATCTTACCTTTGTTTGGGAGATTCCCAGAGCTGGTTCAAAGTGCGGCCCAGCCCTGGAGAGGAACAGGAAAGGCAGAGGTAGCATTTGGAATTTTGGCGAGAATGAAGGCCCAATGTCACCACTGAAGGTATACATAACTTGCACTTAGGTACTAAACGTGGAGGGTAGTGATCTTTAAAGATGTTTGACAGAAGGGAAATAATGCGGAGGAGAGTTGAGTGGGAGGAAACCACAAATCCCCTTGCTTTCAGTGCAGAGTGTGCATGCAGGTGAGTCGTTGCCAACTTGTCTCTGTCTCCTCCTTTCCTTACAAGAGGGCAAGGGTGGAGCACTTAACAATAGAGAACTGGGGTGCCTGGGTGGCTCCGTTGGTTAAGTGTCTGACTCTTGGTTTCGGGTCAGGTTTGAGTTCACGCCCCCCATCGGGCTCTGTGCTGACAGTGCGGAGGCTTCTTGGTATTCTCTCTCTTCCTCTCTCTCTGCCCCTCTCTGCTCCTTCTCTCTTTCTCAAAATAAATAAATAAACAACAACAAAATAAAGATAGAGACCCAGTTTGGCAGTATTCAGTTCCTAGACCTGAAGATACACTCTGTCACTTATCAGAATTCTTTGCATCGCTGACTTTCTACTTCCGGATGCTACGGAAGTCAACGTGCTGTGTGGTCAGCATCCAGAAGTCTTGAGAGGGCATGGCCACCCCGGCAGGGAGGCAACCCCACTCTCTCATCTAAGCAAAGACGCAGCCATGCTCTCCCCTCTTCTTGCCCTGCCTGCCATGGTGAAGCTGGCACAGCCTGGTCTCTAGACTTACTGTGCCCTTCACGCGGAGAATTCCTCAGTGGGATATAATATTGGAGCCTTCATCTCTGATGTTTTATCTCCATGCCTTTATCCTGTCTCCGTCACGTATCTTTAATATTCTGACTAAGCTCAAAGGAAAATTAAGGCTTTATTTGGCCTTCAGAGAGCTCCCGGGGGTCATGTAAACAGCGAATGAGCCATCTCACAAAGCAGCAAAGTAGATATTGGAGTGTGGTTTATTTTCTGGAGACACATTATTTTTTCCAGAGAATGCGGGATCTCTGTTAATCATGGTTTAAGTGTCTGTCCACCAGGTTTTGATCTTGTTATTGCGCTTCCTGGGACACGAACATGACCTTCGTTGTGAGGAGAAGTTTGGGGCATAGTTTTTGTTGGTTTGTTTGTCTTTTAGATTAATTAAATGATTAAATGTTTAATTGTATCCCTGCGTGAATCCAATAGTACAATTTAAGGAGTGTTTTTAATGTTTGACAAATGGTAATCGACTCTATAAGACAACCAGGTCAATTACTAGATAAATGAGCTACTTCTGAAGACTCTGTGGGAGACCTTCTTCTGGAAGCCTGGTGAGAGTCACCAGCTTACCTCGGTTTTTACCCATTCTGCCATCACCAGGCACCAAGGTTTTCTCACCATAGGACAGAGGATCAAACACGTAGTCAGAAGAATATCCATAGATTATAAACACGCTTTACATAAAATTTCACAAGATATTTAGGAATTTTTTTTAATATTTTTATTTTATTTCTAGGAGAGAGAGAGAGACAGTGTGAGCAGGGGAGGGTCAGAGAGAGAGGGAGATACAGACTCTGAAATAGGCTCCAGGCTCTGAGCTGGCAGTCAGCACAGAGCCCGACGCGGGGCTCGAACACACGAACCGCGAGATCATGACCTAAGCGAAAGTCAGACGCTTAACCGACTAAGCCACCCAGGTGCCCCGATATTTAGGAATATTTAACATAAAGGTACACATAAGAATATAGACTCTAGAGTCTTGGAAATGACTATAGTTTAAAATATATAATGTGATAAAATAGAGTATTTTACCTTGAAGTGGTATTCCTCCATTTCTCTCTCTCTTTCTTCCTTTCTCTCCCTCCCTTTCCT